>NC_143568.1:91327916-91667500 GCF_054136105.1 Typopeltis vanoorti
GTTGAGGAAAACCCATTCTTTTCATTACTTTCCACAGTTTCACATGCTCAACAGTCAAAAGCTTTAGAGTAGTCTAAGAAACACATTACCAGAGGGAGTCTGAATTTTTTATATTTTTCTATGATCTGTCTAAGGCAAACGATCTGATCTCTGGTGCCCCTACCTTTCCTAAAACCTGCTTGTTCCTCAGGCATCTCTGCCTCAACTTTGGCCTCAATCCTGTTTAGCATGATCTTTAATAAAATTTTGCTTGCATGAGATATCAAACTAATAGTTCTATAATTCTTGCATGCCTTCTTATCACCTTTCTTGTGTAGTGGTATGAAAACTGACTTCTTCCAGTCTCTATGCCATGATCCTGTCTCCCATATCCTTGTAATCAATCTATGAAACACTCTTATCCCTCCATCCCTTGTGGCCTTAATTAACTCTGCTGGGATTTCATCTACACCTGGGGCCTTATTGCTTTTGAGCTGCTTAACTGCTCTTTCAACTTCATGCCTAAGTGGAGGAGGGTCCAAATCAACATTTTCTTGGTGGGAGGACTCCACATTTTCTTTAAGAAAATGTGGAGTCCTCCTAGGAAAGGCTAGACCTCCTTTCCTAAAAATGTATTTTGTTTAAAATAACAGTTGTTTTGGCCTATGTTACTTGAAATGCACATCATTTCACATAATCAATAATCATCGTTGCACAAGTAAACTTCTTACTAACTGCAAGAAAATGAAAGTAATAGTCATTTGGTCATCAACTAGAGATACAATTCTTCAATCACAAAATCTTGTACTTTTGGTATCATCCATACTCCTATCAATTTTCAAAAGTTAAAAACAAAAGTCCTTTTAGCATTCTTGATAACAGTAAATGTTCTAATCTGAAACTAGCAAACTGTATTTACAGCATATACAGTATGTGACTATTTTTATTCCCCATAAGTTATATTAGAAATGCAAATTAAATTGAAAGAGATCATGTATCTAATTTTCTGAAAACACTTTCAATTTACTTTCAACAAGCATTGAATATCTTATTTATTCATTCAGCCTCTTTTATCTTTGGTGTATTGGAAACTTTAGCTCATGTTCATCCATCTTCTAAAATCATATTAATATTTTTTTTGCTTTTTTTATTTATTTAAAAAATATCTGACATTCCTGAGAAGCAGCAAATATATATCTGTGATCTAATAACTCTTTAGATATTCATATAGCTATTAAAATAATGCATTTGAAAATTTCATCAATATTGCAAAATTTACAGCATTCTTATGGTGTTAAGTGATTTTTTTAGATCGTTTGGTGGTGAGGTTTCATGGGATAAAACTCTTTTTGTTGGAGCCACTTATGATGAGTCAGATGCATCTATTACACACCAGATTATAGATCGACCTAACGTGAAACAACAATATTTAAACAGGTATGATATGTTTACTACACTGTTTGTTTTTTCATTTTAACTTAGAGCAAACAGATATACAACATTTGCAGTATAATATTCTATTTGAACTCGTTTTTAAATGAAAAAATGCAATATCCCAAAGTACCTAAAATGAATAGGTGAGATACTTTAAAAAATATTACTTAGTATTAGATTTTGAAGTAGGAAAAATGTATGTGTGTGTGTCTCTGTCTTTTCAGGGGGAGGGGATATTATCTCTGGCATTATCAATACAACAAAAAACACTAGTGTCAGTTCTCCAGGATAAGAATTTGACTATTATTTTACTATTTGGATTATGTGTTTAAGAACGGCCAACATCTGGCTTGCCAAACATAGCAAATTTCTTAAAAAAATTGAAATGCATATTTCTTCAAGGAATCACTGGAGTGAGTATGGGAGTGGCGAACTCCAGGTACCTGATGCTGGACCATGCCTTACTTCATGTAATATATGCATCTTATGTTACCTGCAGACTGGGTCCCATTTTTTTCTCTCTTGTGTTCCCCCCCCCCCCAATGCTATTAAAGCATTCTAGAGCCATGAGAACCTTTCCTATTTCACTTGATTTTGTCTCGGCCTCTTCTGAGCCACTAGAACATTCTTAGGTCGTGGTTAGCACAGAGGACAGCATTAGGTAGGATGACATGTAGAGGATGGTCACAGAAGAACCCACAAGTCAATGGCAGCATTCCTAAACCCCAGTAAACAAGGGTTACTGCATGCATCAGGTTTCAACCAGCTGTAAAACTAAAGCCATTATTGAAAACTCCTAATCATGAAAAGTATATGGGCAAATAAGAATGCTAGGGTGTCCCTCTCAAGCAATGAAACGTTCAGTTGGGCTCACCAACAGATAATAAAATTGCAAATAGCAGCCGGGAATGTGGGCACATTGATCAGACACAGTGCTGAATTAAGTGAAGTTTTAAATCGAAGATCCATCAACATCTGTTGTATTCAAGAGATGAAATGAGAGGGATCTAAATCAAGGAATATTGGAAATGGATACAAACTCATCTACCATGGCAAGGTAGCAAATTGTAACAGAGTCAGTATGGAAATCAACAGTAAACTTCGGAAGCATATTGTGGAAGTTACTTGAATAAGTGATTGCACAATTCTTGTTAAATTAGCACTCGATGAGCAGCCATGCATGAATGTTATCTCTGCTTATGCCTCACATACTGGCTGCAGTGATCTAGAAAAGCAGTCTAGAGTGATCTTGATAACTGCTTTCAGTCTATACCAGCAAATTAGATAAAATATATAGGTGGTGATTTCAACCATGTAAGAAGGATGAGTGAAACCTACCAATGAATTCATTCATGGTAACCAAGGTCTATCAATCAACAGCGCAAAGATATACTGCGCTTTGCATCAATATATAATTGCTAAATTATATAATCATAAACTGCCTTCTTCATGAAACTTACAGAACACCTTATTACATATAAAAAAGTAGCAATGTAAGCACTTAAATCAGTTATATTATGGCAGACTGCCTATCCCTCAAGACGCAAGGTAATACCAGAAGAACTGCTCACCATAGCAGAGCCATGACAAAGAATTAGAACATAAGAAAGAGATGGAAAGAATATTACTGTCACCTGCTACCTGAAACCTACCAAAGCATAGTTCTGTCAAATCTACCAACAACAGAAGGGCCTGTACCAGAGATCACAGAATCAGAAGTAAAGAGAACAGTTGACAAAATGGCAAACTGGTGATATCCTGGATGAATTATGGAAAAGGTTGGATGTGGTAGATGCAACCTTCCTGATGAATCTTTTCAATGGGATCCTCGTAAAGCAAATGCTAGGGGGATAGAGGAAAAAGCTATCTGAAATGGTTCTATAAAAATAAAGGACGTGTGAGAATGAGAATTATATCTCTCGCACATTCAAAATATGGGAGCAAGTGCTTAATCAGAGATTTCAGGAGCTAACAAATATCACAAAATTGGTGCAGGTTTGTCTCAGGAAAATCACTTGATGCCATATATTCGATCAGAAATTTACTAGAAAAGCACAAAGATAACAAAAAGACCCTGCCTAGTATTTATGTACCTTGCAAAGGCTTTTGATTGGGTTCCACAAAAATTAACATGACAAGTACTAAGATCACAGAAGGTCCCAGAATATTATATTGATCAAGTGAAAGACATGTACCAGAGTGTCACAAACAAAGTGCAAGGCCCAGCAGGAACCAACAAAGTATAGGAAATCAAGGTGGAAGTACATCATCAGCACTAAGCCCACTTCTTTTTAACTTGGTCATGGACTATCTAACAGCAGACATTCAACAACCTGCACCAAAATGGTTTCATTTCTAGGCTCTGTGAAGGACAGACTTCCCATGTTAGCCTACCCATGGCAAGATCTGCAACTGCTGTTGTGAAGAACAGTTAAATAGAGCTGGAACAATATACACTTGTAGAATGTGTAATCTTCTCCAAACACAGGATTCTTGAAAATGACTAATTAAGTCCTATGTAATAGAAACTACCTTCTCATAGAAATGTTTGTACAAAGAGCTATAAAACTTTACATCACCCTGAATAGATCTAATGATCTTATCTTATCTCCATTATGGAAAATCATACTCCTCAACACCTGGCCCTACTTAATATATTTTTTTCATACATCATTAGAATTTTAGCCTAGATTTGATCATGCTACTTTGCAATATTCACAGTTTTACCACATGTTCACACTTGTTGTATCTTCGATTACATTTGCTTGTGCCTATATTTCATTTTTAGATATTTAGAAAGACATCAACAGGGAGAGAAAATCAGTTGACAACATTAAAAACAAAACATGAGCCATGTAGTGTGCTTATTTACTCATTCTCAGTCGCAGCAGAATAAACAGAATATAGTATTAGAGTTCGGGGATGGGGGGAGACAGTGGTTAGGTTTTGGTTTTTGTAATTCATCTACAGGGTAACGTAAATCATTCATTATTAAAAGAAAAATTATGAACAGTAATTCATTACCTCCCAAAACTTTGAGACAGGCATCTAATCAATATGGTTGAGATTCAGATGGTCGTAAAGTCTCACAAGTTTCAAGGAAAAAGATGATCAAATTTAAATCGACTGGAATGCAGAATCTTGGTTTGATTCCCAGAGCTATTTAGTGTCAACAGTATGAGAAGCAAGCCCAGACTTATCAGATTTCAGGAAATCGATGTAGTCCTGATGTTCTTGGATCTGATTTTAACCTCTACAGAATGACCTGCCAGTCCAAAATAACAGTTAGCATAAACAGGGTACCTAACAGACATAAATTAAAGAGAAAAGTGATATCCTTGCTGAAGAGTAGAAAAGAAAATTCCCAAACTGGTTTGCATGTGATGCATAGATTATACTTTCAAAAAACACATGCAGTTGGGTTTCATGCTCCTTTAAGATAGGGTATGCAAACTTTTTGCATGAAATTGTTGTCTGATTAGTGGGGTCGGGGGGGGGGGGGGTACCTGCAGATTTTCTTGATGACAGCTTTGATTATATCCTTTAATGATCACGGTGATTGTATTTTATTTAATTCTTCCAATAGAAGGGAATCAGTAGAACAGGGAACAGATAGTGCATAAGAATTTTGATAATAGCTGTCTTCTGTGATGGATGATAGTGTGAGGACAGATGGATATATCTGTCAGTAAAGGAAGGTTTTGATAAACCAAAAAAATTAAATACTACCTTAGAAAGAGAGATTGGTTGGCAACATTCAAAACAGACACGAGTCACATGGCATCTGCTTACTTACTCATGTCACAGTCACAGATGAGTAAACAGGAGTGGTCAAGGTTAGTTTTTGTAATTCAGATACAGTACGTAACGCTGTAAATCAGAGGATTACATAGCTCATTTGTGATTACAAAAAATGAAAACTCCATGTACTCACATATCAAGTGTACTATTGAATATGAACCTAACAAGAGCCTTCCTTTTCTGGATATTATTAAATTATACAGGCATGAACAAGTAATCACGTGCTATGTGACTCGTGTTTCTTTTGAATGTTGCCAACCAATCTTCTCTTTTCAACTCCCTTATCCAATAATGTCTTTGTAACAAAAAAGAAAGTATAATCTAGTGGATTGTGGTGTGGAGATAGAACTTCAAAATTGTGCAAAAGTAAATTTAAATCAGAAAGACTCTTCCCTTAAGTGTTGTTTCAAAATTAAAATACTAAACCTTAACAGTATTGGTTACATCAAACCACCCAAAATTTTGGCGGCTCCAATCTAATTAATATCAATCAAACAGCAAAGGCTATCATAACTGTGTTTACAGTGTGTTCCCTAACAAAGTTATAGAATTTTTCTCTTTACTAACTTACCTGTATGGCAGCTTTCATATGTGATGTTTTGCATTCATAGGCAAGCTACGTTTTGCTGTAGGTGGTTGTCATCTGTCTCTTGAGATGGAAATATTGAACATATTTTCCTTTTAGTGGGTTGGGTAACATCTGAAGTGGTAACAGTTCTTTTGGTTTCCTAGTACAACTGTTAATATCCAGTCACACATAAAATTCTGGAGCAGCAAGATAGTGTATGCAGAATTCAAATGAAAAATGTTAAAACTATTGTTAAATCTTTCTTTAAAATGCAACTTTTCATCATCATCAAATTCCTGCAATGTACCCTCAAGGAGTGTACAGGATATGATAGCACTACATGAAAAAATTTACATAATTACTAACTTCCTATCTACAATTTTCCTCCAAATCAGTCTGTTACTTGTCAAGACTCCAACATTATTAGATCTTATATTTCTATCTTCTAAGGCACTTTTTACCATATCAATCCACCTATATCTTGGTCTTCCTCTGGGCGTTTTCCTGGCAGAGAACACTTGTGACTTTTCACATTCTGTTTAAGTGACCATACCACCTGAGATTAGCTT
Source organism: Typopeltis vanoorti (assembly GCF_054136105.1). Taxonomy (NCBI): domain Eukaryota; kingdom Metazoa; phylum Arthropoda; class Arachnida; order Uropygi; family Thelyphonidae; genus Typopeltis; species Typopeltis vanoorti. Next base: position 91,334,268 of record NC_143568.1, read on the forward strand.
TGCTAATGCATTCCTGGATACTGACAATGTCACGTTCTTTCCTAATATGCTCATTTTTAATATGATATTGCCATTGATGTCATCTATTCACGCCTCTAATCTTTCTCAGGATTCTCATACCTGCGGCCTCTAGTCTTTGGTCAAGTGTTTTACTTCTGACCCAGGTCTCAGATCCATAAGTTAAAACTAGTTTGAACACTGTTTTGTATACAGCTAATTTAGTGTTAGTTGTATACAAAAGACTGCCTGCCATTCAATAAGATTAGTCACGCAATTAATGTTGAATACTCTGGCTACTCCTTCTTTTCATTGATTTGCATTGCCTGAATATAACATTTTTTTATTTATTGCTCAGAAAGATCTCACCAGTTGTCTTTTTTGTTTCAGTCACCCCTATTATGTCGATCTGGTACTTATCTGATTTCTCATCTAGCGCCATTTCTTTGCCATTCAGACTTCTTATGTTGATAGTACCAATCTTTAACTCTGGTGATGTTGAGTTGTGATGTGTTTTCAGATTTGTTGCAGTAGCTGACTTTTCGCTGTTCACCCTGGTTTCCTGGCTAAAACAGCAAGGGCCTTGTTTAACCGGGTGATGCCCCAGCCGGCATGAAAATTTGTCATGTTGTACCATCATTTTGTATTTTGGTTTTATCCAGTAAGAATACAATTTGGTCAGCTAAATCCCAAAGTGTCAGTCCATCCTCGTTTGTTTAGTATCCAGGTAGATACCCAACATGGTGCACCACGGGAAGGTGAGGATTGGACATTAGGTCAGAAGTCCTGGGCGGTTCTCTGCATTCCTTTAAAGGCTGTGTGGGGGTCTCCTCTCAGTTATATAGCTTTGAACCTTAAGCACCCTCATTTTTTAAATAGGCATTTTATTTATTGAATCGCATCCTTGAAAGGATGCAAACAAACCTATAACAGATTAGCATGTGAATGGCTGAGGGTTTTTTAAATTATTTTTTTTGTTTGCATTGTTATTTTATTTTACATGCAAAATAAATGATGAAAAAGTTCCATGTTTGGTCTCTACAGCAGGATTTACAAAGTATGTACAATCTGGTAACCCTGCTCTGGAGACCAAATGTGGAGGCTTCCAATAAGCAGGACAATGGCCTCACACTGTGTAATGAATTTCAGTTCCAGTGACATGTTAAAACATTTTTCATTTCAGACTAGCACTCTGAAATAATTTAATTTACTGAGAGCTATGCATATAAAGTATAAACAGTAAATACTCTGGTGTTATTTAGAAATAAAAGGTTTGAAAATTTAGACTGAAATCTCTCTGCCAAAAATAGCATTAAAAAAAATTGGTTTATTTAAAATGTGCTTTGATGTTACTTTCAAGAAGAGATAATGAATTTTGTTTTGTATAGGTTTTTTTTGGACAACAAATAACAGACAGAATGATTATTAACAATATTTATAGATAAGTAAAGCATGTGCAGTAATGTAGTGTAATTTTGTTTATCAATCAAACTGAGAAGACAGAAAAACACAGACATCCTTCATCCCTTAATGCTCCAGAGCATACAGGATTCATTTCTGCAATATGATGAACTTGATGAAAATGACATTTGAAAATATGTAGAGTGAAGAAAATAATGTAATACTTAATCAAATACACCTGAATGATGATTTACACATTATAATGAACTAAAGTGGTCATGTGAGAGTTTTTTATATACAAAGCCCATACATAAGAGGTTGCAAAATCTATAGCACATCACTGCTGGCATGGAGAAAGTGTAAAGAAGGAACCTGTTATGCTTTTTTGAATGGCTGTAGGTTGTAGTTTTTTAGGGAAAACTGTTTATGGAAGAATGTTCCGGAGCACAGAGAAGGTATAAAAGAAGAGAATTAGAAGCTGGTTTTTCAGTACGTTTGGAGCTGAACAGTCAATGGATGTTCAAAAAGCAGCTGCTTATATATTTATGAGTTTGAGGGAAAGTGAAAGAATGGTGTTGCCAGTACAATGAAACACTGCCCATAAAAATATCTGCAGAAGAAATACAAAGCAGAAACAGTGTGTGTATGAGATAATGGCTGGAGTGAGTCTGTAAGAGAAAGATCGCTAATTAATCAAACTGTCCTCCTCTGGAAGGCATGAAGCATTTTTAGAGGTTTTCAGTGCATCACGTCATATGTGAGAATAATATTCTAATGTAGGGCAGATTTTATAGATGTTGGGTATTGAATAAAAAAGGATATTAGTATTTTTGGATGCAGAGAAGCTATGAATGTGATGTGCTTATAATAGGAGAGGCTAGAGGTGTAATTAAGTCCAAGAAGAGATATACAAAAACAATTACCATATATTTCTATTTCAACTATGTTTCAGGCTTAAATGATTGATAATTTAAGTTTATGAACTACCACTCACTCTAGTTGGCTGAGTAGAGAAGTGTTCATTGTTTTTGCTCTTTAACAGTAGATCATGGGTTTGTATTCCACTATTGCATAGATTTTTATATAAAAGGCAGTAGATGAATTTCTTTCTCTAGTGAGAGACCACATCTTGTTTATTGGATGTCTGAAGTGTCTTGAAATAAGAGTTCCATGTTTAATTCTAGATAGCTAATCCTTAGGCTATCCTTGGTACTAAATACAAATATAGGTTACCAACCTTTTGTGGATAGGATAATTTTGTATTCTTCACAAATTTATCTGAAGTTCTGTTCGCATAGGATATTGACATCACTAAGCCATGTAAGCCTCCCAAGCCATCATATTGTTTCTGGTCAGTCATTCGGATGGAATTGATGTTTTCCAACTTGCAGAATGCTAATAAACACTAACAGGAGTTGACAGTCCAATGCAGGCAAGTCTTTTTAAGAATTAATTACACCTCCAACTCCAATATATCTTCATCAGTGTAAATTCAGTATGAATCTGTAGTGACTAACTGCAGTCACTACAGTTGTTCTTTAACATCCATCCTTTGTTTTACCTGCAGTTGAAACAAAAAGATCCAGAAAACACAATATTTTTTTCTCATCACTTTTTTTAATGTGAATCCCACCCACAAAAGATTGCAAACTCATTATACATCATACATCAAACTCATCAAAGAATGCAGAGAACTGAACATTGCTTCAGACCTAATGACAAGCCTCGCCTTTTCATAGTGCTTCCCATTAGGAGGTATCTAAATGGAAAGTGGATGAAAATTTGGGTAGAATGGGGAATGATGGCCTTCATCCCGGTGAGGATAATTTCTGCAATTTGCCCACAGTAGAGATTTGGATCAGAAGAGCAGAAGCAATAGTAAGACCATGGAAAGGAAGAGTAGAAATTTCAGAGCTCATCTCCCTTTTGTCCTTTGGTGCATGCTACTAAGGACAGAGATTGGGAGTCATTGGAAAGAGGGAGATTCTATGTGAGAGGAGACATGCACAAGATTGTGATCTAAGTTTCCAAGATGAGGGATGACTTCTACTGTACATCTGGAAGAAGAACTACTGGTTAAAGAGAAATCAAGGAAGGGTGAAGAGGTTTATCAGGAATTTGGGTAGATACATGTACAATTTGCATTAGATCATTGCTTATGGTAAAAATTTCTGCATCTTGTCTAGCTTGGTTTGATGTTGGAAAAGGGGAGCCAGAAAGTCAGAAGGTAGAGGATTCAAAAGTAGGCAGTGTCTGATAGCAATATCAGAACTCACAAAGGCACTACTATCCTTGTGGCAAAAGAAATCATGAAGTATATAATTTGGACATTGAAAATGAATGGTTGGTATACCTGCACATGCAATTTGGGTTTGTCAAGAGAACTTAGTGTGGATAATCGAGTGACAGTGTGATTTTTTTTTGTATAAATTCTGCTATGTTTTGTATATTGTGCTTGGTTTGGCTTTTTTTTTGGGGGGGGGGGTATTTCGGTCACATTATCACTGCAAATGTTTTTACATTGAAGATAGAGATTAAGTTAATATCTTTAAATACTTTAATTTTATTAAACTATTATATTATTTTATTGAAAATTTAAATTAGTAATTACTTACCTAGTTAACTTCATGTTTCTTAGTAAACACAGATTTTGATTTATGGACTCTTTCATGTATTTTAGGTATTATATTCAACCTCAGTGGGTGTATGACAGTGTTAATGCTAATATGTTGCTGCCAGTAGAAGATTACTTTCCTGATGTGATTTTGCCTCCTCATCTTTCCCCATTTGTAGTAGAGAAAGAAGGAGACTATATTCCCCCTGAGAAACAGGCTTTACTTGACATGCAACAAGGAATTAGTACAGGTGAGTGGATGAATTTATTATCTAATTAATAATTTTATATTCTATTAGAATGCTGTAAAAACATCTTTACCTGATTTGTCTACAGACTAATTGAATTATTAGTTGAACAAGAAAAATATGTAGGTAATTATTATGTTCATAAAAATTTAAGCTGTCTTGTCAGAGCAATATTCCATCGTAAAGAGAATAAAACAACAGTGATTACAGATTTGCTCTCATTTGAAAACTAGCAAGGTTGTTAAGCCTAATCTTGCCTCACAAAAATGTCACTGATGGAAAGTAACATCTTGCAGTGAAAAGAAGAATCCACAAAGTGTACCTGCCTCTTTACATCGTTGGAACTAAAATACCTGTAGACATTTTCTTTACATTATATTAAATAGGCATGAAGTGAATAGGAAACTTTGTCTTGATTGTGCCACAGATGCACATACCTTGTCTCCCATGACTGAACTGCTTTTTCTGTTTGTGATACCCGGTTGTCATGACATTGCATTCAATGAAAATACATAGTATTCTATATTGTTATATGAGAAGGACATATTGTCAAGATTTCCCTTAAAATAATAATAATGATGACGTTTTCCTACCAGAAATTCAGGTTTATTACTCCAGGTTTAAAAAAATCGACTGTAGAACTCGCATTATTATTGCAGACCAAACAATAATACAAGTGTTAGGGTTTAGGACCATAAGATTGCAACAGTTGTCTGCCATACTTAAAAAGCTTTTGATGCATTCATAGCTTGGGCTGACTATCACTGGTTACCCAGCTGTCTTCAGAAAGTTGGAGCTAAAGCAGCTCCACTTACTCCCTTTGGGGAATAAAAGGTGTTAAAAGATTTATTTTTTTTAAAGGAATATTGGTTTTCAATGTTATTTTAAAAGTTCCTGTGGAAAAATTAATTTACCTGTGGTTGACAGTGGAAGAAAAAAAAAACCATATAATGTGCTCATGCTCCTAAAAATTGTGAGATAGAAACATAGGAATGTTTCAAAATAATTGTTTTTGTGCATCACTAGGAATTTGAAGCTTGTCTAAAGAATAATGTGCTTGGATCCTGAGATTAGACTAAATTAGAGACTAAATACATTTATAGTAGGGTAAAGCTGAAGGTTCAGTTTTGGAATTTTATTGGTCTGTATATGTGACTTTGGACAAAAACGTTTGCTACTGCTGTTTTAAGTTCGAAGTTCAAGGACAAGAGTTCTGAATTTTCTTGAAGTGTGTTTAAGTCATGGATTGAAACTGCTAATTTTTGTCTCTATTGACAATTTAAAAATATAAGAAAAAGCTTGAAAGAAAGAGAGAAAAAGTAAAATGGTTAGGTTATATACATACCTATAAGATTCCAATTCTAAGTTTTAGTTATACATCATATGGATAAGAACCTGTATGATTAAAAAAATGGAGAAATTGACTTTGTTCTAGGTCTTTTCTTCTTCAGAAACATTTCTCATTGACAAAGAGATTAGCATTTTTGTGCAATCTGCGACAGGCTCAATTAAAAGAAATTTAACATTGTAAAGTAGGCCTCAAGTTTAAATTATTAGTTTAAGCATTCTTGTTATATGCTGAGTGATCAGATATCACCATCATCCACAAAATCTGCTCCTTCAGAAATATTGTAACTTGCCTGTTAGGCAAATAACACAGGATGTGAGTATATGCCTAGAACAAGCAGCATAATTTAGTGACTTTAAGAGTAGTACAATAGTCAGCAATACATTACACTGTAAACATCACAAAAACTGTTGTATAACTGGGATACTTATCCTGATTGATTGCAGAGGATGATTTTAGTGATCTACTATCCTAATAACATCAGTCTATTTCTGAAATACAACTAGTGAAAGTTGTATAATAATTCTGGTCAAGCAGAGCAGTTGAAGGTTAGCATCATTGCCTATTTGCATCAGTCCTGTTGACTATATTGTTATCTTATTTGAAGAGGTGATCACCATAGCTTTTTCTTCAAATTTTATTTGGTTTCTCATCAATTTTTATAATTTTTTGTTTTCATAATATATGTCTGTGTTAATTGCTTATATTCAACAGTTTTATGTATTTGTTAATTTAAAAATTATGATTGAACTTCCCCATGTTATACTTCATTATTTATGATCCCGCTTTGGTCATAAATAAAGGAGAATAACAAGTTGACAGTAATACTGTCAACCTGTCATTCTCCTGAATGTACTTAATATTATAAGTATTCTCCTGAATACTTGGAATATTAGGTACATATATTAGTAATAGCCATAAAGCAAATTGCTCGCATCCCTGATTAACAACAGAATCTGATTGACAGAATGAAAACAATAAATCAACATCAAATTCTTGAGATATATCCTCGGGCATTGTACAGGTTGGATATACGATGCACATACCCAACCTCTGAAGTGATGTTAGTTAGTGTGTAGGTGGGAAAGCAGAGATGAGTAGGTTGAGATTTAAGTATGTCAGGTTTTGCAGACTGGAGGTAGAAGTGAACGTTGTTAAGGTTAGAAGACCACATATATTCGTGAAATGGATTGTCTGGAAGTTTGCTTTTGACCACACATTCCCTGTGCAGTGTTTGGGATCAGATTTCCACACTGATTATTTACAATTTGATTTTCTCACTAGTATCCCTTCTTTATAATTGATTGTTCATGCTTCATCTCCCCTTTTTTTGTGTTGTGCATAGGTCAGATCTGGCTGGGTTCTTATACGTGATGCAAGGCTGGTGCCTTCCAATTTATTGTTTGTGGTCAATGTGAACACCACTCTGCTGTATTGCAGGTCACATTTTATTATATTAAATGTGTGAAATTCATTCCATATCTACATGTAATTGCGGACCTGAAGCGGTGACACATGACAATTTTCTTGTAGTTGAAGTTGCATTGTTCATCAAGCCTGTAAGCATCATCATTTAGCATTGTGTCAGTTTCCGAATGGAAATTTAGGATGATGGCATTGTACTTAATGTTTTCTTGAACTGATGAAGCAATGAAATCACGAAGCTTGTTAGCAGAGCTTTTTTCAGATTGTGTCAGTTTTCCAGGAGAAGGTGTTTGTCGATCACAATAAGCTGTGTTCCAGGTTATCTATGTGCTTGCTGAGATATAGGAGATATTTAAGGAATATGGCTGGCTGGTTGAGAGTGGCAATTTGTCGATTTTGGTAGAACTAGCCTGAGTCTACTGATAACAAAAATCACAAAGTAAATCTTTTTCTTTTCTGTAATATCAAGTCTGCAACTTCAGCATTTTAAAGCTTTAAGAGGTCTATTTGCAGTAGTGAGACTCGAAGTGCTTTGTCATCGTTCTGTTTTGTTGCTGTCATCTTTGCTTTGTGCTGCAGGCATGGCTAAATATTGGCTGCTAACACTTGCTAGGGCTGGTATTAAAGTATAGGATTTTTTTTATTTTTATTATTATTATTTTTTAATGCTTAGAGTACTTAGTTCTCAAGGGACTGAAGGTTTAGTTACCTTCAGTCCCTTGAGAACTATTGCTATACTTTATTTTGGGGCAGAAGATTAAGTGAAATCATTTTTAGAAGATTATAATAACAAAGCACAATTTCCAAGTAACGGAATTCGAAATACCACCTAGTTTTGATCCTTTAATCGTCACGCATTGAAAAATAAAAACATGTTACTGGTATATTGGAAAGCAAATAAAGAAGCTTGCATAACTGATTTATTTAAAGGGTTTCTAAATTGCTTTATGTGAGCTGTGTTAAACTGTTTAAAATGGAAAAATCTAGATTCCAAAGTTTTATTACTATCGGATAATGTGCGAGTTCATCCAAATATTGATGAAGTAACACTCCTATTACAACTTCTTTGATTCAGCCATTAAATAAAGGCATTATATCTCACTTTTAAAATTCATTTAATCTGATAATCATTACAATGGATTTTAGAAAAGAAAATTGATTCCAAACCTATTGAAGTGATGGAGGTATGGAATTGTTTTCAATTTTGGATGGTATCAAAATCATATTTCTCTCAAAGAAATAAGCCAGGTCAGAGTCAGTTCAATCAGGAAATATTTTCAAACCAGAAAAAATGGAAAAGGCTTTGATAATGTGACTAGTGAAGCAGATTTGGTGGAAATGGCATTGGAAATAAACCAAATCAATTCAGAGGATGTAGTATAGATAAAAATTCTGAAGTTCCAAATTTTTCACTAAAAGCATAGGGGAAAGCATAAACTTAGCCAGTCAATTAGATGCAGAACCTTCAAGGGCGAAGTAACTGGAAGTGGGTAGAAGGAACAACAGGATCATGCGAATGAAATTGGGTCTTGGAGAAGAGTGGGTGGTCGTATTATGTGCATGTGCCCCGCATATTTCAGCAGAGGAGAAAGATGAGTTCTGGAACGTGTTAGATGAAGAAATGAAGGAACTAGAAGAAAATGAGATGGTGATTGTCGGAGGAGACTTGAATGGACACATAGGGAGACAGAATAGAGACTGTGAAAGGGTGCATGGTGGCCATGGAGTGGGAATGGTGAACCAAGAAGGAGAGAGGGTTGTGGACTTTGCAGTAGTGTTTGATCTGGAAATTGTGAACTCGTTTTTCTACAAGAGGGAAGAACATTTGATAACATTTAGGAGTGGTAACAACAGTTCACAAATTTACTACATTTTGACTAGATGAAAACATCTTAAGGTTGTGACAAATTGTAAAGTAATTCCAACAGATCAAGTGGCACAGCAACACTGACTGCTGTGCGCAGACTTTAAAATAAGATCAAAAATAAGAACCTCTGGAAGCCATGGGATGAAGACAATTAAGTGGTTTTGCTTAAAAGAAGAGAGTGTGAGGAATCGTTTTAGGGAGAGAGAGTGTTAGAGAGGATTTCGGATGGACTGGAAAGTGTACAAGATTGGTGGAAACATAATTCAAAAGTAATCCTGAGCTGTGCAATCGAGGTGCTTGGTGAGACATCTGGAAAGATTAGAGAGCAGAAGGAGGGTTGGTGGTGGAATAATAATGTACAAGTGGCAGTGACTGTTAAGAGGAAGGCAAAGCAGAAGTGGGATGAGTCAAGAGTGGAAGAGGACAGAGAGGTGTACAGAGAGAGAAAGCAAGAAGCCAAGAGTTGTGGCACAGGCGAAGGCCGTGGCATATCAAGATCTGTATGATCAATTAGAAACAAAGGAAGGACATAGAAAAATTTACCAACTAGCGAAATGTAGAAATAAAGCAGCAAAGGACATCTTACATGTGAGGTAGATCAAAGACTCTGAAGGAAGAGTATTATGGAGGGATGTGGATATAAGAAACAGATGGAGAATATACTTTGAGGGAATTTTGAATGAGGAAAATGCAAGGACTCACAGAGAGAGATGGGCAGCCTTCTGAGGGGATGGTGCAGAACATCAGTAGAGTGGAAGTGACGGAGGCCATGAAGAGGATGAGGAATGGAAAATCGGTGGGCCCCGACAGGATTCCAGTGGAGGCATGGAAGGCACTGGGGGTAGAGGGAATTGACCTGCTGTGGGACCTGTTCATGAAAGTTTGCCAACAGGAAAATATACCCGAGGAATGGAGGGAGAGTACTCTTGTCCCCATCTACAAGGGTAAAGGGAATGCACAAGACTGTAAAAATTACAGAGGAATAAAGTTGATGTCCCACACAATGAAAATCCTAGAAAGGGTTCTTCATGGAAGATTGAGGAAGGAGGTGAAGATTGCAAAAGAACAATTTGGCTTCATGCCTGGTAGATCAACAACAGATGCTATTTGGTTACGGCAGATGATGGAAAAGTTTTGAGAGAAACAATGGAAGCTACATCTGGCATTTATTGATCTGGAGAAAGCATACGATAGAGCGCCAAGGCAAGAAGTCTGGAGGTGTCTGAGGAAGAAGAAGGTTCCGGAGAAATATGTCAGGTTGGTGCGGGAGATGTACAGAAATGTGAAGACAATTGTTCGGACCTGTCTGTGACAGACAGAAAGTTTTCAAGTAACAGTTGGCTTGCATCAAGGGTCAGCATTGTCCGTTTCTGTTTAACATTGTGATGGAGGTGGTGACGGAGGAGGTGAGAGAAGATGCGCCTTGGACAATGTTGTATGCAAATTCAAGAGAAGAGGCGGGAACTAAACTGGAAAGATGGAGAAAAGTACTGGACGAGAGAGGTATGAGACTGAGCAGAAGTAAGACAGAGTATATGTGTTGCACAGTGGGCGGCGGCCAGGAGAGAGAGATCTGGAGCTGGAAGGAAATGTCATCAGGAAGGTGAGGGACTTTAGATACTTAGATTCAACAGTGGAAGAAGATGGAGGAGCTGAGAAGGAAGTGGGATGCAGGTTGGAGGAACTGGAGAGAGAGATGGCTGGAATGTTATGCGATAAGAGGGTGCTGATCAATATGAAAGGCAAAATCTATAGGACAGTAGTGAGGCCAGCTATGACGTATGCTATAGAAATTGTGGCCCTGAGGAAAAATAACATCAGCAGGATGGAAGTAGCAGAGATGAGAATGCTTAGGTGGATGTGCGGTGTGACCAGAGGATCGTCTGAGAAATTACTATGTGAGGGGAACAGTGAAAGTTACGAACTTAGGAGCAAAGATACAGGAGGCAAGGTTGAGATGGTTTGGTCATGTGATGAGGAGGGAGGACGAATATGTGGGAAGAAGAGTCATGCAGATGGATGTGCAAGGAAGGAGGAAGCGTGGGTGTTCAAAGAAGAGATGGAGGGAGCTGGTAGAAGAGGACTTGAGGATGAAGAACTTGGATGTAAAGAGAACAAAAGACACGTGAAATTTAAACGCTGCAGAAGAAAGTTTAGGAGGTGAATGAAGATATTCTGCAAGAGAGAACACATTCTTGTTTGAGTGCACTTAGTAGTGATGAAAAGGAAGAAAATTAAATGAACTTAGATTATCTGACAAATATCTATCATAGTTTGTGAGATGTTTGTTCAGCTGTTACTATTGGAAACCTAATATTAATTTTATAAAAATTAAGTTTCCAGTAGTTATGAGAGGGGGGGGGGGGCATATGTTGGTTAGCTTTGGTCAGTTTGTCACTATATGACATTTTATAGGAATCTAACTTTTATGTTATATGGGGGTCACCTGTATTTGAGTCTACAGTTCACTTTAAAAAGCCTCTCTTTGCTTCTTTTTAAAACTTTTGCACATATTTTTCTTTTCAGCATTAGTATTCATTTTTATCTGAACTCAAAATGGAATGTTCACTTCCTGTTTCAGATACTGTGTTTACTCTTGTACCCAAAATTAAAAACTAAGAAAAGTGTTAACTTTTCTTAATTTTTGTGCATGTGTTCTCTCTCTCTGTGAATCTATGCATTTCTTTATGTTAGGAATGACTAGCCACTTCCATGAACAGAAGTCCAGCAAGTATTTGATCATTGTTATTAGTTGGTATATATTTGATAGTCCTTTAAAATATTACTAATTCAGAGAGACTGGGATATTTTAATAAAAGAAGCAGTTTCTATAGACATTGCTAAATTTATAAAATGGTCATCACAATGAGAAATTTGTGTGTTACATACTTCATTGGCATCTACTTAACTTGTGTAAGCATATAGAGTAATGATGACAGCATGCAAAATTTCACAAGTGGATAATAAACAAACTGCTGCAAATTTCCAGTTAATGCAGAAGCATGGCACAATGACGTTCACAATGCTAACTATGAAATATAAATATATAGATGCCATGCCTTTGTAGCTCAGTCGATAGTGAAAATACCCTTTGGTGTGAAAGATCTCAGTTCAAATCCCGGATGATTTAAAGAACCTTTGCAAGATCTTTTCAACTGAAGGTATCTTCCAGTTTCAGAGTTTATCATCCTGCAAAATAGGCAAACCATCCTGAGAATAGAATGGACAAATGTAGCAGGCTATGCAGGTAGAATTAACTACCCTGTTGAGCAATAATTAAATTTATATGAAACTATGTTACTTGGTGATAGGCCTTAGAGCCTAACCCAAAAGAAAAGTTAAGGCATCTCTATTGCACTCACTGTCTACAGCCAACCTAAGAAAGAATGATATACTCTATCAGTAAATTACTCCTGTCATTTACTCTGGGTAGTTAATACTCTCATCTAATTGTACTTGCTTCAGTGCTTTTCCTCCCTTCATCTACATATATTTTTAAAAGTTTGTAACCTTGGCACTTCTCTGCTTAGAGCAATGTCTTCTAATGCAGTCATTATTGCATCATTAAATTTTGACAAGATAGCAAAAAGACATACTTATATAATAAGTACAATAATAGTAGATGATGTAAATAATTAAAATGACTTGACAATAAAAATAGATACATAATAAAATAAAACTTACCAACTTGTAACACTAGATGGGCTAATAGTTAAAAGATAATATGGGAACCTTGCTTTAGAAACCAAACATGGTATTTTGTTCAAGCCATTTCATTTCTCCAGTAAGCAAGGTGATGGTATATCTTACACTGAGTTGAAAATCTTTTCTGAGAACAGTCACAAATTCATATCACAGCAGAATTCAAATTCCTAGTCTATAGGTAACAAAGAAAAGGAAAGAGGTTAATCTTGATACATCAGCCAACAGCAGAAAGTACACTGATGTAAAAATCATGACTGGTGCATAAATTATGGGAAATCAGTAATATGGAATGATGAATTACACCATAGTCTTTTTCTTACGTAGTATCCAGATTCCTTGCTTAATTAATCACTTTTTTTATCTTGATTTCTCCTGTAATCTGCGAACTCATATTCCAGATACATATGAAATAAGTATTGTGCCTGTTGCAATTTTAGAAGGAAATATTCTGATGTTTATATTCCTCCCATCACACATGGCTGCTGTGTAAGGCAAAAAGATATGTCTTAGAGACAAGTCAATCCTTCTTTGTAGCTTATACTGTCAGTAGCACAGAAAAGAACTTAGTGAAAGATGATCATACTTTAGTTACTCAGGAACTAAATATGCGCAAGTGGTATGTAAATCTTGGCAGTCTAATGTGGAACCTATTAACCAGGAGTTCACAAAATAGAATATACAAGAAATCAGGTTAGTGGTGACATTACATAAAAAGCTATAGAGCCTTGTTTTTTTTTCTGGGTGGGTGCTAGTTTCACCTAGTCACCTTTTTCTTTCCCTTTGACACCTTTTCTTTTGTTGTTGTTACACCTTCAATTTTTCTTAAAGTTTTCATCAGTAGTTCATTCATCTAATTTATCTTGATTCTTATTCATGATTTTTATTTTTGACTCATATTCTTATTCTTTCAGATGAGGTTATTAAGACATTGAGATATTCTACTAGCATATGTAGCTTGTTTTTGTACTGGGTAGATGCACATAAACCAAACATCAGTCAGTTGTGGCTATCACCAGTGCATACTATGCTGACGTAAAAAATGGTATGGCTGGTCCTAGAGCATTAGAAATTACTGACATTGAAGCAGCAAATCATACCACTCTTTTATGATGGCATGGTGTGGTAGCCTTAAGCCCAAAGTTTTATGAAACAGACCCATGCATCTTTCAACATAATACTGCAGATACTATTGCAGTGTAGTATGGAACAACTTGATTGGTTTGCATACAGTCCCCTGATCGCAACTCATTGAACATTTTTGGAATGAAATGTTGGGTGCAAGCTACTTTTACTACGTTAAAGCAACAGTATGTTGTCTGCAGTCAACTGAAGGAAGACTAGTCCATAATAACTATCCTTGTCAGTAGGATTAAACTTCATGACATACTTCCTCACAAAGTGAGTATATACCAGAAAAAATTATTGGTCTGTTATTTGTCAGGTGTCTGATTTAATCAGATGTTGCATTGTGATCTTCTGAAGCACTCTTAATTGCATCAACCTACTTATATTGGTCCTCCCAAATATCTGACTCATTCACATTATCACACCAGAGGAGGATATGCCTGGAAGGGTGAAAGGTATGAACAAAGCCATTGAAGGACTGGTGTTAAATTTAGGTTTAGTATCTGAAGTCTTTACAATCTCATTAGTTATGTCAACATAGTGTATACCAGGGGTGACCAATGTTATTTAACATACGAGCCACATACATTAAACTTAAGATGTTTGAGAGCTAAAACAAATATTACACGTTTTTATTGTTACATGCATGTAATAATAATAATGCTTATTCGCGTATGTAGTTGTCATGTTTAATCGTTTGCATTTCACTTATTTACAACCCTGCTTCGTCTTTTTTTTTTGTTTTGTTTTTTACTTAAACTTCATGAAAATGTCATAAATGGTCGACTGCTGTAACTATCAACTACTACCATTTATTTATTTCTACTATATCTTGTGCTCTCACACTGTAGTCTAACAAATTTGTTTTCCGACTGTGTCAGTTAGACCATGTATTGAGTGTGAGATAATAAGATTTTTCAAACTAAAGACAAAGCTGATATTGTTTTATTCCCTGCTTATGTTAATCTTTACCTTTAATAATTAGTCATGGCTTGATTATCGATAACTTAATCTAATGCAGGTTAGAATTTTTCAGGATAGTGCATTGACAGAATCAGTTCAATGTGTTGTTCACAAACCATTTAATTAAATCAGGAGCATTATTTACACAGCCTGGTCCACATTAACATATACGAGGGTGGTCTGAAAAGTTCTTGACTAACAATGAAAAAACGAATTTATAATTTTGAAATTATTTTTATTTTTCAACATAATCTCTCATAAGACTAATATATTTATTGTAGTGATGCTCCAGCGCCATTATCCCATCCCTGTAGTGGTTCTCAGTAAGATCTGCAAAACACTCCTCTACAGCTACAATCGCCTCTTGATTCGAAGAAAAACACTGACCAAGGAAGAGTTTTTAGGAAGAGATAAAAGTCAGAGGGAGCAAAATCTGGGAATAGGGTGGATGTTCCAATAATTCATAGTGCAGATCCCTTAATTTTCCCATTGTCAAAACACTTTTGTGGGCAGGTGCATTGTCCTGGTGAAAGATGATTTTTTTCTTCTGCAAACTGGGTCTTTTCTCACGAATTTTTTCATCTAGTATGGTTAAAAGATTGGAATAATATTCCCCCAGTTATTGTTTTACCCTTTTCAAATGCCTTTAGCATCCCAAAACACCAATGCCATGACCTTTCCTGCTGAAGGAACCAACTTTGTCTTCTTTAGCGCTAAACAACTGACTTCTGTCCACTGTTTGGATTCTGGTGTGTAATTGTGAATCCAAATCTCATCCATAGTAATAAATTGACGCACAAAATCAGTTTTATTCTTGTTAAAACGCTCCAAGCACTGTTCAGAGATTTTCATGCGAGTGCGTTGTTGATCTGCTGTGAGCAAGCGTGGCATCCATCTTACGCAAAGCTTTTTCATATGCAATTCTTCATGCAAGCCTACACATTCTTTTGAAATGCCTATAGTCTCAGCAATTTCACGCACTTTGACTCGCCGGTCATCCACTACCATACCATGCACTTGATCAATGATTTCTGGTGTTGTTACACTTTTTGGATGTCCTTCACGTGGATCATCTTCAAGGGTGGTACGGCGCATTTAAACTCGGAACCCCATTTCTTAATTGTCGAAAACGAAGAAGAATGCCCATGAACTTCGAATGAATTTCTTTTGGCATTAAACCTTCTTTTACAAAGAATTTTATAACCACACAATACTCAGTTTTATCCATTTCAAGGGATACAGACAACACTTTTGCTTCAGACAGCTGTATAAAACAAACTACTTGAGAATGACTTGCAATTTCACATGGACGCTTATGACAGATGTACCAACATAGAAAAAAATCTTGCCAATAGTGTTGCCATCTATGGTCAAGGCCGAGAACTTTTCAGACCACCCTCGTATATATACAATTGCATTACATTGTAATTTAACTTCCTGGGAGTTAAATTACAATCTAGAAAATCTTGCTAGTTATACATACACAACTGGAAGTAAAACATAACTTGAGTAAGCTTAATTCAGTATTAATTTACATTATCTAGTACAGTTGAGATTAAGACACACCTTGAGTGAGCTTTCGATATTAACTTACACAATTGTATTGTACCTATACACTTGATGTACTTTCTTGCTTGGAAATATCATATATAGAAGTACTTGCAGTTCTTGCTCAGCACTGCTTTTACATGAATCTTTTGTCCAGACAAAAGTGCCCTCTTTGTTATCTTTCTTTCTGCCAGCTCGTTCTTGATCTCCTGCCAAATTTCTTCTTTGTCCGAATCAATTATTCTCTGTCCTCCCTAAACATGGCGGCAATGTGCAGCTCTTTCCTAGCGAGACATCTTGACGATCAACACATTACTTCTCATGCCAGTTGATCCAGGTAAGAGAAAATTGAGAAACCTAAGACTTGCGATGCTTCTCTTTCGATTACTGACAATGGATCTCACGTGGCGGCAGACTCAGGTACGAGAAGATTGAGAAACCTAAGACAAACGTTTTGGCGATTTTGCTTATAAAGGCCTGGACTTCCATTGTACACATGCACGTTTCTCTAAACTTCCATATGTGTGTTGACATCTGAATATGATGACATCATACTTTGCATGTCTTTTGAAATTGCTATGTATCGACATGGGTTAACAGCATTACATGTGGTGCATGACGTCATGCACCACATTATTTTAACAAAAGGCCTATGATTAAGTTATTACAAATACAAAGTTATTACAGACAAAATTGACATTTCTTGAAGGGCGATTCCCCTAGAAAAACATGTAAAAAATGAACATAAGTTATTGATCATGAGACATTTTACAAAGGCTTAATTTTTTTTTTTCTCCAGGAATATTGAACTTCGCTATTCTTTGAATTAGACTCACTACCTTCTTTAGGATTAATCTCACAATTTGCTGGATTATCAAAATTAAGGTGATTTGTCAATCCTATTAACAATTATTCTTGTCTTAAGCTTAGTTAGTGTTATATTCATGATGGACTTTCCCCAATTTTGTAACTTGAGTGTCTCATTCACATCATCTATCTTGATGTCTTGGATTTGTTCGACCTCCTTCTGAGGATTAATTTGGGCAACATCTGTATTACTAACTTGACAACTTATGAGCATAATTTCCTTTTGAAAGAACTCACATTTTGAACAATTCAGGGATAGCTTTTCTTCATCTAGTCTAGAAAGAACCTTTAGTAAGGTATGGGACATTACATTCTTAGAGTGTAATTTGTCCTGGAAACAATTTACTCCTTCACTTAATACATCTGAAAGGACTGAAGAACCAGCTTAATGAAGACTTTTGTTCCTTCTAAATTATTTACTATTTGTTCACAGTGAATGAAAAATCTTCCTCCTACTCTTGATTAAATTTTTTTTTTCATCTTCATACTTTTGCTTCTTACAATTTGATGATGCCATCTTCCTTTACAAAATTTTCATAGACACTTCTAAAAAAATTAAAGTTAAAAAAAAAAAAACAGTAAGTTCCAACATGCGCAATGAAAGTCAACAGTACCAAGTATCCCGCTAATGTTCCACTAATTTCAATGCCCACAACACGGCTATACATGCCACAATCGTGCGATCACAAGCCACACCCACTAAAACTAACTTTGTCAGCACTGACTTGTACAATTACTGATTCTCCAGCAAAATTCCTCTGTAATCCTTGTTAATCTGAAATTTCTTTCATCCCTGATGCAAACTAGCATTAAACTTACATTTTAATCCAGTGGACTCTCAATGTATACCCAGTAAATAATTATAAAGCTTGAAATTTTTTTTATTTACGTGTTATATTAATTGTGATGCAAAAAGGAGCTCAACCAACATATTTCTGCAAACCACACATTATTTGTCAATATAATGTGTGGCTCACAAGTTGCAGTTTGGCCAACCCTGGCGTATACAATCCCTAGATCAGGGTATGATAATGTTAACCCTTAATTCAAGTTTCAACTTAGGCAACCATTATATAAAGTTTGGACTATTCAATATTTGTTTTTAACAGTTCCTTGTGGGTTTGCTGTAGTAAGAATATGCTCACCTTTAGTTTTTTTCAATTGAAGGTCAGTTAGTCCTTTTATTTCCAAGACAATCCTAGTTTTTTCCATCCAAAAGATTTAAGATGAGTTATCATTCTGGCTGTGCTAATGAATTACTGGGGTAAAGTGCACATTACTATTCCATTTGTATTCTCACAAACTGCCTTTATCTGTAGTTTACTAGTAAATATCTCATTCAGATCTAGTGTTCATCTTGTAAATTTTAAGGTGTGATTTGTACCTTAAATTTCCATATTTACTGATATGAACTCAGTTATACCAACAAGAAATTAGCAATGCATAGCTAACTGATCTGATTTCTCTGTTTATGCCTTAAAAATCTGTTATCAACTTATGTTAATATAATGATAATAGATGATACAGTGAGCTGTAATGAATTTCCTTTAGAATAGTACTGGACTTTGTTGTGGACTTTTTTTTAATGGTATTATGGTGTATAAGTTCACCTATTACAGCATATGTTATAGTGCAATTAGACTATTAATATTAGAGGTTGTATAAATAGTTTACTGACAGACTTTTGTGTGTGTGTGTGTAAAGAGGAAGAGGTAATTATTGTTAAAATTCTTAGTCATCACATTCTCATTTTTTCTTAATTATATTCAAGAGTCCTTTTTTTTTTCCCTTAGGTAAAAGAAAGCCTGATTCAGAAAGTGAAGATGAATTCTCTGAAGAAGATGATGATGATGAACAAGAAGAAAAGAAAAATACCACTAATGACGATAGTGGTGTTGAAGGTTTGTAAACTGCTGTCTTTGTTAATTTTTTTTTTCTTGAATCATAATTTGATTCAAAAAAAAAATATCTAAAAGGAATTCAGAAATGACATATAACAGTGTATCCAGAATTACTGAAATCAGCCAATGTCCCAATCATCTAATTTCTGATATGTATCCTCTATAGATAGATACCATGATAATACTAAATGATTGTTTACATTATTACTTTCTATCAACAACTTTCCTCCAGATTATTGTCTTATTTGTTGGTATTCCAGGTATCATCAGCATTTATATTTTATCATCATCATCAAATTCCTGCCATGTACCCTCAAGGGGTGTACAGGAAATGATAGTACTACATGAAAAAAATTACATCATTACTAACTTCTATCTGCAATTTTCCTCCAAATCAGTCTGTTACTTGTCAAGACTCCAACATTATCAGATCTTATATTTCTATTGTCTAAGGCACTTTGTACCGTATCAATCCACCTATATCTTGGTCTTCCTCTCGGTCGTTTTCCTGCCAACCTGGCAGAGAACACTTGTTTTGCTAATCTTTCCTCTCCCATTCTATTTAAGTGACCATACCACCTGAGATTAGCTCTGCTAACACATTCCTGGATGCTGACAATGTCAAGTTCTTTCCTAATATCCTCATTTTTAATATGATATTGCCATTGATGCCATCTGTTCACGCCTATAATCTCTCTCAGGACTCATAACTGCGGTCTTTGGTCAAGTGTTTTACTTCTGACCCAGCTCTCAGATCCATAAGTTAAAACTGGTTTGAACACTGTCTTGTATACAAGACAGTGTTCAAACCAGTTCCGACTAGTTTCTCTCTTATTCTATATGAATTTATTCAATTGACTTCCCACCATACCAGCTTGCTGATTCTGTTGTCTATTTCTATATTTAATTTACCATCTTCACTAAAAATCGTGCCTAAGTAGCTTAAATGTTTTACTTGTTCCACAGGTTCTCCATTTGCAACACAGTTGACATTTTCAATGATTCTGCCTATTTTCATTGTCTTTGTCTTTTTATTGATGACCTTCATACCATATCTATTACAACAGTTATTCAATTTAGTCAGAGAATCTTGCAGACTTGTAGGGGATTTATTTAGAAGTATAACATCATCCGCTTAATGTCAGCTCTAATTTTGATATCATGTTTAATACTACTTTCTTTCATAATGTGATCCATATAGATAATAAATAACAGAGGGGATAATGTACATCCTTGTCTCACACCAGATTTAACATTAAACCATCTTCCTGTACATCCTTCAATTCTAACTGCTGACTTACAACTCAAATAAAGACTAAGAATTGCTTGATATAATGCCCCATTGACACCATATAACTTTAGCTTACTGAATAGCTTTTCTCTTGGCACCTTGTCATATGCCTTTTCCAAATCAACAAAACTTAAATACTGATCTTTGTTATATTCCCATGCTTTCTCGACTATTTGTCATAAAGTGAAGATCTGATCCTGACAGCCTCTATTTGACCTGAATCCAGCTTGTTCTTCACCAAGCTTTTCTTCCACAATTCTTCTCAACCGTTTCTCAAGTATACTTACATAGATCTTGCCAGGAACACTCAGTAGAGAAATTCTCACATTCAGTTTTATTTCCCTTTTTATGTATGGGTACTATGAGAGCTCTACTCCAATCATCGGGAATTCGTCCCTCTGTCCAGGCCTTTTGAACTGTGCAGTGCAGCCACTGTAAGACTTTTATACCACCATATTTCAGCATTTTTGGTCGAATATCATCTACTCCTGCTGCCTTTCCACATTTCAAGTCTTTGATGGCTTTTTCTACTTCAAGTAATAATAAATATTAAGTAATATTAAATAAATATTTAGTAATAATAAATAATAAAAAGTATGGATATATATTCCTGACTAAATGCTTGTTGAGTGCTTTTCACCACTGTGCTATCACTGCTTGTTTCATTTAGCAATTTTTCAAAGTAATTACTCCATGCTTCAAGGATATCTTTTTCTCCCATTTTCATGTCGCCTTTATCATCTCTAACTCCTTTTACAGCACTCTTTCCTCCATTTCTAAGCTTCATCAACAACCTCCAGAATATCTTATCACCTTCTTGATATTTATTTTCTGTTCTTGCCAAAATCCTCCCATGAAGTTTGTTTAGCTAGTTTTACACACTGTTTAGCTTTCTTACATTTGTCTCTGTATTCTCTAAGAGCACAAGCTGACTTATTTGCCAGGAACTTTTGATATGCTTTCTTCTTTTCCTTCACTGCCTCTTTAACTTCTTGGAGTTCTGATTTTTTCTATCCTTGCAGACAACCTCACCACATGCCTCTCTGGCTGAATCAAGCATGGTTTTCTTCAAGTCTTGCCACTGAATATCCAAGGTTTGGTTCCTGTTCTAAAACTCTTTCATTTTTTCTTCAATAATCTTTATTTGTGTATTTTAGTCTACAGTTCACATCTGAGAGCTGCTCAACTTTTATTCGCTTTAAAACTTTCTTACATGTTATTCTTTTCAATATGAAATTCAGTTTTATCCTGCTCAAGACTAAATAGTGATCAGTTCCAATTTCAAATTCTCTGTCCTGCACCAGAGAAAAAACATCACTATCAACAATAACATAGTCATAATAATTAAGGGGATACAAATCCCTTGTTGTTCAACTGCCAGTAAGCAAAACTCTAAGATCGAGAACTATGAATCTATGAGTTTCATATATACCGAAAAACTATTGGCGAATCCAAATGTAATGACCACTTGGTAGTACAACACCAAGGCAACTCGAAGCAAAGGTGGGGCAAGCTCCCCCGCTATCCCTGATATTTTCTCATGATGTAATACTGTAATTACATTATGAGGAGAGGTCACTACCCAGACCGGTTTCAACCTTTTTTTTTTGAGGTCTCATCAGTGAGTAGGTAGACCTGGAAGATAACAAGGTTTAAGTGAAAAAAACTTGCATACCTTTACTATACGAATGCCATAAAGGTGTGTTTGTATATTATAACATAAATTAAAAGCCAAACCGTTTTTCACTTAAACCTTATTATTTTCCAGGTCTACCAACTCACTGATGAGACCTCAAAAAAGGTTGAAACCGGTCTGGGTAGTGACCTCTCCTCCTAATGTAATTACAGTATTACACCCCCCTAGGGGCTGTGTTTTTACATTATGAGAAAATACCAGGAATAGCGAGGGAGCTTGCTCCACCTTTGCTTCGAGTTGCCTTGGTGTTGTACTACCACGTGGTCATTACACTTGGATTCGCCGATAGTTTTTCGGTATATATGAAACTCATAGATTCGTAGTTCTCGATCTTAGAGTTTTGCTTACTGGCAGTTGAACAACAAAGGATTTGTATCCCCTTAATTATTATTAAGGATGCCAGAAAAATAGCTGTTTGTCTTTTAATTTATTTAATAACATGGTCAATGAGACTTTTCTTATTCCTTTCCTCTTCTCTCCATGTGAATTTGTGCACATTTTTATGTTAGAACATGGTGTTAGTAATAACCAGTCCATGTCCTGAGCAGAAATCCAACAAATATTTGCCATTATTATTAGCTTTGCTCTTTTCTCCAAATTTTCCCAAAATATTTTTGTATGTCTGACAATCATTTCCTACTCTGCTATTTAGATCCCCAACAAGGACCAACTTTTCCTTTTTCATTGTGTCAGTTGCTTTCTCTAAAGCATCAAAAAATTCCTCCACTTCTATCTTAGTAGAACCTTCTGTGGGACCATAGGCACAAATAAATAAGTCTCATTGTCCAATTCCCCATTCTGATATTTGCCTACATCACTCTATTTGCGACTGCCTGCCATTCAAGAAGACTAGCCTCGTATTTTGTGTTGAATACTATCGCTACTCCTTCTTTTCCTTGATTGTTATTACCTGAATATAACATTTTGTATTTATTGCTCAGAAAGATCTCACCAGCATGTTTTTGTCCACCAGTTTTTGTCCTTTTTGTTTCAGTCGCCCCTATTATGTCAATCTAGTACTTATCTTACTCCTCAGCTAGCTCCATTTCTTTGCCATTCAGGCTTCTTATGTTGATAGTACCGATCTTTAACTCTGGTGACATTGAGTTGGGATGTGTTTTAGGGTTTGTTCCAGTAGCTGACTTTTCGCTGTTCGCCCTGATTCCCTGGCAAAAACAAGGGGCCTTGTGTAACTGGGCAACACTCCAGCCAGCATGAAATTTTGTCATGTTGTACCATCATTCATTTTGTATATTGGTTTAAGCCAATAAGAATACAATTTGGTTGGCTAAATCCCAAATTGCCAGCCCATCCTCGTTCGTTCAGTATCCAGGTAGATACCCAACAGGGTGCACCACGAGAAGGTGAGGATT
Source organism: Typopeltis vanoorti (assembly GCF_054136105.1). Lineage (NCBI taxonomy): Eukaryota > Metazoa > Arthropoda > Arachnida > Uropygi > Thelyphonidae > Typopeltis > Typopeltis vanoorti. Next base: position 91,357,637 of record NC_143568.1, read on the forward strand.
GGACATTAGGTCAGAAGCCCTGGTTGGTTCTCCACATTCCTTTAAAGGCTATGTGGAGGTCTCCTCTCAGTTATACAGCTTTGACCCTTAAGCACCCCCAAAAATAAATATAGTGTTTTAATTTATTTCTCTATACGTCGTTTTGATTTTTTGTAGTATTTTTGGTGTGCATTGAGAGGGGCAGCAAAAGCTCTAGCTACACCACTGCCACCATGAGAAGGTGAGGATTAACCATTAGGTGAAAAGCCGTTGTCAGTTTTCTATGTTTGTTGAAAGTTATGTGAAGTCTCCTCCCAGTTATCTGGTTTTCACCCTTTAGTTTTATATCAATGTATTTATATACACACACACATGCACAGTATGAGTATCTTGCAGTAGGATTGCTATATAATAATAAAAAATCAGGTAACCACGGTTTAATAAGTTGTAGGCTAAATGATTAAAAAAAAAAGTGACACAAAATGGGAATTAATTTTTGAACATTGGTTAAATTTGATAACAAGTGTAAAATTATCACTGGATACTAAAGACTTTGTATCCATTTTTATATATGTATGTATGTATGTATATATATATATATATATATATATAGTCATTGAGAATTCAGTCCTTTTTTTTAGATGAAAATAGCAAATTAAATATGAGGCATTGTTCAAACTATTTGTCATTTATGGATCTGAGAAACAGGGTTATAAATAAAACAGTTGATCAAAGAAGACCATATTAAACTTTTTTTTTTTTTTTTCCCCTCTCCCACTCTCTGATAAATGAACCACAAAATGTAAAGTCGTTTGTTGGCTTGTTTGGCCAGATAGTTAGCATACTTGCTCTGTCACCAACAGGCTGTAGATTCGAATCCCATCATGATTGGTCTCCAGAGTAGTGTTGGTAGATTATGTAAAAAAAAAATGAAATAATAACAAAAAATAAATTTTGAAAAATTCCAAAAAAAATAAAAAAAATATTACTCCATCCACAATGCTAATAAATTATAGGTTTACAACCTTCATGGATAGAGGCCATAAAAAATAAACTGTTAAAGTAATAGGTATGAAAAAGAAAACTGTCTTGATCATTGTTATAGAGATTTGTCATGTTACTTTTTTATTGTCATATAAGTTACAGTAGAATTATTGTGTTGTGAAAGAAATAGCAACAAAACTAGAAGGCATAATCATATCTGGTATGAATCAGGTTTTCTGCTAGGATCTTCCAAAATCAAATATTGATCTGTTGCTGCTGTAATTTCATTATAAGCAGAAAAGGATTTTATTTTAAAACATTTGTTATGTTGCATTTTTATCTTCCAGCAGTTGATCACTTGTTGGAAACCAAGGAAAGATTAAACTGGGATGAGGAAACTATTCATTCTATTAAGAATTTCATGAATTCAGTAACAAGCAACTTGTTTGTTTTATTCATTTGTAGAAAACAACAGCCAGTAAGAATTCAGTCTTTTTTTAACTAAAGATAGCAAATTAAATATGAGGTAGTGTTCAAACTAGTTTTCATTTATGAATCTGAGAAAAAGTGTTAGAAATAGTTGATCAAAGTTCAAGACTATAAATAAGAGTTCTAAGAAAAATTAAGGGAGTGAACAGATGGCATTAATGGCAGAAGTATATTAAAAATGAGAATATTCGGCCTAGTGTTCCATGTGGTTAGCATATCCGAATCCTGCCATGGATGCCTGTGATTGTCTGTGCAAATACTAGTGGTGATGATTGGCTGTAGATGGCATTAGTGTAGATGAAGGTAGTTGCAGTTGGTGGAGACAGAGAGTTGTGGAGTAGGTGCCCTCCCTCGATGAGTCTTTGGACTCCCTGGAGATGTTACGTAATAATAAATATTATGATGAAAGGCCTTGACATTGTTAGCATTCAAGAATGTGTGAGCATGGCTAATCTAAGGTGGATGATCACCTAAACAGAATAGAAAAAGAAAAATAAGCAAAGCAGTTTTTTTTGCCAAGATGGTAGGAAAAAGACCCAGAGGAAGACCAAGATCCAGGGGAGTGAGAAGTGCTCTAGTAGATAAATACAAGATATTGATATAAAGTGATAAACTAATTTGGAGGAAATTGTGATAGAAGGTTAGTAATAATGTAAACTTAATCAAGTAGTGCTGCCATAGTATCCCGTACACCCTCTTAAGGGTACATATTAGGAATTTAATGATGATTTTTTTTTTAAATCCAAAACAAACCTAAAGCAAATTGCATTCATGACAGTGTAAATGCCAGTGCTTCACTGGAACATGCTCTTAATGGCTGCTGTGCAAAGTATAATACTTTGTGTGATAATTTATCCTTGCTGGCATCTCGTCAGCAATTGGAAATCCTATTAATTAACAAGTTATAGGAAACAAAAGGATTTATATCCAGAACTTCATTAGATAAAGCATTTTTGCTGAAAATGATGAAAGTTCTTCCACTTCTTTCTTAGTAGACATAATTGTCTGAATATAAAAACACTGTAGTAGTTATTTAGAAGAATCTTGTCTCTTTTTGTCTTTCTTTTCTCTTGATGGTACTTACGTTGAACTCTAATAATTGTTGAGTTGTTATAGTTTGTTCCAGTAGCTGACTTTACACTGTTTGCCTTGATTCCTGGACAAAAACAGTGGATACCTTCTTTAACTGGAGAATGTCCTGGTCACATGAAATTTCATCATGTTGTATCTCCATTTTCTTTTGGTTTGAACCTATACAGAAAGAAATTTGGTCAGCTAAGTCCTTAATGGCCAGCCCAGGTAGATTCCTACTAACAAGGTGCACCACAAATAAGTGAGTAGTGGACATGTAGGTAAGAAGTCTAGTTAGCTATCCACATTCCAGTTATTTAGCTATAACCCTTAAGTGACCCTCCTTACTATAAAGATACTTTATAGGAATAACAGGGAAAAAAAAGTAGTATGTAGTTTTACAAAGAAACAATATATATGGTTAACAGGGTAAAAAAGTACAGAAAAATCCTGTGCATTTATTTTCATTTAGTATTATAGGATCACTGCACTAGATAGATTATCAGCTTTGCTACCCTAACTTGAACAGAATTAATCTGTAAATGCACAGAATTTGTCTTAGCTGTATGTTATGTTAAAATGAAAGATATTCAGATGGTAATTACTTATATACATATATTTATGTATGTATTTATACCATGATTGTATGTTGTGCACTTACATGATAGCAACATTGTTATTGAAGACATGTTCATATATTGCCTGTTGATTAGAAGAAATTAGAGCACATTAGACTGCCTATTCAAATTAAAAAAAAAAAAAAAACGAAATTAAGGAATGTTTTTTTTTTAATCTTAACATTTTGTTCATTATAGATGAGGATCCAAAACAGAATGCCAAAAGAAAAAATAAAACAAAGACATCTATAGGTAATAAAAAACCTAAAATGGTTGTTACTGAGGGAAAAGTAGAATTGGGAAACAAGCTAAAAACTGAAGAGATTCAAAAGGCTGAAGAAAAGAGGCTTGCAGTGCTTATGATTCCTAAGAAGAAGAAGAAATTGTACGATAAGATCATCTTTGGACAGAAAAGGAAAAACAGAGAGGTAAGCTAGATAATAAGATTCACTAAGGTGTTAAAATTTAAATTATTTGTCCTACTTCGCACCATTGATCTTTATCTCTTTAGCATTGTACATTTTTGTTTCCTATCTTTAGTTGTTATGTATTGCCAATTAAATTTTAATTAACTGATTGAGTAAAATGCACTACTGCACTTAATATCAGTGGCATATTCTTTGCCAGTGTAAACGGTGTCAACAGGCTGCAAGTTCAAATTCCACTGTGACATGAATGTGTTTAAGTGGTGGATTATTTTCATTGCCCTGTGTAAAACCACCACTGTACTTATTGAAAGCCTGAAAATGTTCCACATTTGGTCTCTGTAGTAGAATGTAGAATTTTGATATATATATTTATTTATGTGATCCCACCACAAACGATTGTGTAAACCTATAGTGCATTAGTACTATGGTGGATTGAGGACTGGATAATATGGGAACCCCATGCTAGAAAATAAACATGTGATTTTTTCCTAACCACTTCAAGCTTTCATTAAGTAAAGGAAAATTAATTTTGTTGCATAGTCTCACACTGCAACAAAAATCATCTATAACTTAAGATCTTTCCTTAGCATATTGATTATATTGCTGTCGAGGTGAATATGGTGATTCTGTGGGAAGATCCTGCATAAAAAGTGTGTCAACAGCAGTTAGTCTTTCTCTTCAAATTTAACTCTTCAGCTAAAAGTTAGTATCAGTGAGTCAGTGCATCTTTGGGAGCAGTTCTTGGGTTTTAAAGAGTTATTGTCCTCTTCTTTAAGTCTTTCATTGAGCATACCGATGATGTAACTAAAAAAATCTTATTCTTCGTTCCGAAGTTCGCTGGCTAAGCAAAGGAGAAGTACTTTCAAGATTTGCGAGTTTGATTGAAGAGATAAGAATTTTTCAGTTCTAAAGAACTGTGAGCAGTTTCTCTAAACTTGGAACTTCAAGGAAAGGATAATTGTGATGATGATAAGCTCGATCAGGTCATTCAAAGAGAAGCTGACTTTGTGGATCATTTCCCAGATCTGAAGAAAATGGTTGACAACAGAGAGTTTGCCCAAAATTGTTTGTTAAATTGCTTAAAGTGCTTCAGAAAGAATTTGACAAGAGGTTTCAGCAGTTCAACACCATTGAGCAAATGGTATCATTTTTTAAACCTTTTTATAGACTTTAGAGTGATCAAAATTGCTGAACTCATTACGAACTTTAACAATGCAACAAGAAGAAGCAGAACTGTAAATTTTAGATCTCAGGAATGATATCACATTAAAGTCATATAAAGGTGATGAAAACTTTTGAAGGTTGGTGGACAGAGAAAGATTTCCTGTTTTAAAAAGTTGTGCATACAAGATAACATCTTTTTTTTTTTTATCGACATGCTTGTGTGAGTCATTTTTTCCACCACAAACATCATAAAATCAGATTGCGACTAAAGGATGAACATCTCAACGATTGTTTGCGAACTGCAACATCATCTTATATTCCCAACTATGAAGGACTTGTCTATGATATGCAACTCCAAGAATCTCATTAAAATCTATTTTTTTCACAATTTATTTAATTTGTTTAAAACATTTTTGTTCCTTTCCAATAAAAACAAAATTACAATGATCTTTTTGTTTATTTATCCACAACATAAATTTATCTAGATTGTTGATTGCTTTAAGAAAGATGGAGTATGGGGGGGTGGGAGTGTCCCTAGTACTGCTTCCTCATCTTAAAAAGTGCTCTGGAGCTCAAAAAGGATATTAACCCCTGCCTTAGAGGCTAAGCAGCAAGTCTGAAGAAAATATTGATTGGCTTAGCCTGTGAATGTGAAGTTGAACTCACAGTGGGAAGATATAGATACAGAAAGTTGAAGAATTCATAAAAAAATAAGCTATTTGCTGTCTCACAAATGACATGTGTATATATATATAGGGAATATAGAGAAAAATACATGAAAGCTAAGTTATATGTAAAAATAGATAAACAAAGGCCATTGGAATATTTTGAAAAGAATGTAGACGATATCATGAAGGTGGCTTAAAAATGAATGAAATAGTACTACAGAAGTAATTAGAGATGATCAATGTTGTATAAAAATTAAAGATAACGAAACTTTTAAATGAGATGATAAATTATTAAACAGTAGTAAAAAGCAATCAGAAATAAATCTAATCTATAAAAGGTACCTGTGGCATGACTATAAATAATTTATACGATAACCACAGTAATTAACTTTAATAAAATGAGAGTACAGATATTTTGTACTGAAAATAACAGTACATCAGTGTGTAGGAACAAGCAAATCAAAGGAAAGGGAATACAAAGTACATACAGCAGTCAGTGGTTTACCAATTAAAAGCTGTTGCCAGGCTGGAAATTAATATTAATAAATAATACTGTTAAAAATATTATTAAAAACTATTTTCGATGGTTATATAAGATAAGAATCTCCCAAAATTTTGGGGGAGAGAGAAACAATCATTCCAATTCAGATTTGACCGATGTAAAAGGACACAACTTTCTTTGAAAAGACATTCATATTTAAACCTGCATCTATGGAGAAGACGAGCTTTATCAAACTGGATGTTGTGCCAGACCAGACTTTTGAGGTTTCATGTATTCAATATAATATTGATGTTCATTAATTCTTTTTTACACAGAACAGCCTGTTTGTCCAAAGTATGTCAGATTACATTCACACGTTATCTGGTAAACGCCAGCTAATGATAGAGGTTCCAGTTTGTCTTTTGTAGATGGCAACAGATGATAAATTTTGTTGATCAGAAAATATGTGGGAATGAGATTATACTTGTTCAAAATTCTACAAGTCTGTTCCGAGATGCCAGAAATATAAGTGATTGGAACCCTGTGGTCTGTTGAAGAATCCTGACGTGTTGGAACATAGGAGTCATCTGGTCCTGATGGTATCCCACCTATTGTGTTAAAAAATTGTGCCCCAGAACTAACACCTATCCTGTATTGCCTCTTCAATCCAGCCTACTCAACTGGCATCTACCCAATATTATGGAAGCAGGACCACATCCAGCCTGTCCCAAAGAAAGGCGATTTATTTATTCTTATTGCAAAAGGAATAGAAAGAAGCTACAGGTCAATGCCCAGTCCAGAAAGCCAATCCAGGGCCTCATCCATCACCTCTTGGATGCCACGACCATGAGACCACGACCTCGGCAGTCATTCACAATATGAGTGATTGTCTGGGCCACGGGGGAACAGTCACAACGAGGGTGGTCTGACAGTCTCCATTTATATAGTAGGTAGCCACATCTGCCCTGGTTAGTTCTGATCCTGTTGAAAGATGACTAAATCTTCTCAGGAAGAGCAAAAGCAGGCTGCAGAGCACAGGGATCTTCAACCAGGAAGCCATTTGGTGGAAGATTGTTGGACCAGTGTTCTTTCCACATGTCGTTGATGGTAAGGCAGCTGAAGAGAGTTCATCCATGGACCAGAAAGGGTTTCTTAATTTTAGGCAAAGACTATGTGGATTTATGGGAGTGATAAAAGTCAAGCAATGAACTACCATCCAATTACTCTCACTTACACTTTGTTCTCTCTAAAATTATAGAGAAGGTCATCAACACCCAATTCTTGAACCACCTAGAGTCATACCTACTAATCAGTGACCAGCGGTATGGATTCTACTACTTGCAACTACAGCTGATCTTCTTGCTTGCTGTTATCCACCCACCTCTGGTCTCAAGCATGGAGAAATTTGGAGAAACTCACATGGGGGTGTCCTCAACATTTCAAAGCATTTGATTAGGTTTGGCACAATGGCCTACTTAACAAACTGCCAACCTATGGTCTGCCTTCCTCACTCTGCAACTGGATCACCAACTTTCTCACTGATTGCTCACTACGTGCTAAGGTGGCTAGTTTACTCTCCTCAGATTTCCCCACCAATTCAGGAGTATCCCAGGTTCTATTCTTTCACCCACTTTCTTCCTCTTGTATATAAATGATCTGCTCTCTCAGACTTACAATCTTATCCATAGCTTTGCTGATGACAATATACTCCATTCCTCCTTTTCATTCAACAAACCATGTAGTGCTCAAGTATTAGAACCCTCAAGATCTACCATTACCAGGGACCTGAACTCAGATCTCTTAGCTATATCCCAGTAGGGCAAGAACAACCTTTTAAACTTCACTGTCACCAAAACTCAGTTCTGTCTGATTTCTTACAAGAAAAAGCTCGTATCCATTTCCCTTCAGTAATACTGAGATATCCAAATGTGATCAGATTTCTCTTCTTGGACTGACATGCACCTCCAGTCCTTCCTGGCACAACACACTACTTTACACCTTCACAGCTGCTCACTCTATACAAAGCCTAAATCTGCCCACCCATGGAATATTGCTCCCATATTTGAGGTGGAGCACCAAAATCCTCTCTAAGATTGCTCAATTTTGTTCAAAAGAGGACAGCCCAGTTAATTGATCCCTCTCTTACAGACATTCAATTTCTGCCTTATGCAACCCTCAGCTGTTCAAGCAAAATGTGAACAGACTCCTCTTTTCTTCTGTTCCTCTTGCCCACACATGGCACCAATGTGCTCTATTTCTTGTGGCCTTGTATGTGTGGACCATATATATATATATATAGAGAGAGAGAGAGAGAGAATGTTTTTAGAAAATTTGGAGAAAAAAAGCAAAGCTGTTTTTTTTTCTCCAAATTTTCTTTAAACATTTAATAATGGTAAATATTTGCTGGATTTCTGTTCAGGGCATGGACTAGTCATGTTCCAGCATAAAAATGTGCATAACGTTGAGAGCATACACAAAAATAAGAAATCTGATTTGACTGCTATTATTGCTAGTTGCTGTATTCTTGTTTAGGACACAAGAATATACTCTTGAATAGGAAGTGATCACTGCTTAGTTTTAAACAGTAAAAATGAATACCATATTGAAAATAAAAATGTCCAAAGTTTTAAAAATAATTAAGAATCAGCAGCTAATGTGAGCCTATTAGCCCAAATACCTAAATACTATTGCAGAAAAAAATAAATTGTTTGAAAACAAATCAAATCTTGGAGAATTATTGACAAAATCAGAAGAAAATGTCAATTGAATAATTAAAATTTTCTCGATAATAAGGATTCATCCATGGAGGCATATGGTTATCTCCAGAGATAGAAAATCAGTGGTGGTAAAGAAGAAATCGTACTTATTGAAAGTTCCTGATAAAACAGCAAATGTCAATGTTAAATAAGAAAAAATGCAAGGCAGGTAAGACCAAAGTATTGCCATGACTTTTGCTAAGTTGTGGGAACACATTGGTGATGCTCTGAAAACTATTGAAAAACTTGTGTGGGCAAAAAGTGAAGGTGGGTATGATAAAAGGAATCAGAGATGATAATGGTGACATAAAAACTAAAGATATTCTGGATGTTTAGAGTAATTGCTTGGAAAGATTGTTAAATGAGAGTGAAAACCTGGGGGTAGAAAACATTCAAGAGGAATGCAATCAAGATTACACATCAGTAGTTTAGGTGGAAATGCAGCTGGAGTAGATGATATTCAATCAGAAATGCTAAAATCAGAAATTATAAAAGTTTTACATTGGCTACACTGCATAATTCAGGAGGAAATGCTTGAGACGGGAGTAAAGCTATCAGTAGGTACATACACCGTATCTGTAAAGCAGGAATCAAAACTGAATGACAGAATTATGAATGAAGTTTCCTGTTGAGTGTTTATGCAGTGCCGCGCCGGGGGTAGGTTTCAGCGCCCCCATAAAATAAGTTTCCATGAAAAATTTTATTTTGTTAAAAGTACAAAACAGTTTATACGCATTTATAAAACTAAATTTTATTTAACAGTAGTAGAACATTGTAATCACTGAAATTCATAAATAAGAAATTTTTAATAATAAATATTTTCAAAAATGTTTATTCCTTAATATATAAACAAAAATTACTTTTATTTTAATATAAAAAGAAATATTACATAACGAAGATAATTTGGATTCATGCTTTTAACTATATAACAATTAGTATAAATATAGATTTATTTTACATATTTATCTGTCTTGCTTTGGTCGCCACAAAATTTTTAATAATGTCTCATGAATCCATAATATTATTTTCAGTTGATATAATTGATAAATCCGTTAGATGCTCTGCAGACATTGTTGACTGCAAATAATTTTTTATTAGTTTCAGTTTTGAAAAACTTCTTTCCCCTGATGCTATGGATATTAGTAATGTTAAATAAATACGCATCACGCAGTATTCGGAAACGTGTCGGTTAATTTATTTTTGTATATATAATTTAAAACATCCTGAGGAGCCGACTCTTTTTTAATAAAACATTGCAAAGTTTTTAATTCCTCAAATAAAGTCATACCATCAATATTTGTCGGAATTTTGATTGTCACTCAGTTTTAAGTGCAAATCTTTACAATATTTCATTAAATCTTCATCGCTCCAATCTTTTAATTTGCTAATGTCTCTTTAAAGTTATGTCTTCGCTATGTTGTTTTAAGAGTATGAATCTTTCCGTGACTGAAATTATTGTCGTGTCTAAAATCGCGAAGAAAAAAATTATTTTAAAATTTTGTTTAGGATCATGCATTGTCTCATTTGATGCTTTGTAACCAAACTTTTTTGTTTTTGTTCTTTTGCGAATGTCTGGAAAAATAGGATCAATATTAAGATTGCTTGCTGCTACTTTTGCAGTTCTAATAATATTTTCAAAATATTAGTCTGTTCAGCAAGTATTTAATTCTTGTATAACATAATCAAGATTTTCTAATTTTTCCTATATCAAATGTCAGATTCTGCATTATTTTGCTTGCAACATTTACGAGACTTAAGATTTCGTACCAAACATGAATAGAGCAAATAAATTTAAACGAATAAATCTTTGAAATTAAGTTGTCTGCATGAACTCTAGAATCGATATCTTTAGTTTCATCTCTGTATTATCAAAAAGAGCCTGGTAAATTTCCTTGATATTATTTTTAAGTGGCGTTATTGCTTCTACTCTACTTTCCCACCTAGTAGCAGAAAGTGGTTTCAAATTTAAAACACGAATGTTTTTTTAATATAGCCCAATGTTTCACAGATATTGAAAAATAATTATATAATTCCTGTATTACCCAAAAAAAATTTACAGTTTCACAGGATATCTTAGCTGCATCATTAACTACCAAATTTAATGAATGAGCAGCACACGGAATAAAAAAAAGCCCTTGAATTTATTTCAAGGATTTTTTTCTGCAGTCCATTATGTTTGCCTCGCATGTTTGAACCGTTATCATAAGCTTGGCCGCGTAAATCCGAAATGTTAATATTCAATAATTTTAAATAATTTTTTATAAATTGAAATAGTCCTTGCCCAGTGGTATCTTCTACAGATTGAAAACCCAAAAAATGTTCATGAATTTCTGCTATATTTGTATCTTTATTTTGATTAACAAATCTAATAACAATAGATAATTGTTCTGTGTGGCTTATATTCAGAGTAGTGTCAAGAATTAATGAAAAATATTTTGTTTTATAGCTTCAGAAATTATACGGAAGATTTCATTTTGTATTTTTTCACCTAAATAATGAGCAATGTTCCTTTTTTTGTGATGTTTGGATGCAATGCAAGTGTTCTGCCATTATTGAATCAAATTTAGCGACAGTTTCTACTAACTTTAAAAAATTGCCGTTATCATTTTCAAAAAGTTTTTGTGAAGAACCTCTAAAAGCTATACACTGTCTTGATAAATATTGTATTATGTAGATTAATTTCAGAATTTTTGAAAGTTAGGAGCAATTTTTTTTAATATATTTTTGTTGCACCATACCACCTACACATGTATGTAATTTGAATTAAATAAGCAGATTTGTAATACCAGTGATATTTTTGTTGTTACTATATGATATCATTTAGGCAACAAGCAATGACTAAGTGTGTATTTTCTTGTGGCAAGTAAACTCAAATAAATACGTTTCTGTCATTTAAAGTTTATATTTTGTAATCAACATTTCACATGCAATATTTTTGGTAACTGTTGATGTATATGATTCAAGACATTTTGTTTTCCCTTTTTTTTTTTTTTTACATATTTTAATATATTAAAAATTACAATATAATTACTATGGAGTTTTAATTTATTTCAGTTTTGCTTTGCGTGCATATTCATTCTTCTATAATGTTAATTTTATATAAATGGGCACTGTTTTTTTATATTTACAGGCTCAGAATTTAAAAGCAAAGCGAGAAAATCATGAAAAGTTGGTTCGACTCGAGAGAAAAAGATCAAGACGGAAAGCTGTAAAAGAGACTCCATAACTAATCTGATGTATATATATTTTTGAACATCTGTAAATCATTCAATAAAATATTTTTTACTTAAACTTTTTTTAATGGTATTTGTTTACAGACAATTTAAAATTGCAAGTTATAATAGTGAAAAAATGAAATACATAATCAGTTTAGAACAGTAATTTGCATGCAGATTTGGTCACTAGAGTTTCTTGGGAAAGTGGACACGATGGAAAGGATTCTGATATAAATGGTGACTGTTTGTGGTGTGCTTCTTATGAGGATACACTGAAGGTTTGTGGGTTACAAAATTAGTTGGAAAAGAGGGGGATATGATGGAAGCATAAGTTACTAAGGAATTTTTTCAGTACATGAATAGAAGGAGAGTTAACCCATGGCAGTTGTATAACAGTCTGGTTGGGAAGGCCGTAAGGATTTTTTGCTTGGAGAGCAGAGTAGGTTACCAGAAGTGATTGTTGGGAATAAATTTAAGGAGAGGTATGTGTTGGTTGGCCTTCCATAATGAATCTTTGAACTTCATGTAACAAAAAATTATTTACTTTTAATTTAAAGAATTAAAATAAAGAGTAAAGCTAGAAAACTGAAAATGACCCATTACTTTCCCCATTGTGTCCATTTCTCATCTTACTGTAGTGGGTCCTGTTAGTAGATATCCAGTAAGATACTGAATGATAAAATGTGGGCTAGCAGTTTTGGAATTTGCCAACCAAATTGTATTCTGTACTGAAGACAGATTGTTGGAGTCCAAACCTCCAAGTAAGAAATGAATCCAGGCATAGTGAAATATTTGGAAAAAATTAAGAGAAAAAGACTTAACATCTTTGTACTTTGAACTGTACTTTTCATTAAGTCATATGGAGTAAACAAAAATTTGTGTTCTTAAACACAAAGGGTTTTAGATTTCAATGGTTGCAAAGACATTCTTCAAACTGCTGGTGTAATGATCACATGATGAGAACTAAAATTAAAAAGTAATAATTAATAAATAAAAAAATTATGGAGTGTTTTAAGGGTTAAAGCTGAATAACAGATGAGACCTCCACATCGCCTTTTAAGGAATCTGGGGAACCGACCAGTGTTTCTGACCTACTGTTCAATCCTCATTTTTAGATATTATATATAATGAGATAGTAATCCAACCAAATTGTATTCTTATTGGCTTAAACCATGATGCAAAATGATGATGGTACAACATAACAGAATTTCTTGCTGGGTGGGGCCTCTACCAGTTAAACAAGGCACTGTTTTCATTAAGGAACTAGGTAATAAAAAAATAAGTAATAATAAAAAGTTGAACATTTTTGATGTTCAACTTTTCTATTATTGGAAATAATAAAGAAGTGGAACTAGGAAGAATTGGATGTCAGATTAACATGATAGGTGTTAAAACAAAGAAGACAAAAATAGGTGAGGTCTTTCTAAGCAACAAGTATATGTTATTCATCTTATATTTACATACTCTACAGATATTCACATATCTGTAGAGTTGATAGTTGTAGTGAAGATGTGTTTCCTGTGTTCTTCAATATGGATGTTGTCAGCTCTTCAAATTGGCAGCAATACAAATGGCTAACGCATTCACTCTCTAACCAACAGGCTGCATGTTTTATTTTCATCGTGGACACGGATGCCTGTGGTTATCTTTGGGTTGGAAACGAATTTCACTGCCTGGTGTGAAACCACTATCCCTTTTATTAGAGATCTAAAGTGGCTTGAAATTTTTCTATGTTTATTATAGAACAAATTTTCTAAAATATGTAAAAATAAGTAAAATTAAATTGAAAAAAAATCCTTAGCTAACCCAGAGTACTGTTATACTATAAGTTTACGTTTTGTGAGTAGAAGTCGCGTGAAAATTTGTACTTCACCTTTCCCAATTGAAGCAGACTCGAATGCACTTTTTCATGACGTCCTAGATTAAGCTATTTCTCTGAGGAAAAACACTGTCACCTCTGGATGAGACAGTCTTCAGAGGGGCAATTAACATAGTTATATCAAATAAGTTAAAAAAAAAAAAAAAAAAAAAAAAAAAAAAAAAAAAAAAAAAAAGTTAAATCAAACATTTGTTGAGATAAAATTTGCTTTACAAACTAGAAAAGGATACCGTCGATATAGTTGTATGTAAATACATAACGAATGCCAAAAAATGAACATTCGAATCAATGGAGTTAAGCTGGTGATTACTTTTATTTGCTAAAGAACTAAATTGAGGCTCTGATTGGTCAGGCGCACACACATATAAGCACTACTTTGAAAGAAGTCAAAGAACATCCACATAGGCAAAATGCATCATGCCATGTAACGAGTCGTAGCCGGTATAAATAGGAGGAATATGATGCTCCCAAGTCAGTGCAACTGACTTGTGTTCAGGTGAAATGGCTGCGAGAAGGGAACTGACGAATTTTGAATTCTGCTACGTTGAATGCAGAGTTCCAGGTATCGACTGGAACAGGAACCTGCACAAAAACATTCAGAACCAAGGCTCATGATGATTTACATAGGCATCGCAATATGCAAGACAAAGTGCCATCTTGAGTTGTGCAACTAACAGATGTGGGACTTTGGAACGCTGTCTTATGGAGCGAGGAATCACTCTACTGAGCAGATGGATGGATGCCCTGTGAACGTGTCTTACCAGAGTAAGTAACCCCAACTATGAAATTCAGAGGTGGGGTGAGATGGTATGGTCCTGTTTTTGCTCTGGGTCTCTGTGGTACTATGAACACTGAACTCAGAGGTTTCTGGACAATGCAGTGCTTCCTACTTTGTGGCATTTCTACAGAACTGACTATTGTCTCTTTTGGCAAGACGATGCATCATTGTCATAAGGCCGTGGTTTGTGGACATGAGTCATCACACTGAGAGTAGACAGTCCAAAGCTATGCGTTGCTCTATTGTAAAACCGAATGAGCTAAGGGGTCTTAATTTTTTTTTTTTTCATAGTAATGCTTTTTTTGAGGGGAAGGGGGTGGTCAGTGAAGTTACTCTTCTGTAGCCGTGTAACTGCGTTTTTTGTACCAAAATTCTTGACCTCCAGAAAAGTTTATGCTTTTAATTCTATTCACAGACGAAGTAATTTTTCAGCAGTCCTCTAATAGGCATACAACGCTTTCTCCTGAAACTTAGATTTTTAATGCCACATGTAAGAAGTTAATGGATTTATTTATTTCATTTATAGGATTTACAATGACAAGCCGGTGGCAGTGGTTAGCATGCTTGTAAATCATTCACTAACCGTGCACTTAGCAATTGTGATTGCAAAGGTTGGAGGCGACTTCTCCAATTTCCAAAAGCTGATTAATGTTAACAATGCTCTGCCTATTCTCATTGGAGCGTACAAGGCATCATATAAATTGTTATTCCGTTGTTACCCTTCCACTAAAAGAGTCTACTTGATATAGGAATAAAAACACGTTAGATCCATTATTATTTTTTATTATTTAATTTGATTTTTGAGCATTTTCTTCAAAACAGGTATGTCCAAATATTTCCAGAATTTTTAAGAAAAAATCAGAATCGTGTTTCGCCATTAATTTGAATCCCGTCGTTTTGAGATACGGTCTTTGTTCCACTTAATTGATTGTTCATTTTCAATTAAAAAGTCTTTCAACCTTAGCTTTTGAGTTCAGTATCGATAAAATGAACTGTGTGAATTCAAATCGGTCAATAATATCAAAAGCCTGGTTCCAACCGTGTTTAAAAGCACGACAGCCACCTGTCCTCCAACCACGTGGGGATCGCAACGTTTCCTTCTCTGAAACTAGGACCTTCCACTCACACAAACTGTCCAGAGAATATTCACTTACTTATAGTCTCATAGTTGTAATTCTAACCAACCCATTTCATCCATATTTATTACAAGATTTATTTCACCCATATTTATTACAATTTCTGAAAGCAGAGGCGTAGCTAGAAGGAGGCAGAGGGGGAGGTCAGCCCCAGGCTGCACTTTGAACCTTTTTGAACTTTTTGCAGTTAATTCTAAAACAGTCTCGAGAACTCATTTCCAATTATTGTAATACTACTGCGAATTTTCCTCACAATTGCTGTACGTGTTGCTAGTTGTGAGAGGAGTTTTACTAAATAAAATTGATTAAAAATTACCTCCATTACCATGAAAAATACTTTTCCAATGTCTTCGACGATTTTGCTAACAGAAACGCAAGAAAAATAATATTTTAGAATGTTGAAATTAAAGTTTTACTTCAAAAATAAACACAGTGTTTTAATTTATTTTCCTATACGTCGTTTTGACTTTTTGTAGAATTTTTGGTGTGTACTGTACTGTGAGGGGTGGAAAACTCAGGTACTTCCCTGGGCTACAAAAGCTCTAGCTACACCACTGTCTGAAAGTCAGGATTATCGTAATTATAGAATCACTCGCTAACGCTGTTATTACCACAGGGAGTAACTGTTGAGCTAACTACTTTTTGAAGACCAGAAGAAAGGCCAGCTTACACCCTCAGTCAGTCCCACATAGCTGTCCCAAGAAGACCATCAATAATTTTTATAGGCATTCTGGAAGAAGAGCATGGCAAACAACTGTCGCTATCTCATACTCTCGATCACTAAATATTTCGGATCTGTTCGGAGAATAGAATCAAGCTTATAATGGTCTTTATTATTATTATTACATGATACCTCCAAGAATTCATTGCAAAATAGCACTCTACTTATTATAATCCACCATACATACGATTTAATCTTCCATCTACATACAACGCCACAACCTGCAGACTACTACCGCTAACTGAATTATGGATACACCTCCGAATCAACGCTTTAGAAGAATCAAAGAAAATGTGTTGAATGATTTGCAATTCTAATTTATTGCATGGAAAATAATTATTACCAAATATGAATTAGCATCATCTAAAGCCTGTGTAGCTCAGTACTACGCCCAGAAGTGGCATAGTAGATGTGGCGTGGACTCTGACCAGAGCAGACGTGTTTTTGTGTGCTCCTTAGTGTTCGAGCGTAAGAGGATTAGTGCTGCTTAAGCCTTACCAGTGCGGGCACGTTGCCCTTAACGTACTGTCTGCTATCATACAGCATGTCGTCGATCGCGGGAAAATTATCAATTGATATTACAAGCTCACCTATTAAGGCTACTAGCTTTCAACAACTACCGGAAGGAAATGTTTCATCTGGCAATACCTCTTCAAGTACCAAGGCTACTGGATCTCTGAAGGATACATCCCCAGTCTCTACAGTAACAAGTCTACATAACACAATGGAACAGGCATCAGCAACCGTCTCTCAGTCACCTGCTGCCAGTACAACGAAGGATTTCAATTCAGATGTTCTCTCATCGTTGAATCTCCCAGATGAACTAGATTGGAGCAAGGCCTGCATCCTAAAGTGTGATCCTTCTGGCGCCCCATATTCAGAACTGGATATCATCGAAAGTTTGAAAGGCAAGGTAAGAGGTTCCGATGTATGGCACCTTGGCTCCTTAAAGTTCAGTTATATTTTCATAATTTCATTTAAACATGTTTCCTTGAAAGAAAATTTTGCTAAATTTAAATCACTTAATGTTAATAACCATACATGTGAAATTATCCCCATTGTGAGATCTAGGAAATTAGATATTTTAATTCGTTGGTTGCCCCCCCCCCCAAATATCTAATAGATTAGTTGGCATGCACTTTGAATCATTTGGTAAAATAGAATGTATTGAAAATGTATCCAATATAAAAGATAAAGAATAGGCGCATGTATTATCTAACAAAAACAGATTGACTATTACATTGAATGATGATGCCAGACTAGAAAATATCCTGTACATTATAAAAGTTTCTAAAATGCCAGGCTTAGTGATCATTCCAGGAAGACCTCCTGTGTGCTTCATATGCAGGCAGGTAGGTCATCTAAGAAGAGAATGCACAGCATCGAAATGTGAGCGATGCAAGAGAATCGGACACGATATTAAACAATGTCCAAGGCAGACATATGCCTCCATGTTGGCCGCACGCCCTTCGGGTAGTCAACCGAACACATGCGATGAGCTTGAAAAAGCAGAAGACTTCCAGGAAATAACTTCAACTATTGAATATGAGGCAGAGAATCGGGTCAATGAGAGCAGCACCCCAGGGCTTAACACCCACGGGCACGAGGAATGTAATGAAAATAACTCTCCGCTAAAGGCAAAGGAAGGGATTATCCCGGCGGGTGAGCAGACTAACAGGCAAAGGTCAGTTTCAAATTCAGCAAAAGTAACAAAACCTGAAACTACAGAGAAAAAAAAATCACTCCGAATAACACAAATGAAGAATTAAATAATAATTGCCCGGTTGAAGATGAAGAATTTCCAAACATTGAAACAATTCAAACCATCTCGGTAACACAAATTACAGAAAAAAGTAAAACGGGTTTAGAAAACGAAGTAGAGAAATCAGAATGGAATACTAAACAGACCCCAGTAAAGAGAGCAAAAATGAAGTTTACGCCTAACATCACCAAAAGCCGGAAGTCAAAACCCAAAGAAAAAAAATTAACTAAGAGTCCGGAAAGAAAAGGCTCTAGAAAACTTTCAACTTTCTAACTATGACTCACAATCTAAAAATCATTACACTAAATGTAAATGAACTAAATAATAAAACATCGATTCAACTAACAGTGAATTTAATATTTCAACACAGACCCGATATACTTATGATACAAGACACTAGACTACACAACAACACTGACCCATCAAACAGCTTCAAATACAAATTACAAACAATGTACCATATCGTTGCCGAAGAGGCTCAGACCAATGGAATAGGTGGAGTTACTACACTAATAAAAAAATCGGGTAACCTCCAAATATTTTCCATAATGTCGTAATCAGGCATAGAGTTCTGGAGGTCGAGCTCCTTTGGCAGAAAAAAATACACAACATAATTAACATATATGGACCAGCCACACATAATCATAAGACCACCTTCTGGGAGGAAGTGCGACACTATATTCAACAAAAAAATAACCCAATAATAGAGGGTGATATGAACTTTACAGAACAACCACAAAAGGATCAAGAACACCCAAACTTACTTCCGCAGAAAAATTTCACAAGAGTTTTCACCCACCGTGGCCTATCAGATGCCTTCAGAATCTTGCATCCCCAAAAGAAGGAATTCACATATTTTGCACCCGGAAACGCCTCTAGAATAGACCGCATATACATCCAAACATTCAGAAATATAAAGGTCAAAACTGTACAACACACACCTGTCATGTTCAGCGATCACCATATGGTGAGCTGAACTACAATATCAACAAACAGAAACAGCTGATAAGTTTACAAACAGAAATTCCCCCCTATGGAAATTTAATAAACACCTTAAAGATGACGATGAATTCAACAATAACATAGAGAAAATAGTTGAGGAAATAGAATCCATAGAAAATGCTGTAACAGCCTGGGAGAAATTTAAATGCATGACAAAACAAACAGCAATTAAAATTAGTAGAATAAAAAAAAGCAGCAACAAAGGAACAAACAGAACGCTGACACGAAGAAATTATCAAAATTGTATCACCACCATGATAGAAATAATGAAAACATCAGAACAGAAATAGAAGAAATTAAAAACCGCATCACAGCGAAACAGTTTCAGGAAATAGAAGGGGCGTAGCTATGTGCTGGTCTCAAAATAACTGAAAATGATGAAGGGAAGACCTTGACAGCATGGCTGTTTGAGAAACAACGGAATGCAAAACAGAGAATAAAAACCATAACATACGAAGGCCAAACTCTAAACAAAGACTCCGAAATAATTCGTGGTGTTCAAAAATACTTTTCTTCACTATTTCAAGAAAAACCCAGCAGTCAGGAAGAAAGAGAAAGATTCCTTTCACTCCTCCCCAAAATCACCCAGCAGGAGACTGAGGAGATCGACGCACCAATCACCTTACCAGAATGCTGTCTTATAGTGAAACAGCTCCCAGATAACAAATCACCAGGTGAAGACGGACTAACAGGCGAATTCTATAAAGAATACTTCCCAAAATTTGAACATATTTTTATCAAAATGATCAACACGATGATTACAACACAGACAACGCCAGCAAAATTCAACACAGGACACATTGTACTACTACCAAAGGTTGGGGATCAACAGAAGCTACAAGACATAAAAAACTGGAAAGGCATAACCCTACTGAATACTGATTACAAAATAATGTCTAAAATACTTACAAACAGAATACAAAAGCACCTCCATAAACTTATCTCACTGGCACAATCATGTGCAGTGAAAGGAAGAAATATTCTTGACACAATAATGCACCTCCAATGCATTTGCGATTATTACAGCCTCACAGAAAATCCATGTATTGTAATGGGGCTAGATATTCAAAAGGCATTTGACACAGTTAGCCACCAATACCTGTTTGAAACACTAGACCGAATAGGAGTTGGAGTAAACTGGAAAGAAACTATTAAGCTTTTGTATACAGAAACGCAGAAAGTAGGCTGATCATTAATAAAAATCTCTCAGCCTCTTTCCCAATAAAATGTTCTATCCGGCAAGGTGACCCACTATCCATGGCTCTATTTGTTCTAGCCCTAGAACCACTCATTATAGCCATTAACACAAACAACAATATCAAAGGAACACATATACACGGAGAAAGTGACACCAAAATTTTGGCATATGCTGATGACGTCACTTTAACACTAGGAACACAAAAATCCTTGGACACAACACTCAAAATAATAAAAGACTTCAGCAAAGCCTCGGCACTAGATGTGAATCTGGCAAAATCCCACTGCAAAATAATTGGAAAGTGGAAAACCAACCAAGGATTCCTTCAGGAATACATGTGAATAATTACATACCGGTTCTGGGCATCAACATCGGAAGCTCAGAATCACAGTGGAAAGAACTCCATGACGGCATAAAGAAGAAAATTAATGCAATGCGCCCTAGACAGCTGTCCGTCAGTGGAAGGGCCCGGGTTTGCAACATCTACCTAACATCTCGCCTGTGGTACAAGATACACAACACCCCGTATCACGGAAGGTGGACCGAAAAAATACACAGGCTCTGCGTTACATACATCTGGGGCTCTCAGTATGAACCCATGCGCAGATCAACACTCTTCCATGAAGTTGAAGCTAGAGGTTTAGCATTGCTAAACATCCATCTGAAAACTCTCATCGGCAGGGCAATAACAGCAGCCCGAGCACACACAAAAACCTATCATGCCTATGCGGCAACATTCTTACAAAAGTGTTTGCCGCATAGGTTTATAAGCTGACTTTCAGATATAAAAAAACCAAGCCCGAGAATGTTCAAAGAAATAGCCGAAGGGTACACATATATAATGAAACACTCAGATACCGAAACCTTACTGACAATTAAACCAAGAAAACTATATAAAACATTAAGTCAAGTGACATTCCCACCTCCCCAACACAGGGAAATAAGAAAAGGAGAAATTAGGCTAAGTCCGGTGCTTAACAAAGTTTTCCGACTTCCAATATCACCAAAATACAAAACATTCTTCTATAAAGTACATCATGCCTGTCTCCCCACAAAAATGTGGTGTGTAGCAAAAAAAAATCCCATTACAAGGCCCAGCGAAGTGTCATTTCTGTCCCAACCCAGAAACAATATATCATATTATGATGTTCTGTAGCAAAACGTCCACAGTATGGAACACCATACAAAAACTCCTACATAAGACACAACCATTCTCTGAAAACACATTATTTTGGTTGGAAGACCAAAAAATGAAAAAAACAGAAATAATAATCATAATAATAACAATGTATGCAATATGGTCCCACAGATGTGACAAAATACACGGAAGAGACACCAGACCAGACATACTAGCAAAAATTAACAATTATTTAAAGGAAATTATCATAAACACTACATAAACCAAAAGCATAACAGCACAGCAATGGAAGAAACTCGGCCTAATTGAAGAAGGAGATGAAGAAGGAAAAATAAAACTTATACCGATAATGGAACCCCCGTAGTTAGTGGTAAACAATAATGATAACCCACTATCTGAACAAAAAGCATAATCCCAGACAAAGGTGCTGTTAACGTAGGCCCATTCGCCACAATGAGAGGAATAATGACAAACAAGATATCACATCTAATAAAAAAAAAAAAATAAATAAATAAATTAAAAAAAATATATATATATATAATAATAATAATTAAAATAAATAAATAAATACAAGTTTAAAAAAATAATAAAAATATTAATAATAATATATAGGTACGCCTATATATAAGGAATAGGAATGTTATATATATGTATATCTAATTGTGTAAGGGAAAAAAAAAAAATGGAAATGTAAATAGCAAATTACTCCTTAAGATAAGTCAATACTATTCTAGTAATAAATATGTAGATTAGGATATATTACCACAAATATGTATATGTTCTTGTATATACAGACACAAGGACGGTAGAAATGTCAATTGTAAGAAATGCAGATAACATAAGTTCATAACATGATAATAACCCAAAATGTTAATAGGATATGTTATCCATTTATAGACCTGTAACTAATTCTGCAATTCAGAAAACTTTGTATATAAGAAATTACAGATTTACCTCTTAAGTTAAGCAAACAATATAATGTTAAAGCAAGATGGAATTCATTTTTGTAAAAATAAGAGTGCCTACAAAAAAATAAAATCTGCATGAGATATAGAGATACTACCAAAATATATGCATACATAAATGTAAATAAAAACATAAGCAATGTATGTATTTTAAGAATAAGATGTGCATTTAAATTAAGTTAATAAAATAATCATCCAAAATATGTGAACAAAGATATAGAATGAAGATATATGTAAAACGAATTGTACATATGGAAAATGTCAATACTAACATATATATGTATGTGTATATATATATATATAAACGAGAATAGACTTATTATTATTATTATTCGTGACACCTCCAAGGAGTCCGAAGACTCATCGCGGGAGGACACCTACAACTGTCTCAACTACTACACCCAACCTCTACTACGAATCAACGCCATCTACCGCCCACCTCCACCACTACCACAACTAGTATTTTTTGTCTGTAAATTGCGTGTGTTCTGAAGGGCCAATCTGTCTGTATGCGGAATGAAAAAGCCAGTTTCCGGGAGAAAAAACCCTGCTATCTCCGTATGAGATCGGCTAACTCACCTTCGATTGAAATCGTCCAGATAAAGATTCCTCTCGTCGCGACGAGAATCGAACTGATCTGATAATGGAACTTATAAATAGACTGAAATCACTATGTAACATATACCAAACAAAAATAACAGCTCAAACAATTCAATAGGACAACAAGGAAAATAGAAATTCAGCATGTGACATGCTGTATCTTATTTAAACAGTGATTGTAAAACAGGTGTCATAAGTATATTTGTAACGAGTAAATGAAAATGCCTAATAGAATTAGCAGCCTATGTACAAATTGTAAATAGCTGTATAAATATTTATTTTTAAATGTACACAGCTGCTGTTGTTGATACAAATAAACTCAGTAGAAGTGGCGTTTGCACTCTACGGCGCTTGACCGCATGAAGAAAGGATTTGGTGGTTCAAATCTAGTCACCGACTAGAGGAAATTTTTCTATGCCTTTTTTCGACTGGTTCACGAGTTAGTCGATCTCTGGCATGGGCTAGCGGGTTTTTTCTCCCGGAAACTCGGGTTTTTCGTCTCGTAAACTCAAGAAAATCGACCGACGAACCCAGACTATTTTCAGACATTAAAAATAGTGTTAGGGTTAGGGACCACGAGATGGCGGCACTAGCTTGCCGCGTTCTTCACTGCGTACCGATGAATCAGTGATAGCCTTGGGCCAGCTATCTCTCTGATTGGCTACCAGTGGAGATTGAACTGCCCACCCAGTCTCCAAACGTTAGATAGGGTAAACAGCCTCGCCTACTCCCTATACGGGAACAAATAGGCGATAGCTGATTTTTTTTTTTAAATCTACATACTTTGTAGATTATATAACCATGTAAACACATAAAAATGTAATATAAATTATAAGAAACGGTTACTTGATTCACAAAATCAGAAAATTTTTAATGTGGTTCAAAATATTAGAATGCGAAAATAAATAAATAGCACAAAAATTACGGTCAAAGGGTCCTCTCACGACTTCAAACCTCAATAAATGACCTAAACATCCTTCCAAAAGAACAGTTTGGTTTTAGGCAACACCATAGTACTACCCAGCAAATCCACAGAATTGTTGAATACATCACAACCAGCTACAACTGGCGCCAGTGCACAGGTGCTGTTTTCCTAGATTTATCCAAAGCATTTGACAAAATCTGGCATTTTGGACTCCTGCACAAGCTTATCTCAGCCGGCATCTCACCTAAAATGGTTCATTTAATCCACTCATATCTTCAAAATAGATCAATGCAAGTAAAAATCAACGGTTCTACATCCTCCCAGCGCCACATCTTTGCTGGAGTGCCGCAGGGATCTCTGCTGGCTCCATTGCTGTTCTCTGTATACATGTCAGACATCCCACACAATCCGATGACTTCCATTTTGGCCCTATATGCAGACGATACGGCAATACTAACCAGATCTCTCAGACCCCTTTTCATTACCAGAAAGCTTCAAGAAAACATTCTAAAGCTGGAGGGTTGGTTCTCTAAATGGAGATTGGAAGTCAACCCCCAGAAAAGCTCAGCCGTTCTTTTCTCAAAAAGGCCAATGTCTCCTGTAGGAGATTTGTTACTATTCAATATTAAAATTCCCTGGCAGTCAGAAACAAATTACCTGGGTGTAATTCTCGACAAAAAGCTATCTTTCAATCAACACACCAAGTCTGCATGCACAAAGGCATCTAAAGTCATAGCACAGATCTATCCGCTAATTAATAGAAATAGCAAGCTCAGCAACAGAATCAAATTGCAGCTATACCAGTTGACGATTCGTCCTATAATCACCTATGCCTCTCCGGCCTGGAGCCACACCTCTAATGCTAACATCATCAAAATACAGCGAGTGCAGAACAAGTGCCTGAGAATGATTTTGAATGCTCCGTGGTATGTTAGAAACATTCAACTCCACAGAGACACAAATATTCCCTATATCTTCTCTTTTCTACGATCCTTAGCCACCAAGTTTTTCCTAAAGACGTCCACACATCCCAACGATTTGGTTCAACAAGCTACAGCATACGATCCAACGGACATATTCAAATACAGAAGACCAAAAGCTATATTGGCCTCCTTTAGTGATGCATAATCTCCATGCCCAATCAGGGCGAGCATTCTGCTCATAAATTTTACCTTCACTGCAACCACAACAGATAGCGGGGAATATGAAAAGCATCTTGCTTCACCCCTAAAGACATAAATGTCAATTGTCAATTGTCACGGTCAAAGGGAAACAACATAATTTTCATGACCGTTCGTAAACGGGTGGGCAGTTCACAGTTTTTATCAAAACATGCCCACATGGTCTGCAGACTAGAAACAAGTTCATTTTTGTCTTTTGGGGCAACTTCTTGTAGACGTTTCTTCATAATTCCCCACAAATTCTCAATGGGGTTTAAATTTGATGTGTTTGCCGGCCAAGGATTACATTTATTTGCCTTTCTTTGAGCCATCTAGTAGTCTTGGAAGTTCGACAAGAAGCTGAATCTTGCTGAAAAAGGAAATCACCATCACATAAATTTTCCGATGCCGGTAACAAAGTGCTCAATACACTTTGAAATTGACTCTTTCGTACACAATGCACACCATATCTGGACCTTCTGCGGTCATACAAGCCCATACGATGATAGAGGTTGCAAATTTCACCGAACATTTCATGCATTCGTTATCAAATGCTTCTTGCTTAAGATATAAACACATCCCTTGATGACCATGAGCCACACAAAACACACTTTCATCGCTAAAAAGTACCTTTTTTCCGGTCCTTTTGACTCCACAACATTCTTTGCTTTCACCATTGCACTCTAGCTGCCTTTTGCTCGGAAGTCATACGCGGCTTCGTCTTAGGCACACATGATTTAAGAACCAACTTGTGAAGTCGTCTCGCCGTCGTAGATTTACACACATTCACACCTGGTTCTTTATTTCCATCTCCTGTGAAAATACCCTACACTTCGGAAGCGATTTTTTCTTCACGATATTCTTCAATCTCCTCTCATCTCTTGATGTAATTACCTTTCAACAGCTATTGCAGCGATTATTTTGAAAACTTCGGTTATCAGAATATTATCTTAATACTCTACTCACGCTGGCTCGAGAACATATAAATTCCTTAGCTAAACTGAGTTTGGCTTTCTTTGTGTAGAGACTCCATACGAAACTTTTTAGCTCCGATATGTCACTCGTTCTACCCATGTTTAGTAAATGATTAACTGAAATCCACGCTCAAATGATTCCTCACACACGAGTCAGTCCCGCAGCTACTGAAATATATGCTATTTGTATGCTCTCCTCAAAACTAATCGGGAAAATTTGGCATATTCTAATATTTTGAACCCCGTTAAAAATTATTCTAATTTTGTGAATATTTTCAAATAACATTTTCTTATAATTTATATTACATTTTTACCAATAATTACTTTCTACGCAATAAATTAGAATTGCAAATCATTCAACACATTTTCTTTGATTATTCTAATTTTTTGATTCGGTTGGGTATATAAATGAAATTGCGTGTGTTCATTGAAAAAAAAAAAAAATTCTGTGTGAGATCGGTTAACTCGATTTCTGAAAAATACATATAAAGATTCCTCCATCGCGATGAGAATCGAACGTCATAATATCCCATCATTTTTCTAATATGCTAGGGAGGCATATAAATTTTAGTAATTATTTTACAAACAATACCAATCATTAAACTATTTTTGTGCATATATTTTCTTATATATATATTGCATATATATCGCATATTATTTTCTTATACACCCCTAAAATTTGACAGAGAATTAATAAAAAGTTGAAAGGAATTTTGCGGATTTTCTTAAATTACAGGGGCAAGGTCTTTGCATTTTTATAACAGGAAGGACGGCACTGTATACTCATCCACTTGAAAATATAAGATAAAAACACCTTCTGCACCGCAGAAGTCATTTTCTGTGTAACTTCGCTTATTTTGTATCAGTAAAATGACTCTGAAAGTTTATTACGATTTGATATCTCAGCCGTGCAGAGCTTTATTGCTGCTTTTAAAGGCGAATAAAATACCTTATGAACCATGTGTAATTGCACTACGAAAAGGTATACTTATTTCTTTTTTGCTTTTTTAAACAGCATTTTATTAACAACGCTACTTATCCAGTACAATGTGACCGGGGAAAAATATTTCCGGACATATCAAAAATTTCGTAACAAGCAATTCCTCCTTTCTCTACACTATGAAAGAACCACAAAAAAGTTTTTACTGATCGACCTGTTTTACAAAAATATCGAACTTTGAAAAGTGCACTCTTTTGTGGTTTCAATCTACCATGTACGCGTCATGGTAGATTGTATCCTACCTATGATGGCGTCTTCCTACGCTCAGGCGGCGTAGCTCACCGGAGATTTGCTATTCACCTTTTTGCAAAATAGGAAGCGTGGATAGGCGTTTTGAAAAAAATGCAAGCAGAAAGCGTAAAATTAGATTCACTTTTAAGGGAATATAGATTTGGAGAAGGCATGAAATTACTTTCCCTATATTTTCTGGTTGCGTTCTATTTTTAAATGTCTGCCCATATACTTTGCAGTATATCCCCTTGTAAAAATACGAAAATTAATTTCATGCATTCTAACAGCGTTTACTAATTCTGCATGTTTTCTAGTCGTATATGTTCTTAAATGCCTATCCATTTCTCCTTGTGGAAAAAAAAAAAAAAAAAAAAAAAAGGATACAGGGTAAACAATTAGAAGTAAATGCAACTAGAAAGCGTGAAATTAGTCCCACCTCCAGTTAAGTAACCTTCCAGTAATGGGTAACATGTGGCATTCTTGTTTGTTGGAGACCAGTGCAATTCCTAGAATTATACCTTTAGGTCTTGAAGAGGTCTCTAATTACAAGGTTCCTCAATGATAAAGAGGAATAGCGCATACTCATTGAAAAGGGGGGGGGGGTTGTTTCCCCCAAAGAAAAAGAAAACACTAGAAAATTTTCCAAAAATCTTTTCCTAATTAAAATTATTATTATTTTTAATTTATGTTGTGTTGTGGCTTCTCTTTCTATACTACTTATGAATTAGTGATCACTGCAGATGCTCTGTCATAGGTCATATACGATGATTAGTGTGTGTTCTCAAATCGTCTACTCAACCCCCCCCCCCAAAAAAAAATGAAACCCTGAGTGCGCTACTGCACAGAAGATAGGATTAGAAGTCGCTGATAGTAGGTCACTTACATAAGCCAGTAGGAAAAAGTACAGAGTCCTGGAGTATTGGTGGGGAAATCTGAGAAGAGGAAACCATCTACTGTGGTTTACTCTTCTTTGATCAAGAAGGAAGTTGGCAACCCAGTTGCAAATGCAGAAGGCTGATCAAAAGCATGTGATAATGTCTGGCATGAAGGCCAGACCTTACTTATCACATGCCTTGGAAATGTTGAGAGCAATTGCATGAGTCTCCTCATAATAAAATTTAATGGAATAAATACAGCACAAATGGAAATAATTAAACAGCGGGTTTAATCATTTCAGTATATTGTCTCTGTCACAGAAACAGAAAAATATTACATTTTAATATTGTAATAACATGCAAAACAATAAGTGAAAGAAATTAGACTATATATATATATATATATATATATATATGTTAAAGATACCAAGCAATTTTAAACCTGGTTTTACTCCATTTCCCAAGTAAGCAAACAGACAAACAAGTCAAGTTTGCACCTGCAAGTGTTGCAAGTCTAGCTGATCCTACAGGTAGTGCAAGACCAAGGCAACTCATGGTAAAAGTAGAATAAGCTCTGATCACTAATCTTAATATTTACCCTTAATGCCAAAACACATCTCGTAGAGGAGATGTATGATGTTTTGTATTAAAGGCAAGGGGGCCACTACCCAGACCGGTTTCGACCTTTATTGAAGTCTCATCAGTGGCAGCCAGGCTAGAAATACCAAGATTTAAGTAATACAGAGTTTTAGTAATTTAACATTTATTATACCCAAGGTAAAATACTTTCTACATTTATATCTCCTCCTGATATTTTTATTTAATAAGGTTAAAACACCTTATGGTAACTTGTTCTGGTAAAATACTTATAAGCTCTGTATTAATAAAATCTTGGTATTTCTAGCCTGGCTCCCACTTGCCTTTAATACAAACCATCATACATCTCCTCTACGAGATGTGTTTTGGCATTAAGGGTAAATATTAAGATTAGTGATCAGAGCTTATTCTACTTTTACCATGAGTTGCCTTGGTCTTGCACTACCTGTAGGATCAGCTAGACTTGCAACACTTGCAGGAGCAAACTTGACATGTTGGTCTGTTTGCTTAGTTGGGAAATGGAGTAAAACCAGGTTTAAAATTGCTTGGTATCTTTAACATTTATTATACC
This sequence comes from Typopeltis vanoorti, assembly GCF_054136105.1. NCBI lineage: Eukaryota > Metazoa > Arthropoda > Arachnida > Uropygi > Thelyphonidae > Typopeltis > Typopeltis vanoorti. The sequence continues at coordinate 91,387,001 of NC_143568.1, forward strand.
CAAGGTAAAATACTTTCTACATATATATATATAAAGACTGTCCAATGAGGAGAAACCTATATGGGTGCTGTTGGCTAGCCTTAGATGTTTGGCTAAGAATTAATGTTTCCCAAATCTTGAGAAGTTCAACACAACCGTATATATTAAGATAGGCTGGTTTTTTAAATCTGTTACAAATTTTCTAAAATGTCTTTTAAGTTTGTGCATGTTTCTTCAACCCACTCCATGGTTTGAGTCAAAAGGGGTGTTGTGACTGGTAGATCAGCTATGGATCGACAATAAAATCCATAATAATGCCAGTCCCTAATTAGTTGGTGTGTCTCTAGGTATTGTTGTTTGCTGATGACTACCTTCTCCATAATTATAATTATTATTATTATGATTAAGGACTGTGTAGCTTAGTGGAAGTGGTACTTGCGTTCTCTGTGCTTGGCCACTCGAAGTTAGACCTAGGTTCAAGTCTAGTTGCTGACTGGAGGAACTTTTTCTAAGCCTATCTTTGACCGGTTTCCAAGTTAGTTGATCTCTAGCATGGGCAAGTGGGTTTTCCACCTGGAAACTCGGGTTTTTTGTCCCATAAACTCAGGAAAATTGGCCGTAGTACCTACATTATTTCAGACAATAACATATCCTGTTAGGGTTAGGTACCAAGAGATGGCAACACTTGTTTGCTGGTCTCTTCAACAGTAGCTGCCTATAATTAGTGATAGACATGGGCCAGCTCTCTGATTGGCTAACGGTGGAGATTGAACTGCCCACTCAGTCTCCAAAAGGGTATAAAGGCCTCGCCTACTCCCTATTAGGAAATAAAAGGTATTAGCTGATTTATTTTATTATTTATGATTAAAGACCACACAGTCTTGTGACTGTGTGGTCTTTAATCATAAATAGTAACTACCTCTCAATGGTTTAAATGTCTCAATCATACCACTTCTCCTTCTATCTACCAAACTCTATAGTCTACATTCCCTCATGGGACACCCTAGAAAACACAGTATATTATACCACTCCTTGAACTCATTCACTGTTCGTGCTCTCATCCACTATCAGACATTGAAGTCCACAGTTCAACTACCCTCCATGCAAGAAAAAACACTCCTCACCTCTTGCTCACAGCTTCCTTTCATAACTTCCAGGGATGGCCCCCTTGTCCTTGCACCTCCCTGTTCAACCAAACGAAAGAACTCCCCAGTGTCAACCCTGTAACTACCTCTCAACGGTTTAAATGTCTCAATCATACCACTTCTCCTTCTATCTACCAAACTCTATAGTCTACATTCCCTCAGCCTATCCTCATAACTAACATTGTACAGCCCTGATATCATCTTTGTTATCAGCTTTTTCTGCAATTAATTTATCTCCTTCAAATCCTGGGGACCAAATTTAGCACAATAGTGCAGGTGTGGTCTGATCGGAGCTTTATATAATGCAATGACAACTCTGTTATCTCTGCAGGTCAGCATCCTTCTCAGTATTGCAGCAATCCTCGGAGTTACTTTAACCACCGTTGTGATAGATATGGTCCCTGAATTTCAGGTTTCTATAACTCATCACTCCAAGCTCTGTTGCCTCCCCCACTTCCTTCAGTGTACCTCCAACAGGGTATGCAGCCTCTCATCGATGGATCCCAAACTTCAAGACTTGACATTTTGCTGCATTAAACTGATATCACTAATTCATTTTCCCATCTGTCCAGTTTATTCATATCCTATTATAAATGATCCCTCATTGTTACTGATAACCCTTCCCAGCTTCACGTCATTGCATACAACTGAATATTATCCTAAAACCCATTGACATTGTCATTGGTACAAAGATTAAACAATACAGGTCCCAGTATTGAGCCCTATGGGATCCCACTTCTAACTTTCTGCTTCCTTGATACTGCTCCCTCATACACAACTCTCTGATACCTATCAAACAGCCCTTGAGGTGGATATCACTAACCTGATATCCAAACTCATATACTGTAGCTTAACTAACAGCTTATCATGTGGCATCCTGTCAAATGCTTTTGTAAAATAAAATAAAAATTAATTAAAATTAAAAGGGGGGGGTCAGAATATGCCTTTCTCTCATCAACCGCTCGTCACTTTATTATAAAAATGACAATCAGATTACTAAAAGAGCACCCCTTAACAAATCCATGCTGACACTCACAGATAACATTACCCTTATCTGCCCAATGCTGTAAATGATCCCTCACTAATTTCTCCAAAATCTTAGCATAACTACTGAAGAAATACAAACTAGTGTATAGTTTGACACTTCCATTCTACTACCACCCTTATGCAATGATACCAGCTTATCCTTCTTCCACTCCTTGGGCACCTTTCCCATGGCCAGATTTTCATTGAAAAGCCAGATTCTCTCAAAACCCATGGTGAAATCCCATCCAGTCCCATTGCTTTATTGACATTCAAAGTACTCAGTATTTGAAACACACTCACTGGAAATTATGATCAACTTAGGAGAATACTATCTTTGGTCCCATGGTATCAGTTACTGAATGGGAAAAATATCAGCACTGCATGGGAATCTTTGAAAATGTACTTAAACGAAGTGGTATCTAAACACACCACTTCATTTAAGTGGTACCTAAGTTCAAAGAATAAATAGGGTGGGAATGAAATGGATGTGCAACCTTATTAAGCAAGAGATCACAAGAAGTTGATGTGGAAAGCATATCATGAGAATAAGAATGAGAGGAGTTATTATTATTATTATTATTATTTGACACCTCCAGGGAGTCCAAAGACTCATCGAGGAAGAGTGTGCCAACAGCATCGAACGATTGGGCCCCTTCCAACTACTAACCGTGCTCAAACTTACTTAACTGAGCCATTAGTAGCAGAGGCTCTACCAATCGATCAACCTTTTGAAAATAAGTTGCTCACTTCGCTAAGATATATCAACCAGATGTATGTAACATGGTGCACAGTGCTACTATTGCATTGGATGAAGAGCTGTTGCATAACACCTAGATAAGAATTTGTCAGTACGGGCAGATGGAATATCGGCACATTTGCTAAAGAAATGTTCAGCTGAATTGGCTAAGCCTTTTATATGTTTGTATGGGGGGGGGGGACTGGAAAGCTCTGATAAACACCCAGAACAAAAATGATATTAAAGCAACTGATATAAGCACAGGAAAGAACATACTAGTAGCAGAGTTATGAAGGTAACTTATGTTCTTATATTCTCATATGTTATTTCTTGTGGCTATATCAGTTGCTTTAATATCATTTTTGTTCTAGGTGTTTATGAGAACTTTCCAGACTCTACTGACCTATCAGTATCTCTGGTGTGGTGGTGAAGATTTTAAAGAAGTTGGTAAGAACTTGCATACATAAACGGGTAGACAAAAAAGCTATACTCTGCAAGGAGTAGCATGGGTTTACTAAAGAAAGGCCATTTAGCAATTTGCTCATGTTTTATAACAATGTTACGGCCGAGTTGGATAAAGGGAATGGATGTACTATGATAATGATGGACTTTTGCTAAGGCAAATTTGATAGGATACCACACAAAAGATTGTTGCATAAACTGGATAATATGGGATTGGAATATAAACTCTTGACTTGGATAAGTGGAAGGTTGACAGACATCAAAAAGTGATATTTAGTGGATGTGAATCTGCCAGATCTGAGGTGGCTAGTGGTGTACCTCAGGGCCATTGTTGTTTGATCTATACATTAATGACATATGGAAGAGTCTAACAGGTAATGTGCAACTATTTGCCAATGAAGCAAAGATAAGCAGGGTAATCAGGGATGTTACTGATATCGAGCACTTATTGACTGATTTGAATAAGCTGAAATTTGCACAAATAAAATTGTCTGCCAGTTTAATATTACTAAGTGTAAAGTTATTCACTTTGGCATGATGAGATTTCCAGTGGCATATCATATTAGTGGGTTATGCTACAAGAAACTGATGAAGCTAGGAATCTTAGCATAATTGTGGATAGGAATTTGAAGTTCAAAAGCCACATAGCACAAATACAAGTCTGAGGATAATTGTCGATATTGAAGCAGACCTTGACATGTAAGGATGAGGAAGTTATTTTGCCTCTTTATAAGGCCTCGATAAGACTGCACCTAACTACTGTGTGCATGTTTGGTCTCCCGAGTTCCAAGGGGATAAAAAAGCTGTGGAAAGGGTGCAAAGACTTACAAAGATTGTATCCAGATTATGGGATTTAGCTGTTGAAAAATTTTCCACTTGGTTATATTATAAATTAAAGATGCCAAGAAATTATATTCTCGGTTTCATCCTTTATCCAAATGTAAGAATTTGCACATGAAGTAACTTCATGCCAGGGCAACTCTAGAGGTTAATGATTTCACATCAATTGCCTTAGTATTCCACAATGCAACGCACACATCCTCACAAGCATATAGAATGCTATGCATTATGGGAAGGGCCACTATCCAGACCGGTTATTGAGTTATTGAGGTCTCATCAGTGGGAGCCAGACCCAGAATTACCAAGATTGAAGTAATGCAGAAGTCATTTCTTTTAAGCTTACACGGTGATCCGAATGCATTTTTGAAAATTATGGAGACAACTATCGTGTTTGAATAAAAACTTTAGTTTATAGATTGAATGTTGTATATATGTGTAATAATGATGTTATATAATTTATAGCATTATACATGTCTGTAGGGATATGTTGTTGCATTATGGGATTCTATTGATGTGAAGTTATTAGCCTTTATATACAAGTTGCCCTGTCACGAAGTTACTTCATGTGCAAACTTTGTTTGCTTACACTTGGATAAAGGATGAAACCGAGAAAATAATTTCTTGGCATCTTTAATTTATAATATGGCATTTGCATTATGAGGACAGATTGCAAGTATGTGGATTACAGACTCTGGTTAACAGGAGAAAGAAGGATGATATGATAGAGGTCTATAAGACCTCTATCATATCATAACTTCTGAATGGGTGTTATAGGATATTGTATGATGAAATTTTTTGTTATATAGAGGGTAGGAAGAGAATATGGGGCTATGGAAGTTAAGAAAGGGTAAAATCTAGATTTTCTCTCAGAGAGCAGTGAGTGGAATAGTTTCCTTTTAGTAGTGAGTGCATCTAATGTAAATGAATTTAAGGAAAGGTATGACAGCTGGTGTGAGTGATGTATAGCCTCTCTCAGTGAGTCCTTGACTCCCTAGATCACAGATAATAATAATAAAACATCGGAAGATTGTCAAATAACATACAAACCAAAAAGGCCTTTTGTCCTGATGCTCCCCCCCCCCCCCAACTGTACTTAAAAGTACAGATGGGGAGAGGACATCAGTACAGTTAGTACAGTAAGTACCCAGCTTAAGCAAAATTTTTCTAATCACTTTCTGGTGAAAGATCAAAGGCAGTGTTGAGTGTTTGACTGGAGGAGAAGTAAGAAGCCAAGAGGTTGGCCTTTTCTATCAGTGATAATGGAATAGTACCATTTGGGTGTAATAGTGGTCAGAGTGGTGTTGAGCAGAAATTATAGCCAATAGCTCTGGCTGGAGCCCAAAAGGCATGGTTGCCATTTGGGCAGGATGCAAGGTTCCTGCTTTTAGCTCTCTAAATCAGTTTTCGATGTGAAGATAATTTTCTTAAAACTATTCTGGGATTTGGTTTAGGCTGTATACTGTATTGTTTATTGCATTTCTCCACTCAGTTGATAAACCTTGCAGTATTCAAACATCCCAAGCTTCAAGATAGTCTACAACCAATTATCACTTACATGCCATTCTTCAAATTGACAAATGAATGTCAATTTGCTTTTTTTTTTTTTTTTTTTTCAATACCTTGGTTAATACTAACTTTAGAAAACAAATCAAATCCCTCTTTTTGAATTTTCCTGAGTTTCCTAAATTTCCTGAATTTTGAAAGTTGTACACAGCTACACCACTTGAACTGCCAATTTGTCTAATCTTAGAATACTGTTCTCATATTTGGAATACATCAAAAATTTCTTGATTCTGTCCAAAAGAGGATGGTTGAGCTAATCATTGATTCTTCTCTCTCTCTCATACCAACTCATTTCCAATCACTGTCTTACAGCATACTCTCTTTTGGCTTTGTCTTTTCTGCAGATACTTCCATGGTACTGTTCCACTAAAATGGCATCCATTATATTGGCCAGCCTGGTTGGCCAAGTGGTTAGCATATCCACTCTCCAGCCAGAAGGCTGCGGGTTTGAATCCCGCTGTTGGCATGGATGTTTGTGATTGTCTGTGAAAAATACTATTAATGGTGGTTGGCAGTAGATGCTGTTCATGTGGTGGAGATAGAGAGCTGTAGAGTAGGTGCCCTCCCTCGATGAGTCTTGGGACTCCCTGGAGGTGTCAGTAATAATAATAATAATTATTATTCCTCTAATTTCTGCAAAGAAATGAGATCCATCAAACCTGTTTCTTCTTCACTTTCATTCTATTTGCTGTACTTCTATTCTCTGCATCCTCATGAGATGTTCTTTAAGGACTACAACTGCAGCTATTCAGAAACATTATTTGATATCCTCTCTCTTTGTTCCTGTCCATATATCACTAATGGGTTCTGCAACCTCATATCAGCTTATTGCAGGAAGGTACTCTACTCTGCTACATACATCTGTCTCTCCTCCTCCTACTTATTTCTCCTATTACACACAAAAATCGTCACAACTACACATGCAATTTACAGATTTTGCAATTTTTCTCCGAGTTTCTGGAAGAAAAAGCCCTGCTACTTCTATGTGAGATTGGCTAACTCATCTTCAAATGAAAAAGCACACATATAGGTTCCTCTTATAATGATGAGAATTGAACTTAAGCCTTTCCAATCAAAGGGTTCAATATGCTGTTGTTCTTCCAATTGCACTATGGAGGCACTTACGTGAAATTGAGTTTAAAAAAATTATTTATTTAATTTATTTTATTTATTATAGACCAAGTAAGGAAAACATTAATCAGAAACTATATCCAGGATATCACTGATAGGATCACCATCTAATTGACCAAATATATAATGCCTCTACTTTCCAACCAGTAGGTCAGGTTTGAATACCACTAGAAACAAAAGATGTTTAGAATGTCTTTAGGCAATAGTGATAGATCAATTTCATCACCTGGTACAAGACCACCTTCCTTTTATCTGAGAACCAAGGTGGGTTCCAAAAGTTCCATGTTTGGTATCAAAAATAGTTTTCCAGTTTATTATTATTGTTATTATTACGGGTATCTCCATGGAGTCAGTAGACTCATCGCGGGAGACCCAAATTAGCAAAACAATATCTGTCATATCTCTTCTTGAATTCATTTACAGACGAAGAGCTCACAACTAAGTCAGGCAATGAATTCCACTCATTCACCACCCTCCAGGCAAAAAACCTTGTTCTGACACCCTTGTTAACCACACTCTTCTTTAATTTCCAGGGATGACCTCTTGTTCTTCCATCACTATCACACAGCTGAAACATTTCTCCTGCATCAATCTTATAAAAACCTTTCAGTAATTTAAGCGTTTCTATCATATCTCCTCTTCTCCACCTATCAACCAACCTCTGCAATCGACAACTCTCAGTCTATCAATATAGGAAGCATTTTTTACATCACTTACCAACTTAGTCACTCTTCTCTGAACCCTCTCCGCAGCCTCCTCATCTCCAAGGAATCCAGGTGACCAGACCTGAGCACAGTAATCCAAATGTGAAAGTATCAATGCTTTATAAAGGGGAATAATAACCTCTTTATCCCTGGATGTCAGTGTGTTCCTCAACAACCAAGTAATCCTATGTGCAATCTTGGACACCTTAGCAATGTGTCCTCTGAACTTCATCTACCTATCTACCAACACCCCTAAGTCCCTAGCCTCATCAATCTCTTGGAGTACTGTTCCATCAATGTAGTACATAGCTGGTAATCTTTTAATCCGAAAATGCATGACTTTACACTTTTCCACATTGAACTGACATCCATTACCTTTTGCCCATTCTACCAGCTTATTTAAATCATCCTGCAAACTTTCATCAGCTTGCTTTTTTATTGCACTACCCAACTTTGCATCATCAGCAAACAACTGAATATCTCACTGTAAGCCATTTCCTATATCATTTATATACAAATTAAACAACAATGGTCCAAGCACAGAGCCCTGAGGCACACCACTGGTCACCTGCCTCATCCTGGACTCGGCTCCTCCATACACCATCTTCTGGTATCTCTCCCTGACCCATTTTCCTATCCACATCACCAATTTAGTATCCATTCCCATCTGCTCCAATTTGCGTAACAGTGTTCCATGGGGTATCCTGTCAAAAGCCTTAGCAAAATCCAAAAGTACCACTGTGTAGCCAGTTCCTTTGTCCAACTCAGATGTCATCTATTATGAAAAGTTAATAGATTGCTAAGGCAGGATCTACCTTTAACAAAACCATGTTGGCCACTATAGAGTACCATATCCTGATCCACCCATTCTTGAATTTTGTCTTTAACCAACTTTTCCAATACTTTTACCACTACTCCTGAGATGGTGATTGGTCTGTAATTAACTAACGCAGTTTTAGAGCCACCCTTATGCAAAGGAACCACTTTGCCTAACTTCCACTCCCTAGGGAGCGGAAGTTATGCAAAGGAACTTAAATTAAATATCCAAGTAAGAGGGGTTGACAATTCATTTGCACATTCATGCACACCCAAGCTAATATTCCATCTAAGCCTACAGCAGTGTTTGCATTTAAATTTTGCAATATATTAAATACCTCTGATTTCTTAGCTTCAATTCTCACATTAGTACAGGTACAGAAATATCCTCACTCGGGTGATAGACTTTTGAAAAGTGATCACTCAAAAACTCTACTATTACATCTGATTTTGTCACCTCAATACCATCAGCACCCACTAAAGTTATCCTTCCAAAGTCATTCTTCCTTTTACTTGCCACATAGCGGAAGAACTCTTTGGGATTACCGTTGATCTCTTTGGCTAAGGTCTTCTCATAATCTGATTTAGCTTTTCTTACTAACTGGTAACCTTCCTAGTTTGAGCCTTGTACTGCTCATGGGTGTACTGATCGCCTTTCTCCTTGTAAATTCTCCATAACATTTTTTTTTTTTTGCAGGTCAAGCTTGATACTACTGCTCATCCATCTAACGCCTGCCTTGTTTGACTTCCTGACCATGGGGACACAATCTGATATTGCTTTCCTCAGATACCCACTGATTTTATCCCATGCACTGCTAACATCTTTCCCCTGCAAGCTCACTCCGAAGCTTGTTATAATTGCCTAACCTGTAGTTCCATATATACCCCTTCTTAATAGAAAAATCCACAGATTTTGCAATCTCCCAAGTCAATACCACATGATTGCTTTCACCAATTGGAGGTAACGAGGACACCTTACTTATGCATATATCCTCTGAACCAATAACCAGATCCAACACTCTCACACCACGTGTCCCTTCAGTTATGTGCTGTTTCAAGAAATTATTTCGTAGAAGATGTATGAACTCCATTTCCTTTTTGCTATGTGATATTTCCTCCTTCCAATTTGTATCACCGTAGTTAAAATCCCCAATAATAATCACTAAACCTGCACTCATTGCACTAATTTGCTGATGCATGAATTCAATATCTCCCCCTGTACTCCCTGGCCTATAGCAGCATCCAACTGTATATTTGGTTGCATTGGTCACTATTTCGCACCAGAACGTCTAAAATGAACTCTCATTTACATGTCTATTCTATCATCTTGATATACTACTTTCTTTGGCTGCAACACATCGGCTATCATCAACAGTACTCCTCCCCCTGTTCTATCTTCTCTATCCTCCCTGAAAATACTGTACCCATCATATTCAATTCCAGTGACCACATCTTCTACTGACAGCCAAGTTTCACTAATGCCTACAACTTTTGGTGAGATTGCACTGACTAATGCCAAAAATTCTTCTCTCTTATTTCGAATGCTTCTTGCATTGGTATACAAAAATTGCAGATTCCCTCTAGATCTTGTACCGGCTTTAGAACTGATATATAAGTCACTAATTTCAGTAGTTCCATGCCAATTTTTATCCCCTCTCTTCTGCAATTTATTCTGCGAATAACGATCAATAAATATACAATCAGTGCTAAAGTTTCTCTCTCTTACACTCAACCTTTTCAATATTAGTTTCCCTGCCCAATTACTTCAACTGGTTCAGAAAACAGTAACTTCTTCAATCGCTTATGTCCTTCCATGTTCAGATGCAGCCCATCTCTAGCATACAACTGTCTTTTTCCTTCGAACACACTCCAAACATCAACAAATTCCAGACCTCTTTTTTTGCACATTCTTGCAATCATATCATTCATTATCATCGCTCGTCTACTTAACTCATAATTGTCAAAACGAGGCAGTACACACACTATCCTCCCATTGACACTTTTCCTCTTCACAATATCTAACAATGTTCTTAAATCTTTTCCTACCCAATTTATACCACCACTCAGGTCATTTGTACCCCCCCATAACTATCATCTTGTCTGCTTCATGCCCTCTCTTTATTGCTAAAGCCGAGGCAGCACACACACACACTATCCTCCCATTGACACTTTTCCTCTTCACAATATCTAACAATGTTCTTAAATCTTTTCCTACCCAATTTATACCACCACTCAGGTCATTTGTACCCCCCATAACTATCATCTTGTCTGCTTCATGCCCTCTCTTTATTGCTAAAGCCAAGGCAGCACACACACACACTATCCTCCCATTGACACTTTTCCTCTTCACAATATCTAACAATGTTCTTAAATCTTTTCCTACCCAATTTATACCACCACTCAGGTCATTTGTATCCCCCATAACTATCATCTTGTCTGCTTCATGCCCTCTCTTTATTGCTAAAGCCACTCTTTCTATTGTCCCACCAGCCAAGCACTCCTCATGCATACCACTCTCCATACCTTTAATCATAGAATCACCATGTATCTTACCACTCTTAACTTCATTCAAGTCCACACAAGCGTCACTCATGGACTCATTTTCTACACTATTCAACATGACTCTCCCAGTTTCATTACTCAACGCTCTATTACTTATCCCCCCCCACTCTCACGACATCTCATTTCTTCTAGGCCTCTTGTGGTTTTATTTTGTTGACTCCCAATCACTCCCATACTATTTATTACTACATCATTCACCAAAGACTCACCCATACGTAATCCTGTTCTAGTTACGTCAACTAAAGTAATCTCTATAGTCCTAATTTCTCTGTTTAACACATTAAATTCAGTTTTAACTTCCTGTATCTCCTTACTGAGCACTTCCAATTCCTCATGCAGAAAATAAAGGTCATTTTTCATTTTCATGAACTCCCGCTGAAGTTATTCCACTGTGGTCCCAATGTCAGCTTCCATTCCTAAACGCTCCAGCCTATCCCGACACTTCTCACATACATCGACATTTTCGTTCTTCTCATTTAGCCAGACCGACCACAGCTCCTTCATTCTTCGGCGCATACATGTAGCAGTTTCCGCAACGTATCCATTGCGAAAAATCTAACGCAAAGCCAGCCTTTTGTGTAGAAGTAGAAGTCCTGCATGCTGCTGACGTACATTTCTTGTTGGACGCCATCTTTACACGTTGAAATAGTGAAACAAACGGCAGCGAAAACACAATATATACAACACAGTTCCAAACAAACACTTGTGTCTAACCGATGCACAACTGCAGCACAATTTGAGACAAAAAGCCACACTTTATGTAACTCTTAGCAACCACAGTACTACCACCAAAATATCCATTGACAAGATGCATAAAAAACCATGGACAACAGTGGATAGGAACAGAAATTCAGGAATACAACACAGCAGACTGCTGCAATGCCAACCAAGGGTTATTAAGTATCACTCTATTGATCTGGTCTTATCTGAAATCTGCTATTGCCCTTTATTCCCCTATAGGGAGTAGACAAGGCCATTTTAGCTCTATCTAACTTTTGAGAAACTGAGAGGGCAGTTCAATATCTATCGGTAGCCAATCAGAGTTAGCTGGCCCAAGACTATCACAAATCTTAACCAACGTTTGTTAATGGCCCATAACTATCACTAATTATGAATGGTATCTGAGAGATGTGAACGTGCCTCTATCTTATGATTCCTAACACAATATATTTATTGTCTGAGTTTATTGTAGCTGAAACCAAAATGTTACGGTATCGCTAGCCTTGCTAGTCATTGAATAGCATACCTGCCCTCCAGGTATGCTGTTCAATGACTAGCATACCTGCCCTCCAGTTAGTAAGTCGTGGGTTTGAATCCCACCATGGATATGGATGTTTGTGAATGTCTTCAGGTAGTAGATGAATTTCATTGCCTAGTGTAAAACCACCATGCTTCTCCTAGACCTAAAGTGGATTGAAAAAGTTCAATTTTTGGTTTTTAGAGCTGGATTTCCAGATCGTCCTTAGCTCATCCACAGTACTAAATATGCAATAATTTGCAGCCTTTTATGGGTAAGATTCACATATATATAAAAAAATAATAATAATAAAAATAAGTATAAAGGTGAGAGGATATATATAGAGATTGCCCGAAGAAGGAATATCTTTTCTCCCTCTCTCTCTCTCTCCTCTTCTAAACATATTTGGGAAGAAACAGTTCTCCAGAATTGTGCAAAATTATTATTATCATGATTACATTGAAGCCTCCATGAAGTCCAGGCTTATCATGGAGGAGCACTCTACACTACTTAATCAACCACCCACACATTATACCATCTATTGTTTAATAATAGTATTTTTATGTTTTAATTGCATGCTCTCTGACCACTTGGTTTGTTTGAAAATAAAAACTCCTTTTCAGGAGAGAAGCCCCTTCTACATGAGATCAACTAGGTCATGTAAAGATTCATGGTGATGAGAATCAAATTTGTGTCTTTTTCTAATCAAAGGGCATAATGTCTCTGCTTTTCTAAAAGCACTACAGAAAAAAATAATAATAAAAAATATAAAAATATTCGACCTTTAGTTTCTGAATTATTTCCCACTCGATACCAACCTTCACCACATAAAGTAGCTTGTCTCATACAGAGGTGGCAGGGTTTTTCATCCTGCAAAACAGACAAACTGGCCAGAAGAACAGATGTAATTAGCAGTCAAAATACATTGGCCTCATGGCTCTAGTTGCTTTTGCCAAAACTCCAAATAGCACTTCACCACTAAATAGAAAGAAATAAAGTTTGTCTGTGATGGCTGAAACCTAAGTCAATAACTGCTTGCACATATTTACTTTTGTAATGCAGCCATACTGTTGTCAGCTTTCTTTACTCTGAAGATGGAATTAAATAGTATTCTAAAATAACAAAAACTTATTATCAAATAGATTTTCTACATAATATGTAGAAAAATAGCTATTTTTCTACATATTATGTTAATTACATGTAATTCTGTTCGTCCTATTTTAAGTAATAACTAGCATTTTCCTATTTCTATGAAACTTCCTATTCTCATTACAAAATGTTTTTATTTCTTTATTATTTTTATAGCACTGTATTAATAGTTTATTTTTCAACAGGAGACCATATGACTGCTGAATTTGCCAAAATAAATCCCTTTCAGAAAGTGCCAGTAATTAATCATGATGGATTTGTTTTAACTGAAAGGTAAGATGAGTCACTATTAAGTGTTTTCTGGAAGAGATAAAATCATTTTTATTATTAGTTGATGCACACTGAATTACAAAGACATCAGATCTTACAGCTGTTTAGAGTAGCAATTTGCTCAACTTAGCCAATTTACTATTATTATTAACATCTGACCTCCATGGAGTCAAAGGACTCATCTTGGGAGGTCTATATTTTCTCATGCCAAAAGATCATCAAACTGTGCCTTGAACTCATTCACAGTTTCTGCACTCACTACACTTTCAGGCAATGCAATCACTCACCATGCAAATAACATGCTACTCACTCCCTTGCTCCCACTCTCTTTATACAGCTTCCATGGATGAAATATCCTCTCCATATTAATCTGGTAACAACCCTCACCAACTTATGTCTCAATCATACCCCCTCTTCTTCTATTCACAAGGCTCTGTAAATTGCATTCCCTCAATCTCTCTCTCTCTCTCCTTATATCTGACATGCCATACACCTGACTTAGCAAACCTTCTTCAATACATCTTCATCCCCCTGAAAACCAGGTAACCAAATCGGTGACAGTAGTCCATATGTGGCCTGATCAAAGCCTTATACAAGGGAACCATAACTTCTTTGCCTCTTCATTTTGCATATTCTAAGATAACAGAACTAAAATTTTATAAAACAATTAAGGGAATGATCACAAAAGTTGTTTAGGATGACATTCGTTCATTACCATTAAAAATTTAAATCTAGAGTTCTTTTATCATACACTATTCACATTTTGTTTCACATTAAGATCTTGGAGAAAGTAGTGAGGGACCGTATACAGCATTCGGCAGATTGAGGGTAATGTTATCTGTGAGAGTCAACATGGATTTGTGAAAGGGCGCTCTTGTTTTTGCAATATGCTAGCCTTTTATAATAAAGTTACAAGAACATTAGATGAGGGAAAGGCATATACTGCAATTTTCTTAGACTTAGCGAAGGCATTTGACAGGGTGCCACATGATAAGCTGATGTTTAAGTTGCAGCACATGGGTCTGGATGTCAGATTGGTCAACTGGATTCAGGATTGGCTGTCTGATAGGTATCAGAGAGTTGTGCATGGTGGAGCAGTTTCAAGGAGGCAGAGGGTTACAAGTGGGGTCCCACAGGGCTCAGTTCTAGGACCTATATTGTTTAACCTTTATATCAATGACATTGCCAGTGGATTGCAAGAGGATATTCAGTTGTTTGCGGATGATGCGAAACTGGGAAGTATTATTAGTAATAGTGCAGATGTGGTAGCCCTGCAAGAGGATTTGAATAAGCTAGATAGATGGGCAAATGAATGGGGGTGTCAGTTTAATGCAACAAAATGTAAGGTCTTGAGGTTTGGGAAACATCGATGGGATGCTGCATACTCTATGGGAGGAGTTATACTGGAGACAAGAGATCTGGGGTTGATGATTGATAGAAACCTGAAATTTAGGGGACATATTGCAAAGGTGGTGAAGGTAACACAAAGGATTGCTGCAATTATGAGAAGGACACTGACTTGCAGAGATAAAAGGGTTATCATTCCATTGTATAAGTCTCTGATCAGACCACACTTAGACTATTGTTCTCCGATTTGGTCCCGAGGATTTGAAGGGGATAAATTAACTGTGGAAAGGGTACAAAGACGGATGACAAAGATGGTTTCAGGACTATACAATTTTGGTTATGAGGATCAGCTGAGGGAATGTGGACTGCAGAGTTTGGTGGATAGAAGAAGGAGAGGTGATATGATTGAGACTTTTAAACTGTTGAGAGGTGGTTACAGGGTTGACACTGGGGAGTTCTTTCGCTTGGTTGAAAGTGGGAAGGAGTGATGACATGAGGCCATCCCTGGAAGTTACGAAAGGAAACTGTGAACAAGAGGGTGAGGAGTGGTTTCTTTGCATGGAGGGTGGTTGAACTGTGGAATGCATTGCCTGATGGAGTGGTGAGAGCGAGAACGGTCAATGAGTTTAAGGAGTGGTATGATAGACTTTGTGTTTCTTAGGGGGGAACCTCCCCTCGATGAGTCTTGACAGACTATGTTCTTAGGAAGGTCCTCCCACAATGAGTCTTTTGACTCCATGGAGGCCTGAATCATAATAATAATTTTGCCAATAAAGCAATACAATGACATGACGGATTTGAATCATAATTTCTAAATAAATACTAAATTTTGTTAAATCCCAGAAAATAATTTTTTTAAATTTTATTTTTTATTTGCAGAACAATTTAAAATAATAAGTATGAGCGCATCAGTCTTCAGTTTAGTCTTGAACTACCAACTGATTCCAAATCTAAAGTTTGCTTCATTGCACCATACCAGTATGCAAAAATATATGTTGGAATACAGCTTTTTTGATTGGTTCATATAGTATGGCAAATTTGTTATTATTATTATTAGTAGTAGTAGTAGTAGTATTATTACATCCTCCATGGAGTTAACAGACTCTTTGCAGGAAATTCATTTAACTGACAACGTATTTATCATATAGAATCTTAAAATACTTAACACTCCTTGCATTAACAACACATGTTGGTAATGTGTTCCATTCACTGATAATTCTTCATGTAAAAAATATACTCCTCACATTCCTCTTCACCACACTTTTACTTCCAGGGTTGACATCTGGTTCTTCCCCTTTCGCCTTCTATTCTTTTCATAATCCAAATGAAGATCCCCTGTCAGTCCACATGATATATCCTTTACAAACCAGTTAACACATTCACTGCCATGCATAGTTTGTTATGACACGGCAAGCACTTTCACTTCTACAAGGTCAGCGGTAATCGACATACGAGTATATTCAAATTGGCTTGTGAGGCTCATATACCAACTACGAGTATACTCGTAGTTGGCAGCAAATGTGTTAAACAGCAAGGGGGGGGGGGGCAAGAACAGAACCCTGGGGCACGCCACTGGTTACCCTCCTTTTTTTGAGACACTGGTATCGTTCAGAGAGCCAAATCTCTGATTCATCTATCCAATATACTATCTATTCTACCATAGATACTATAGATTTCTACCATATATATATGGTAGAAATCTATCAAATGCTTTTACAAAGTCCAAGAATATCACTGTATATGATTCTCCCATATCTAACACACCCATTATCCTATCATAAAGTGCAAGTAAACTGCTAAAACAGGACCTATCCTTTACAAATGTCCATATGGAGCAGCTAAAATTCACAAACAAGGTACACCCCTATTGTGGATAGTATAAACAGTCCCACAAAACAAACTTGCTAAACATTTAGCTAAATTATTACTAGCCACCTTCACAAGTAATTCTCCCAGCTTTGTTAGAAATTCTTTTCACCTAAAAAAGTATTTTAGAAAACCATAACTTAAAAAGTTCAGACGTAATGATTAGTTTTGATATCACTTCACTATTTACAAATGTACCATTAATTGAAACCCTTGATTTACTGAAGTCACATTTTCCCCTGGATATATTTTAACTACAGTAGGTTATTTTACATGGAAAGGGAAGATATACAAACAACTAGATGGAGACAGCAATGGGCTCCTCCCTTTCTCCCTAAAATCCACTTTGAAATGGAATTGAAAGCTAATGACTGTCTGTCCTTCCTGGATGCACTAATCACACAGCTTCCAAATGGTTCCTTATCTTTATTATTATTATATTATGTGACACCTCCAGGGAGTCCAAAGACTTATCGAGGGAGAGTGTGCCAACAGCATATGATGATTGATCCCCTTCCAACTACTAACCGTGCTCAAACTTGCTTAACTTTTTGCGTGAGCCATTAGTAGCAGAGGCTCTACCAATCGACCAACCTTTGCCAGCAAAGGTTGGTCGATAGAAAACTCACACATAGAGGGAGATATTTGCACAGACAAGTCACACTGTAAAATCTCTTATGGTGAAATAAAGAAATTTTTTTTTTCACCTGTATCGATTTTACATAGGTCATAAAATATATAAAATTAGAAGTGTATATACCTGCTTGAATATATTAAACTTTGTATTATATTGTGAAAATAACTGAATGTAGAACTAACTAAAAGGATTAGACAGGATTATGCTATTGAGCTGGAGGTGAACAATAATCTCAACAGAAATATAGGAGTTTTGCCACCAAGACCTAAAGTAAGCGTAGGTGATGTCAGAGTGCTTCCAGAAAATCCAGGAAGCTTGGATGGTAAGACAAGGGACGTCGAATGATATAAAAGGCTGCAATTGGCAAGCGAAAGGGGCTTTTTCCTAATTTTTTTATAGTCTTAGGAGGAGAAGAGTAGGGAGTCCCTCGAGAAGTCGTCTGGAAGATCTTGGGAAGTTCACTGGTAGGTAACCCCAGTGCAAGGGGGAGTCAGGAGAGACCATATGCAAAGGAACCTTCAGAGATGTTCTTCACTGAAAGTACCGATCCACATACATGCTGATATGGATCAATTCTGATCGATCGATCCACATACATGCTGATATGCTGCAACCAGAGCAGTACCAACATTGCCAAAGAATTATATTACTTTTCCACAGGAGAGAACTTGCAAGACGACAACCGTCAAATAGTACCTGATCGCAGCCGTTCGCAAGAATGAGGAAGGAGCCAGCAGAACTCACCCATACCCCTCGAAGACCCTAGGACTTTACTAGATACTGAGAGCTACTAAGTAGATTGCTCTATGTTAAATGTTCAAGATTGTGTGTGTGTAGATAATTGATGCTAGTCCTGTTTAATCAATTGTATTACGTGGCAAAGAAGTTAGAGAGCCGAGCGTTAGTCTGTACATGCATAAAGGAATGGTATAAGTTTGTATATTGCTTATGTTAATTAATGCATAGAAAGTGTTACATATAATTTGTCTAAATTTTATAAACTTAATGCAAGGCTATGCATGCTAAGGACTTTCACGTGGTAATTAAGTTGAGTGTGAGATGTCTTTGTGTAATGTCTCAAGTGACTAGCTTTAGTTCATAAATTGTGATTCGATCAAGTTATATATATGTCCATTGTTGTTTGTAAAATATTTGCCTTAGCTAAAATAAACATGTTTAGTTTTATAAATAGCTTGCCTGATCTTTGTTATCCAATGCACTGTGTCACAAAAAAAAAAAAATAATAATAATAATAATCGGACCTATGTGACTAAGCTAAAGTAACTGCCATGACTGTACAATTCAGAGTTGCTTAAGATTAATGAACAAAAGGTTTTTATATGTGCTTAGCAGAAAAATTCTCATGTTTGTAAAGACTAAAAACATTTACATAGTCTTAATGGTGCAGTCGTTAACTAATATAAATTTTTCAAGGATTATTAAACATGAGCATTAGCAATCTAAATTGAGGATTTGCCCTTAACTAGAGGTTTTTCCTAAACTTGCGACACCAGCATGTATAAGGGTATACCTTATGATGTTTAGAGGGGGGGGGGGGCAAGTTAAGCGGATTACAAGCAGACTAAGGTCAAATAATAATATTAGATGCGAGTTTTAAGATTAGAACATTTTAGGCAAGGATAGAGGTTACCGTCTCTGAAGAAATTAAACTTAAGCTCAAGCAGACACAGATATCAATGTAAGGGGGGATTCATTAGTGATAAGAGTTACTAAACAACGAAGATGAAATTACATATGAGACAAAGATAATTACAAATGGCGCAGTTCAACATCACAAAATAAATAACTAATAATATTATCAACAATACCATCCTCCAGCTCAACAGTATGGTATCCTAAAAACACTAACTCACAGATTTCATTTTAAAAATTTTATGGAATTTACAACCGTGTTAAAAAAACTTTTTTTTATTATCCCGACGTTTCAATCTTCACATCAAGATCATCATCTGGAGTGTACATAAATATACAGGACAAGCTGAGTTACATCATTAATTGTAAGATAGAGAAACAATGATTTGATTACATGTTATTCTACTGGCGTGACCTCTGGTGGGGAAAAAAAAAAAAAAAAAGGAAGCCTGTGAGATTATCAGCAACCACCCCAATCTGAACAACAATGATGGTTTAACAAACATATGGAAGGTATATATTCGACCTTCCTCACCAAGAACAACTATAAACAGGACTGAGAAAATACAGTATTGTAAATCAAAAATAAAAATTGTAATACTAAAAATAGGACACCAATTGTTTCTGAAAGAAAAACATCTAAAAGAATGTTTATTCCTGTCATTGTAGAAATAGAATTTAGCTTGATGTAAAAATTTATTTTTTATTTTATTTTATTTTTAATTTATTTATATTTTATATATATATATATATATATTTTTTTTCCCCCACCAGAGGTCACGCCAGTAGAATAACATGTGATCAAATCATTATTTCTCTAGCTTACAGTTAATGATGTAACTCAGCTTGTCCTGTATATTTATGTACGCTCCAGATGATGATCTTGATGTGAAGATCGAAACGTCGGGATAATAAAAAAAGTTTTTTTTAACACACGGTTGTAAATTCCATAAAATTTTTAAAATGAATGCTGATCACCGTGTAACCCTAAAAGAAAGGACTAACTCACAGAGCTAGAACTATTTGCTCCAATGACAATGCTTTACTGCTCAACTCGCTTACTTATATCACACCTTCTTAGTCAATCCTCACGGGATATAAAAGATACTAAATGCTCCCCAGAAATCTCCTCCATTGCCTACAAGACTACAGCAAAACCGCTACCATCCCATACATTCAAAGCACATCCAAAAAGATTTCTAGAGTGCTTAATAAATATCAGCTATGCACCATATTTAAACCTTATGTCAAATTGGCAACTCTCATCCATTCACCTAAGGACAAACTCTCTTCTTTATCACATCCAGGAGTTTATGAAGTGCACTGTTCTTGTGATCAGGCTTACTATGGACCGACAGGCAGAACTTGACATTCACCTTGGTGAATATAAAAAATACATCTGGCACTATCGATATGGCAAATCTGGTCTAACAGACCATGGATACCCCTTCACATAGGACCAATTGGAAGAAAATGAAAATTTTACACAGAAGTCATAAGTCAGAGAGATTGTTTCTGGAATCAACAGAAGCTTTAAAACATATTCCAAACCTCGACAAGTACGGCTGTATAAATTAACCAAAAATCTCAGAGACAGTAATTTTAAGATATAATCAATACTTGTTTTTTCTCTCTTTTCTCAACATAGATAGTGCTTAATCAAGACCTTAGTTCCTTGTGTTGTCCATTACAATTTTTTAAACTAGTCTCACTGTTGTACCAAATTGTTGTTGTTTCACATACTGTGACAAACTGTTTTTGTGCTCTTAAAGATGCTGGATATAATACCAGCGAAATATCAGCAAATAAGTTAATAAATATTAATTATTTTCTTATCATTCTGTGTTGTCATCAGTACTGTGAAAATAAATTAGCAGAAAGAGAGAACAAGAGGTCACTCATGGAAATGTGTTAGAAGCATATGGGCAAGGGAGTGAAAGGGTTTTTTTTTTTTTTTATGGAAGATGAGTAGCAAGTGGAATGCATTGCCAGAAAATGTGATTGCTGCAGAAATATTGAATAAATGGCATTGTACTTTAGTGACATCCTCTCCAATTGATTTCTTGATTTCATTGGTCTGATGATTATTATAATAAATTATGAAAAAAAGTGCAGTTGCAATTATGAGATTATTATTTTTTAATAGCAATAAACATCAAATGCAAATAGCAGCTATGCACATACCATTTATAATCATTGCATCCCTGCTGACCTACCACAGAACTATCCAAGTTCTGCTTCAATTTATCAGTAATTTCATGTGTAAATTATTTACTAAAGTGTTTTACATTTCTACCATGTATCATTTAATACAGCATTCTCTCTAAGATGAAAGACTGGCACAGAAATTGCTCATTATCTATACAATTCTCTGCACTCTGCTAATTATCTTCCTTTGACCACTTACTAAGAATAATTTACTAAATTCATTCTTTACTAATTACATCTAAAAATTCTTCTGGATTCCTTAGATCTTTTGTATCGTCATCATTTTTCCTTCATAACACTTCTTGTAATGCTTTATTGTGTCATTATTATTGTTATGCTAGATTTTTTTCTTCTAATAAATAAGTTTGATTTATTACAGCATTGCTATCATTCGATATCTAGATCGAGAATTCCAAATAGCTGATCACTGGTATCCTCGTGAAAGCAAACATCGAGCTAGAGTAGATGAATATTTGGAGTGGCAGCATCTAAATACACGCCTCTTTGGAGCAATGGCTGTTATGAAACGAGTAAGTTACCTTTATTCTAAATTGGAAAAAGAGAAAACTTGTCTAGAGAGGAGTTACTTTTAACTTTCCAGTAATATTAAAAATAAATAAATAAAAATATATCTAAGTTAATAAAATTTAAAAAGATTTACTCATTTCCCTGTAGGATGTGCAGAATTTACTCATTTCCTTTAAGTTTTGCAGTAGGAATAAGGTGCAGTTTTGTAGATATGCAATGAATCAAATGCACTACTACTACATGATTAGATAAGAGTACTTATATATGACTGATGGCTGCACTTGAATGATTGTGGAATTAGGTATCTATAGAGAATATTTTATTTAGTGAGAGAAATGCAAAATTAAGGAAGCTAAAGTAGTGAGGTGGATAGAGAGGAATGTGTATGTGCATGCACACACACACCTTTGAGATTTTTGTGTGTGAGGGAATGGAGATTTAAACAATGCTGAATTAGTTTATTATTATTATTAGCATCCCAAGACCCCTATGGAGTCTTGCCTTATCTTCCCTAACTTCCGCTCTTTTGAAACTTGACCCAGTGTAAGACTCATAATAAACAAATATACCAAAACAGATGTCAACTACTTGATATATTCCTTCAAAATACGTGGTAATATATCAAGTCGCATAACCTTATTAACATCACGCTTGCTCAATTACCCATTCACCTCTTGCTCAGTCATAGTCAGTCTCTCTTTCTCATCATCCACTGTTCTCGAACTCTCCATGATGTCACATTCATAAGGATGAAAGACCTTTATGAACTGCTCAATATACATATATCAACTATATTCTCTGCAGCAGTCATCCTTATACCATTTTCTCCAATCAATATCATCCTACTATAATCGTTTTTTTTTTTTTTTTTGCTGGCTACATATCAAAAGATTTCCATAGAGTTTTTACTACTGTTGCTCATACTGCACTTTTACTACTCTTACCAATCAACTCTCCCTCCTTTTCTGTTCTTTGTACTCCTCATGGAATTAATTATTATAATTCATCTTATGTTGCCTTGCCTCCATAACGCCTTCTTTCTCTGTTGCATGCTTAATCCCTACATTCATCCATGTCACACCTGTCTTATCTAACCTTCTGACCTTTGTAATCCATTTAGTTGTGTTTATAGAGATAGTTCATGAATAGCACCCAAGCAGCATTCCTTTCCTTTCCACCTAACTCCTCATTATATATATATATATATATGTTACAGCTGAAATTGGTCTCCTGAGCGTTAATTACCAGCCTTGTAATTCCACATATACCCTTTCCTTACGGAAGTTCTGACACTGGTAACCACCCAGGTAATCACCTCATGGTTACTCTCACCAACTGAAGGGAGATTTAACACAGAGGTGTCAAATCTCCCTCCTGTGGACGTTTATAATGACATCTTCTGATGAGATGATTAAATCCAAAACTTTCAATCCTTGCACATCCTATGTTACATACTGTCTAAGGTAGTTGCCCCTGAAAACTTGAGAAATTCATTTTCTTTACTTTCAGTTGCCATTTCATCATCTCAATTTCTATTGCCATAATTAAAATAATTCTTTTCCTATTTGACTAATTAACTTATACATTTCATGGTTACTACCTCCACATGGCCAGACTGATAGCCAGGGCTGCCCCAGGACTTTTTGCTGCCCCGTGCAGTAGCATATTTTGCCGCCCCTTCTCCTTTATTTTTCGTATAGTCGCCCCGTGCAGTAGCATATTTTGCCGCCCCTTCTCCCTTATTTTTCGTATAGTCGCCCCGTGCAGTAGCATATTTTGCCGCCTCTTCTCCCTTATTTTTCGTATAGTCGCCCCGTGCAGTAGCATATTTTGCCGCCTCTTCTCCCTTATTTTTCGTATAGGTTATGCTAACTTTGCCGCCCCTTGCAAATGCACATCTTGCACCATCGGTAGAGCCAGCCCTGCTGATAGCAACATCTGAATAAGTAATTCATTCTATTCACCTCTATCAGACACCATAATGCCTCAAAACCACTGCCACTATTTGGCCTTCAATTCTACCTTATATAGACATGACTCATTTTTCTATCATCAATAGCACTCCACCTTCCTTTTTACCCTTTCTATCTTCATGAAAAACATCATACCTTTCAATCTGCATTCCTGTCAGGTATCTTCATCCAACCATGTCTCACTTATTCCAACAATTTTTGGGTGAATAAACTCAAATTTCTCACATTTTAAATCTGAATAGGACAGTCATTAAAAGATGCAAAGGTACTTTACTTGTAGGCTAAAGAGTATATTGCACTTCATCTATACTAATACCAGAAGCATCAAGGAATAAAGGTGAAGAGGAGTTGGCATTGGTTGATTAGTTAGTTCAACCTTATCAAAAATTATCAGCATTATGATATTCATAGACAGATGATCAAATAGAATAGAATTTGTAAGTACTGTATTTTCAGGAAGGATAGAGAGAACAGGAATGGGGTATTGTTGATAACAGGATTGCCACCAACAAAAAGGTCAACAGAAAGTCAGAGTTGTGGGAGGCACTATGTATGAGGCTATCTGGAGTGAGTAGAGGTCATGGACAAAATGTATAGCTGGTTGCTGCTGTAAGCCAGAGGATATGAAGAAAATGCAGATAGCATGGATAAGCAAATTATTATAGGGGAATAGTTGAAAGAGGAAAGACACATGGCAGGAAAGAAATCGAACTGGTGCTGGATCCTAAGAGAGAATTACTTGAAAGAGCTTGCATGTGATTGGCATGTGGAGTTTTGGAGTACAGTGTTAGATATGGTGATGATTTGTCTCTTGTTGCATAAAGTGGTCATGTGATCTTCAGCTGGAAAGTGGTTAATGACTACATGTAAAATTTTTAGTTAAGAAGAGGTATATGTAACTACACAGCCGACCGACAATTATAGGAGGCATTGCATGGGAAGTGGTCAATTTGTGTTTGAGGGAAACAACATCAGAGTGCATACTCTGGGTCAGAAATGAAATTGTGTGGTAATTAAATCGATGAATAGCAAAAGCTGCAGAAAAGAAAAAAAAATCTTTTGGAAAATAGAAAGCTGATCAGCAAACTCACAAGCAGTAAAAAGCACAGGCATGGAGTAAGACAACCAGTAAGGATGACAAAATCAGATTATGAGAGGAAATTAAGCTGAATGGAGTAAAGGAAACACCAAAGAATTCTTATGCTACATTTTGAAATAAAGAATGATTATGAAAGCATAACTTTAATGACTGATATTCGACCAGAAATGCTGAAATATAGTGGTATAAAAGTCTTACAGTGGCTGCACTGCATAGTTCAGAAAGCCTGGACAGAGGGATGAATTCCCGATGATTGGAGTAGAGCTCTCATAGTACCATATATAAAAAGGGAAATAAAACTGAATGTGAGAATTACAGAGGTATTTTCCTACTGAATGTTCCTGGCAAGATCTATGCAAGCATACTTGAGAAACGGATGAGAAGAATTGTGGAAGAAAAGCTTGGTGAAGAACAAGCTGGATTCAGAGCAAATAGAGGCTGTCAGGATCAGATCTTCACTTTATGACAAATAGTCGAGAAAGCATTGGAATATAACAAAGATCTGTATTTAAGTTTTGTCGATTTGGAAAAGGCATATGACAAGGTGCCAAGAGAGAAGCTATTCAATACGCTACAGTTATATGGTGTCAATGGGGCATTATATCAAGCAATACTTAGTCTTTATTTGAGTTGTAAGTCAGCAGTTAGAATTGAAGGTAGTACAGGAAGATGGTTTAATGTTAAATCTGGTGTGAGACAAGGATGTACATTATCCCCTCTGTTATTCATTATCTATATGGATCGCATTATGAAGGAAAGTGGTATTAAACATGATATCAAATTTGGAGATGTTAATATCCGCTCTTTGCTTTATGCGGACGATGTTATACTTCTAAATAAATCCACTACAAGTTTGCAAGAGTCCCTGACTAAATTGAATAACTGTTGTAATAGATATGGTATGAAAGTCAGTATTAAAAAGACAAAGACAATAAAAATAGGTAGAATTGTTGAAAATGTCAATTGTGTTATGAACGGGGGAACCATTGGAACAAGTAAAACATTTCAGCTACTTAGGCACGATTTTTACTGAAGATGGTAAATTAAATATGGAAATAGACACCAGAATCAACAAAGCTGGTATGGTAGGAAATTAATTGAATAAATTCATATGGAATAAGAGAGAAATTAGTCGGAACACTAAATTAGCTGTGTACAAGACAGTGGATCTGAGAGCTGGGTCAGAAGTAAAACACTTGACCAAAGACTAGAGACCGCAGATATAAGAGTCCTGAGAAAGATTAGAGGCATGAACAGATGGCATCAATGGCAATATCATATTAAAAACAAGGATATTAGAAAAGAACTTGATGTTGTCAGCATCCAGGAATGCATTAGCAGAGCTAATCTCAGGTGGTATGGTCACTTAAACAGAATGGGCGAGGAAAGATTAGCAAAACAAGTGTTCTCTGCCAGGTTGGCAGGAAAACGACCCAGAGGAAGACCAAGATATAGGTGAATTGATACAGTACAATGTGCCTTAGATGATAGAAATATGAGATCTGATAATGATAATATTGGAGTCTTGACAAGTAACAGACTGATTTGGAGGAAAATTGTAGATTGGAAGTTAGTAATGATGTAAATTTTTCATGTAGTACTATCGTATCCTGTACACGTCAGGAATTTGATGATGAACTTTAATGATTGGAAATATGACAAAACAGAAAAAAAATCTGGGAATATCTTTAGAAATGTCCAAAAAAACTAGATGAAATAGATCCTGACTACTTACTTATAAATCCCAACATGAATTCATCAAAATGCCTTCTAGCTATAGAAAACACTTAAAAGTAAACCAAACACTTAAAAGTAAACCAAACACCAAACACTTAAAAGTAAACACACAGTGTTCAAAACAATGAACCTATATCTAGACATAGGTTCATTGTGGTAACCACTTTAAATTCAATTAGAATCATGCATAACTGTAAAGTGGTTGCCACCTTACTAATCTTTTAGTGTTTGCCTGTTAGTTTCCTATCCTACACCTGAAAAAGTCTTATGTAAATATGACAAAATGTTACATATCTTTAATAAACTATTTGTTTATACTACTCTAATTAGTGCAATAAAAACTATCATAGTGTGTGTATGTATGTAATTTTATATGTAATTACAAAGTGTGTGTGTGTGTGTGTGTGTGTGTGTGTACATATATATATATGTATGTGTGTGTGCATGTAATTTTATTTATTTTATTTTATTTTTAACAGCTTATTGAACCACTACTGAAAAGTGCTCCAGTTGATGAAAAGCAAGTCAGTTACTATTTAGGACAGTTTGATAAAGCTTTAGATAATATTGACAAAGGATTTCTAAAAAATCAGACTTTCTTGTGTGGTGATACCATTAGTGTAGCAGACATTGTAGCTGCCTGTGAAATTGAGCAACCTCAAATGATTGGTTTTGATATTAATAAAAAGCCAACAATTAAAGCTTGGATGGAAAGAGTCAAAGATGCTCTTCAGCCACATTATGGTGAAGTGCATGCAATTTGTGGAAAAATTCAACAAGGTTTTCTTCAAGGAAAATTGTAATTTTGGAAATTAACATGATTCAGTATGCTATTTCCAGTAAAGCATAATTTTGATTGAGATAAAATTTTATTATTTCTAATAATCATTTTTTATATACTACAAATCTTCTTGAAAGCAGTACAATTTTCATTAAATGTTATTGTAAAGGGATGTTCTATAAGAACCTCAATATTTTGCTACGGTGTTTTACTCAATATTTTGCAATAAAAACTGTTATATTAAACTTTGTGGGTAACAATTCTGTTTTATTCTGAAGCATCATTTTCATTTTACTTGAACATTAAAAATAGTAGGCATAATTATTTTAGTGTAGTATTAATTTCATGCATGATGAAATACAAGAAACAGCAGTTAGCAAAACTGGAGAAAACAAGTCACAGTGAAATATGTTCTATATTGAACCCAAATCACTAGTGGGCATTTTGACTTTTATGACAGTGATGAAACAGTTTTTTCAGAATCAAACCTAATCTAGAAATATATATTAATTAATATAACTTCTTTTTTTAATACAGGTAATCAGACATGCACAAAAAATAGCAATTTACTTAATAAATGAATTATTCAGTTCTGAATTAAAAAAAAAAAAGCCATCAATAAATTTAAAATGTGAAAGGCAGGTGGGATAGATGATACTCAATCTGAAATAATAAAATATGAAAGTATAAAAGTTGTACAATGAGTATACTGCATAATAACGTGGAAAGTTGGATCGAAGTCAAATTGCATATAATGAAGAAGGGTTCTTTCGTGACACCAATTTATGAAAAAAAGATTATAAAACCAAATCCGAAAATTACAGAAGAATTTCTTTGCTGAATGTTCCAGGAAAGATTTATGAAGCATTCTTGATAACAGATAAAGAAAACTTAAGTATAAAGAGCTAATAAGCTTCATTTCGGCAATGAAAACATTACTAAAATTAAGGGGATATTAAATCCCACATAGTTTTAAAACCGAATAAGAAACTCAAAGATAGGAATCAGAGAGTTTCTTGCCGAATATAGTAAACTATAAAGTATCGGCGAACACTAGCGTTAGCAAATGCAAGTGATCCTAGTACGTCCTAGTCCGAAATGAAGCTTATTAGCTCTTTATACTTAAGTAACTTAATGGTTGCACCTACTTGGTAAACTCGTTCGCAGAGTATATAGTTCTTTTCGCTATACACTTCGGTATTAGGTCTAGCCACTCACTGATGAGGCCTCAAAAAAGGCTGAAACCGGTCTGGGTGGTGACCTCCCTCCATAATGTAATAACAGCATACTTTTCCTAGGAAATGTGTTTTTACATTATGGATAATACCTAAGAATAGCGATCTGAACTTTACTCACCTTTGCAACGAGTTGCCCGAGATTGTACTACGTACTAGGATCACTTGCATTTGCTAACGCTAGTGTTCGCCGATACTTTATAGTTTACTATATTCGGCAAGAAACTCTCTGATTCCTATCTTTGAGTTTCTTATTCGGTTTTAAAACTATGTGGGAGATAAAGAAAAATTGAACAAGCTGGATTTAGACTAAATAGAGATGTGCAAAAATCTGCCTGTCTGTCCATATCTTTACTTTAACAATAAATAGTTGAGAAATTATGGGGATATATTTAAAACTTGTTGTTTTCATAACACATATGATAATATACCAACTAATGTTTGTGTGTAATAGTGTGAACCTCCCATGATGAGTCTGACTACATGGAGGTCAGATGTTATATACAAACATTAGTTGGTATATTATCATAAGCTCATCCAACTGTGCCTTAAACTAATTGAATGTGTCTACATTAAATGCCTACATGGAAACCACTGATTTCTGTGAACTTATTTATGTTGGAGGTTTAATGGAATATTATCAGCACTGAGAAAGGATTAAAACAAAGTTTAATGCTTCCCATATTTCATCTCAGTCACAGAGACATCTTCAGGGATTACAAAATACTTTTTGTAACAACACACACAAATACAATACAACAGTAAGTGAAACTAAAGTCCTATCTAGGTGGTGCACCCTCTATGGGCGTTTGCAGGTGGTCTAGGATGTAAAGAGGGATCTCTGATAATTAATGTTTCCCAAATTTTGGGAAGTTTTAAGCCACCGTATTTGTTTAAATTAGACTGATTCATGAGTGCAGATGCAGATTCAAAGAACAGTCTTTCTTTTTTTGAATTCACTATGGTGGAGCATGGTGTTTTTTTCCATGAGATCCTGTGGGTTGTATCCAAAACATGGTCTGCAAGGCCAGATTGACCATAATCATGATTGCAGATGTATGACTTGTGTTCTTCTAATCGGATGGTTGCTGATCTGCATGTCTGTTCAAAGTAAGCCAGGTTACAGGAACAAGGTACTCTATATACTCCAGGCACTGAGAGAGGAGGGAGCTGATCTTTGATGGAATGGATAAGGGTAGCAATGGGGCTTAAAAGCTGTATGGAGGTTGTACTTTTTTTAATGATCTGGCTATTTTTCTGATGTGCCACAGATGTAAGGTACGGTGATGGCATTTCTGAAGAGATGGTTGGGGAAGGACTTGATTATTTTTTTAATTCTGTAATCATTGTAGCCATTGGAAAGGAAGGTGTTGTGGATGTGTTTGAAAGGGCAGTTTCACTGGAACAAAGACTGTGGGCTCTATTGGTTAGAGTTTTAATAATGAGTTGAGTGAGCTTCCCACAGTGAGTCTACTGATGCCATGGAGGCTACTGCAATAATAATTATTATCATGTACATGAACATTAAATTCTGCAATTGAATTATTTAGTGTGTAACATTCCATTTAATAACAAAACATGATATGGGGGAGCAGAAACTTAACAGATTTCAAAATGTATATCAGACAGTACTCTAAATGATAAAACCAGGAAATAATGACATAAAATTTTATAAATTAACCGCCACAACTACATA
The DNA here is from genome assembly GCF_054136105.1 of Typopeltis vanoorti. Lineage (NCBI taxonomy): Eukaryota > Metazoa > Arthropoda > Arachnida > Uropygi > Thelyphonidae > Typopeltis > Typopeltis vanoorti. The sequence goes on from NC_143568.1 coordinate 91,417,381, forward strand.
ATTAATGCATGAATCAGAAAAACTGAATCTTAAAATTTAATTAAAATATAAATTGCAGAAATGAAATTGTAAGATCAGAATTTAAGATATTAGGAAAGAGTTTAAGTGTACATCCCAAAATATAAAATATTTTATCATCTTACCTGATGAAATAGCAGAACATAGCGAAAAATGGAAAGAATGGCAAAAAGAAAATGGTCCTACAGGAAAGCAAGACCATGGAATACTGAGGTGATGATAGAAAGATCATTTTGAAGCCAAAATTGCATATTTGCTTATATCAGAACCTAACCTCCATATTAGGGCAGTTGTACAAAACTACATGGCATGCACCCTGTGATTAGAAAAACCTTACTTCAATTCTCGTCATGACGAGATTAATCTTTATATGGACTTTAATTAAAGGTGAGTTAGCCAATTTCATATGGGACCTTAAATTAAGTATAACTAAACTGATATAATGTAGTGGATCTACCACAATGAGTCAAACTCTATGGGAGATGTCAGTGTAATAATATTAATAATTATTAATTTCCATTAAGTGACATGAAAAAGCTTTCATAATCAAAGTACGGTTAAAGTTACATAATAAACAAGACAATAAGCGTAAGATTCACATTTACGAGAAACGCTTAAAATTACTGGCAAACAACGCAACTGCAAAGTGCATGCCACATGCTCAGAAAAAAAAAAGTTAATTTAGTCTTCAAGTTTTAGGGACATCACTATGGTTGAGTTTCTGGAATTAAAAACTGCTTGCCAGAGATCCACTAACTTGCGAACTGGTCAAAAAAGTTTGCAAAAAAGTTCCTCTAGTTGGCAACTAAAATAGAACTAAGAATGGTCTTTCTTTCGGTAGTCTAGCACTTTGCATGCAAACGCTATTTCCACAAGGCTACATAGACCCTTAAAATCAGCAATCCCCTGATCAGTTGCTTGGAAGGCAGCTATGCTAACCTATATTTCCCATCATGTATTTATTATTATTATTGGCTTGTAAATAATTAATTTAATTAATAAATTATTTATTTTGATATCAGATTCACATGTTTTCGAAAAATATCGACACGAGCCCCCGTGGTGCAATTGGAAGAATAGAGGAACAGTGCATGCACTCTTCGACTGGAAAAGAGTGGATTCAGTTCTCATTGTGAAAAGAATCTTTATACAGACTTTTTAAATTGAAGGCAAATTAGCAGATCTCTTATGGAGGTAGCAGGGGTTTTCTTCTGGAAACTCAGCTTTTTTTATCCTGAGAGCGGATATGCTAACCACTCAGCCAACTAGGCCAAATTAAAAAATAGTAGGGGAGATGGTGTCTTTGTTTAAGGCCTTAAACAAAGAAGACTCCAGAATCAAAATATATGGGGAAAACATAACAAACTTAAAATTTGCAGACATTGCATTACTTGCAAGCAGTAAGATCTACAACGAATTTCTGATAAAATAAAATAAAATAAAGGAAGAATGTATGAAATTTGGATTAAACCTAAATATAGACAAAACAAAAATTATGCAAATAGGAAAAAGAAACTCAGTCTGAAAATTGAAATTGATAGTAACAATCTAGAGCAGGTAGAAAACTTGACCTACCTCAGAGGAGTAATTGAGTATAATGGTTAAATTACAAAAGTTATAAACAGACAAATTAGCCAAGCATCCCAAACTTTTGGATGACTAAATAAAATATGGAAGTCAAGAAACATTAAACAAGTAACAAAAGTAAGAATCTATGAGACAATGGTCCTCCCAATATATACTCCAAGATTACTTGGAGTATCTCTGCTGGACAGACTAAGAAATGAAGACATAAGGAAACGACTAAAACAAGAAATAACAATAATAGACAAAATCCAAGAAAGAAGACTGCAATGGTTTGGCCATGTGACCAGAATGGGAATAAAAAGATTACCAACTAAAGCCCTGTATACAATGATGGAAGGTAAAAGATCCAAAGGATGGCCCAGAATTAGATGGATAGACAAAATAAAAGAGGACCTGAAAACCAAATCACAACAAGCGACACCAAACTGGACAGAATTGTTTGGGCTCACCATGGACAGATGTAAGTGGAAAGAGTTCATTCGGCCTCATTATCATCCACATAGATGTTGGAAGAGAGAAGAAGAGGAGATGGTAGGGTAATTTGGATATACCCTATGTATAGCAGAGTGGAGTTGAGTACCCTCCTATGATGACTCCTCTTAGGGCAGTCATGTAATAAGAATGATAAAATTGCACCACTAACCCTCACCCCAAGATTTATAACATTTCTGAATACTGCGTTGTCAATTTATAGTAAAACTGGAAATAATTCTTTACGAAATTTTTGTTGGTAACTTAGTACTATGCATTATTATCGGCAGCTCCTCAATAATAATGTAGCATACAGTCGTGTGTACATGAGAGCAGAACACAATTATAAGTAAGAATGTTAGTATTTGCACAGTGCCTCAGGTGCTCGTTTCCAAGATATGAATCTTTTTCTGTAGAATCGTACACATACACACACACACACACATATATATATATATATATATATATATATATATATATATATATATATATATATATATATATATATATATATATATATATCAGTTTTCACCGAATTTATAGATATTAGGGTATATGCCGCCCATGGGTAGGCTACTTTGCCACCTTTAAATTCATGAGGAAAAGAAGGCGGGGCAAAGGATATTTTATGATTCACGTACAATTTAGTTAACATTAAAAATGAAACATAATTTTTAAAGTAAGAATATCAGCAAAGCATAATTTCAATAATCAGTATAATAAAATAACATACAACAAAACAATCAAGCATCCTTGCAAACCTTTGTCTGAATTTATTCAATGCACGAACAAACCACAAACCGCTGTCCAAATATAATTTTGTTCAAGAGTTTCTGCATTATAACGACTGCTTTATTAAACCAGATGAAATATTTAAAATAATAAATAAAATAATAAAACTAATAAAAAAGTACAGTTAACCCTTTAACAACGCGGGGGGTTAAGGGCACCGAAACCCCCCCCCCGCATTGTTTGAAAATCCGCGTATAAATTTTGACTCCCCAAAAACTTAACTGTACATTCTGTTGACAGAAAGGAAGTCTTACCAATAACATAAACAGACGATTAACACATATTTTGTAAGGTATGTATGTATTATATACAGGGGCGACTCGGGCATAGGCGCTGAGGAACTGCAGCACCCACAGTTTTTCTCGACGATCAGCTAGACTTGCAACACTTGCAGGCGCAAACTTGACTGACTTGGCTGTTTGCTTACTTGGGAAATGGAGTAAATAAAACCAGGTTTATATTTAAAATAACTTGGTATCTTTAACATATATAAATTTATTTATTTATATTTGCTTATAGTATTTAATTTTATCATCGACAATCCTATACAATTCTCTTATTTTGTATTAAAAAATAATAAAAATCCATCTTGTAGCACTTAGAAGGGCAAAGGATGCCAGCAGCACTGTGTTTACCACAGTGCCATATTGCTATTGCTACGCGCGCAAGCATATGCACGTAATAGTGAGATGCAAGCTATTAGCGTAATGCGGCACCATCCGTCGCACAGTTCCACTATTGTTTATATGCAGTTTGCGCCAGTAGTAGAGTGTTCAGAAAATGAAGAACGCTTACCTCTATATATATATCATTCAAAACTATCACACTGATACGCGAGCCGCCATTATTGTTTTTTTTTTCTTCACTAACTCTTTCCTTCCAAGAGCTAACTCCGTAGTTCACAAAGTGCGATCATAAGACTCACAACCCCCCCCCCTCCTCATCAAGCTTCTCGATGCAGATAAAGGGGGAAATAAAAAGCATTTTATGCTTCACTCAGCAAGCTAGTAACGTTGTTGTTATGGTAATATAGTTCACCCACCATTTGTAAATCCCTCCTTGGCATTATGCCAAGAATAGTCGATTCATGCTGAAGGGGAGAAAGAAATGAGAGTCGCCAACACGCGAAATCACGCTTTATAGGTAAATTTTTCCAACTGTTATACAAGCAACATAGTTAACTACAATAATCATAAAAGAGAAGTTAATTTTCCGACCTGTAATAATAAACAACTCATCACACAATACGGAATGATTACCCTATTATCGGAATGGATTCTCCTTTTTCTGACATGCGCAGAAGTGTCGAGGGATTTCTAATCGGTGGGCGAGTGTTCGTAGTGCTTATCGTGTTTACTCCGTCTCTTTAAATATTTGGACATTACAATTAGGATTTAATTGTAATGTCCAAAAGTTGTAAATTTATTACAATTAAAGGTATGGATTTTATTTTTAAGTAATTTTGAATTATACTAAACTGTATAATTTTATAGATAATAAACAATATTTTTTCATGAAACAAAAACAATAAGAATATATTTTATTTTTAAGTAATTTAGAATTATACCAAACTGTATCATTTTTATCCATAATAAACTATTTTTATGTTTAATTTTTTTTTTAAATTTTACCATAATTTTGATATTTTATCCAAACACGTATACACTGTACTTACAGTGTGTATGTATATTTCAAAAGTTGCTGCACCCCACGATTTCAAGCCGCGAGCCCCCACTGATTATATACTACTGTATATTCTTACAATAAAGTAAGCTAGAGAAAAGAAAATGTTATTAAAGAAAATCATAAGGAAGTGAAAATACATTTACAGTACTGTATTCATCGATACCGTAAGTTTGCGTCGTCTGATTACAAGGTGAATCGTCTATCTGTCAGAGCCTACATCAATATTGTCTTAATAGATACAAAACACGGTGTATATATATATACTGTATATATATTACACCGTGTTTTTATATATATATATATATATATATATATATATATATTATACGTATTACTAATACAAAGTAATGCAAAAATGAAAAGATAATGTGAAAAAGAAATTCATATTTATTTATAGGTATAACAAAGAAGCAGCAATATTAGTAGCCTAGTGCAATCGATACGATTGCTTCGCGGTAGCCCAACCTATACATTAATGAATGAATCGTTATAAAATTTTTATTTTATGTTAATAACTAATTAATGACAGTTAATTTTATGCAGTCATGATTTAATACTGCATCTTTTACTTTTGTTTGCATTTCTCTCGACTGCAGATTGCCATGTCTGTAAGTGTTTGCGTGCATAAGTTTTGATAAATTTAAACTTTTTATAAACAGATTTGTGTATACTTTATTATTATTATTATGTGACACCTCCAGGAAGTCCAAAGACTCATCATGGGAAGATACACTACTCTACTTCTCTACTAACCTTAATTAGATGTAGGACCTCCTTTCGCTGCTGCAATCCTACGGAACATACTTTCCACAAGAGTATAATAGCAATCAATGGGGATTTTAGACCATTCTTCCAATAGGCTTGTAATAAGGTCCTGGACTGGTGCATTGTTGAAGTTCCTTGACCTCATCGATGCTCCAGTTCATCCCACAGATGTTCAATAGGACTGAATGCTCTGTAGAGGCCAGTCAAGTGTGTTTGCAGTGAGATCCATGTCCATAAATCATGCGGTTGCAGCAGCAGCCTTATGACATGGTGCACTGTCTTGCTGAAAGACACAATAGTTAGTTCCGTAGAAACACCACAAAGTAGGAAGCATTACATTGTCTAGAATGTTCATATACCTCTCAGAGTTCAATGTTCTTGGCACCACAAAAAGAGTTTGAGGCAAAATGAAGAAAAATAGGACCATACCATCACAATGATGGCTCCGAATTTCATAGTTGGGGTTACACACTCTGGTAAGAGATGTTCGCAGGGTATCTGGCTCGGTAGGTGTAGTGTGATTCATTGCTCCATAAACACAGCTTTCCAAGCTTTTACATCAAACTTTACATGCTTTTTACACCACTGAAGATGATGCTACATGTTGGTTTGGGTAATGTGGGGCTTGCATATTGCAGTCCTGCCATGGAAATCCATGTTGTGATCTTTGGTTCTGAATGTTTTTGTGCAGATTTGTGTTCCAGTCGATGCCCGCAAATCTGCCTTCAATGCGTCCACCAAGGAGTGGGGGTTTTTAAATATTATCCTTCGTAGCACTCTATGGTCACGTTAGTGAGTGTGGTGGGTCGTCCACTGAGGGTAACACTTGTACCCGCAGTGGGGGGGGAGCAGATTTTTTGCATGGAGAGTGATGGGTGATTGGAACACATTGTTTGAAATTGTGGTGAGTGAAGAGACAGTGAATACGTTTAAGTCAAGGTATGGTGAGCTGTGCGTGTGAAAGTGGGATGTCCTGCGAGTCTCTTAACTCCATGGAAGTCTGATAATAATAATAATTGTCCCCGCTTGGTGAGGATGATCATATAGTCTTGATTTAAAGACCACGTGGTCATCCTCACTAATTAATCTAATCTAATCTAAGACAGTACCCATTCCAGATGCTGAAAAGGTAAGAATGTTAGAAAACAAATCTATTTCGAAATGTGATTTATGACTGTAATGAATATTATTACAAATATCTCCTAGGGGCAAGACTTATCGAAGGAAGTAACGAGTAAAGTAAAGGGAAAGCTAACAGTGATAACTCATTCTTCCTTACCTTAAATTGGTTCAATGTCTGTGTGCTATGTATCTCGACCAGCAATGCATTCCATTCCACTCACAAAATGGTCATCTCTCAGACTCTTATGCACCACCACACCTGAATGACCTCTTGTCCTCCCTGTTCTTTCTCCACCATCAAGTCTTTAAAAATATTTTGGTTACCTATCTGATAAATTCCTTTTAACAACTTATGTCTCAATCATATTTACCTCTCCTTTACCTATTTAACAAACAATTTACATTTCTTCAATTTACCATCACAGCCAATATTACATAAACCCACTATTGCTGTTATCTCCCTATGAACATTTTCCAGAGTTTGTTTCCTCTCCTAGAAATATCCAGAGAACCAAATCTGTGCATGATAGTCTAAATGAAGTTTAATGAAAGCCTTGTACACTGGAATGACCAATTTCTTATTTTATTTGTCAATGTTTAACTATGGAAGCATTGTTTGTGCTGTTTAAATCACTTGTGCAATGCATCCTTTAAACTTGTTGGAGAGGGTTCCACTTTTATCCATCAATATCCTAATATCTCTCACCATCATCACCTCTTGCAATATATCAACAATATGATATAGAGTTATATTTTCAAGTTCTAAAGCCTTACATTTATTAGTGCTCAGCTGGAATCGCCATTCATTTGCCCACATACCTGTTCGTATCATTCTGAAATACCAGTACATCAGCATCATTCCCAATAGTTTGCACTGTTATCTTCATTTATAAGCAAATAGAATTTGAACATAAATGCAAATTTATATGGAAATGCAATTATAATATATTGATTTCCAAATATAAATAAAAAGTTCAGTCATAAAAAAAAAGTGTTATATTTATTATCTGAAAGATAATAATGTAATAATAGTAAAAAGGAAGCGAAATTCCAGAAATCTGGTTTTAAATTACAACACGTTATACTATAATATGCATGAAAATTCCAGAAATCTGGTTTTAAATTACAACACGTTATACTATAATATGCATGAAAATTCCAGTTCCCAAAACTAAAGTAATGGCTTTTATTGGAAAATTTCCTGTTAGAACCTAAACAGTTGTCCATAATGAATATGTACTTCAACTTTCAGTGTCACAGTTCAATGATTTCTGGTTGAACTTGACAAAGATTTCAGAACTGATGGGGAACAATAAGAGAGGTAACTTGAGAAAGATCGTATCGAATCTAAATTCCGATATTAGCATGTCATGCAATTTGTTACCTTTCAGTGAGAATAGCGCAACTTACTAAAATTGGGGCTCGTTTCAGGTTTGGAAATTAATCCATTTCCAAAATAGGACTCTTTCCTTTCAAACGGCTGGTTCTTTAACATGGTAGCCTATGGGAGACTGCAGCGGACGCATTAATGCGTGAGCGGGCACCTCGTCTTCGTTCGCTACCGGAAATGACGTCACCGGAAGGGGGACAAAGCGGAAGTTACATCACATGACGTCATGGTGACGCTCGTATCTCTCTCTCCGTCGGTGACTAGCATAGCGGCGTGGTCTCCCTATGTGGCTGTAGTTACTATCGGTCGCTTGCGTGCATATGTGGCTGAGCACACGCGGCATGTTTGCTCTTTTATTAAATATATGAAAAGGGTTGTTCTCAAACAGCAGCAGTGTATCTGAAGCTGTAAGCATACATCTGTCTTGAAAATCACCAAAATATTAGCTTGAATTTCCTAATTGAGGAAATCCAAAGTAACACAGGTTTACTCTTCTAAGCCAGGAGGTCAAAACCATTACAAATCCACTATAGTTAGTCATTTCCATGATTTCCGATGTTCAGTTGACACTAATAGCCAGAAAATAATGATGTGCACTTTTCTAAAATCACACAAAGAAAGTACATTATAAATTACTTCATTCTAATAATCTCCACTCAATGAAAGTACCGCATCTTTTCTTATCGCTATTATTATCATCATCATTATCTGACATATCAGTACAAACAAGAAATGACCGCATATTTATAAAAGATATTTCAGCTAGTTTAGATCGGTGGCAAATTTTGAAATAGCTATGCACTTTTAGTACAATAAAATGCATGAGTATGCTCCCTAACCTAATCGCTTTTCGTTCGTAACAATTGTGTTATGAACGATGCTGAAAATAATTTTTTTTTTAACATCAGCAGATTAATCAAAGGGAAAAGCTGGGTTCTTATGCCAAAGTCCGGTTTTACCATTAGGCGAACTTCTGGGAGCCAGATATTTTGCTACATATTTCGGGGGAAAATTACAACCTTCGAAAAAAATTGGTGAAAACCTTGATTACTAATAAAAAAAACAAAAAATTAAATACGCCAGCCGTCCTGCTGCTTGCTGATGATCCTACATAATTTCGCAATTTTTCCCCCGAGTTTCTCAAAATTAAAACTTAAAAAAAAAAAAAAAATCGCTCTACGATGCCTCAGGAATGACTCACTGGTCTAATAATAATATCTATAGAGCATGAAATTGCATCTACAATCAATATACATGAATTAATTCGAAACTGCTTGAGGCTGTTTAGTGCGACTTCTGAACGAATACAACCACTTTCTCAAAAGCATTGAGAGTAATCTAAGCTTTTATCTTTAACCTCCAGCTGAGAACATTATTGTCTAGTATTTCGTATCATCGTTCTATATATATATATATATATATACATAGAAGATCGTTATTTATATATATATATATATATATTCAGGGCCGCATTTACCATTAGGTGCATGATGCGCAAGCTGGGGCCCTCACTCTCTATGGGGGGCACATAGAAAAACCCTTACTCCTCACAGAGAACAATAATAAAAAAAAGCATAGGACGTATATACACGTCCAGCAAACCTGGATAGTTATTATTTTTAGTTATTAGTGATTATTTTTTTAAATTTTAATATTTAAGTTTAACATCTAAGTTTTGTAGCGGAACAAAATGGGATGTAATATCACTTAATTTTAATTATCATTTTATATTATAAAGTGTGTGTGTGTGTGTGTGTAGAAGAACGATCACAGACATATTTAATGCACGAATTCCCAATTTCAAATGTAACTATTAAATAAGCACTTCGTAGATTAAAATGTGATATTAACAATATATCATGTTCATCGCTCTGTAAATGCTGCTATATAAATCGCCCGCGATAACAATGACCAAAAGCGGAAGTTCCGATTTATTTTGAAAATGGCTGCTCTACCTTATTCTGAGGGCGCTGGTGCGTAATGGCGGTTGCCAAGTGTTTATATATGTGATCAGTGATTTAAATAGTTGTTATGAATAATTCGGAGTGTTGAGTCAGATTTTTGATATAAGCGGAAAGCGAAGGTAATCAAGTAGCTGATGATTGTGTTGTTAATTAGTGATTGCGGTCTCGCGATAGTCCTTTAGTGTGTTATATTTTGTGTTTATACGCTATACGGAAATCCTTGAGATCCAGCTCAGGTAAGTCATTTGAAATTACTAGCGCGATTCGCTAGGTTGCTAGTAGACTAACTCAGTCTACAGGACATTTGCTGGCAGGCTTCAAGCCCTGCGGGATCATATATTGTAATAGTCCATTTAGGTCTACAGGACACTTTGCTGGCAGGCCCCCGGCCCTGTGGGATTATTATACTGCTTTTACCCCATCTCTGGTGGCAGGAAATGTCCACTTTGAGATGGACAACATTAAAGATCATATCCAGTTCCTTAACAAGGAGCAGTCTCTAGAAGTGCTCAAACTTATAAGCAAATTAGAAACTGACTGGCCAGGATTCATAAAAGAGTATATTCACTCTAATGATGGAGAGGAGGAGGAGAATGAGATCTCTCAAGAGGATCTCATTGCTGCTCTGTCACCAAAACCCCCCTGTCAAAACATCTCTCAAGGGGAGCACACTTACAAAAGAAGAAGAATCACAGAAGACCAGATGGATGAAGACTCAAGTGCATTAGAAGTCCCAAAGAACACCGAAAAGGTACCACCAGTAATACTTAGGGACAAGGACAAATGGACCACTGTCACCACAGCCCTTAGAGAACACAAAATTGCATATTCCTGGGCCAAAAATCAAGATGGTGTCAAAATTCAACCAGCCTTAGTCACTGACTACAGACAGCTAACAAGACTAATGGATAACAAAAGTCTCCCATATCATACTTTTGCTTTACCCAGCGAGAAAAATCTCAAGGTCGTGCTTCGCGGAGTGACCGAGGGGGTCACCTGTGAAGAAGTCACCACTGATCTCATGAGTCGGAACCTAACACCAGTGAAAGTGAGCAGGATGCTCAGGGCAGATAAAAGACCAATGCCACTAATACTCGTAGAAATTGATAAGACACAGAAAGAGATATATGAATTAACAACGATATGTGGCCTCAGGATTTCAACTGAGCCACTGAGGAGGAAGTCGATGGCTGGGCAGTGCCATAGGTGTCAAAGAATTGGCCATGCCCAAAAACTCTGCAAAGCAAATTACAGATGTTTAAAATGTGGCGAGGGCCACCAGACAGTCATGTGCACAAAACCAAGATCCGCTCCAGCTAAATGCGCAAATTGTGGAGGACCTCACCCTGCAAACTACAAGGGATGCATTACACATCCAAATAACCAAGGGTTACAAAAAACTACCCCTCCAACACAATTCAGCGATGCTCAAGCCAGCCGTGCTAGTTATACCCCAGCTAAAATTATCAGTAACCCAACAACTCAAGAAAGGAAACAAATGCCTAAAACTTATGCAGAGGCAGCACAAACAAAGACTACTCCAACTCATGACCATGTAATCTTGCTTCAGTACTAACTGCCTCACTAGCTACCATGTTACAAGAATTCAGTTTGACAAATCCTTCACCTTCCTCCACGAAAAGATTCCTACAAGGTACCCATTCAATTCTGACAGCCCTCAGCAATGAATAGAAGAAAATTCCATCCCAACTCTCTCATGATCACGGCATGGAATGCCAACGGACTCAGCAATAAAATCCTAGAACTACAAGAGTTCTCTCACAGGCATAATCCTGACATAATACTGGTAAACGAAACACATCTCAGGCCAGCTAACAATCCTAAATTACGGAACTATACCATGTATAAAACAGATAGACTAACTGGAAGTGGAGGAGGAACAGCTATATACATTAAAAACTATCTAAGCCACAATGTTCTGACCAATCCCCAAACCAAGAACCTAGAGATAACTGGCATAGAAGTTAATACCAACAACGCTGGAAATATCAAAATCTACGCTGTATATAATCCACCCAGCATTCCATTGCTAGTATCCGATTTGGACCCCATTCTCGGCTTCTCCGATTCCATCATCATGGCTGGTGACTTTAATGCCAAACATACAGCCTGGCATAGCTCCACAATTAATGACAAAGGTCGAATTCTAAACCATTACGCAACACAAAATTCTATTGTTGTAACCGGACCTACAGAGCCCACCCATCATAGCCCAACTGGAAGTTCATATGTACTTGACATAGTTGTCCTCAAAAACATCAGATACCAATACCAGCTGGAAGCAATAAATGAACTTTCATCAGATCACAACCCTATTCTGCTTAAACTTTATGTTGGAGGTTTAATGGATTTTTTACAACACTCAAAAAGAATTATAGGAAGTATTAAAATAGAATTTAATACTTCCTATATTTCGTCCTAGTCACTAGGACATCTACGGGGATTACAAAGACAATTAATGTAACATGCACACAAAAACTTACAATACTAAGCCCAACCACGTGGGTGACAATAAAGTCCTATCTAGGTGGAGCACCCTCTAAGGGCAGTTGTAGGTGGCCTGGAATGTAAGGTGGGACCTCTGGTGATGACCGTTTCCCAAATCTTCGGAAGCTTAATACAACCGTATTTGTTAAGATTTGGTGGTTTTTGAGAGCTGCTGCTGCTTCTAAGAAAAGTCTCTCTTTCTTGAATTTGCTGTGGTGGAGCATGGTGGTTTTCTTCCATGATACTCTATGGGTAGTGTCCAAAACATGGTCAGCCAAGCCTGAATGGCCATAGTTGTGTTTAGCGATGTACGACTTGTGTTCCTCTAGGCGGATGGATGCTGATCTGCCTGGCCTGTCTTTCCAAAGTACGCAAGCTTACAAGAACAGGGTACTTTGTAAACTCCAGGCAGAGAGAGAGGAGGGAGCTGATCTTTCGTAGAACGGATAAGGGTAGCCAGTTTGCGGTAGGGCTTATATGCTGTGTGTAGGTTATACTTTTTTAGTATCTTGGCTATTTTTTCTGAAGTGCCACGGATGTGGGGTATGGTGATGGCATTTTTAAATTCTTGTTGACGAGAGGGATGGGGAATGGGGGAGGAATTGATTATTTTTTTGATGCTGTGTTCGCTGTAGCCATTGGAGAGGAAAGTTCTGTGTATGTGGTTAAGTTCAGTAGTGAGGGCAGTTCCACTGGAACAAAGATTGTGTGCTCTCTTGGTAAGGGTTTTAATGATGCCATATTGTTGTGAGGGGTGGTGGTGGGAGAGTTTGTGAATGTATCTGCCTCAACAAACTCTCCCACCACCACTATTAAGAGACTAAAGCAGCATTCACACACTGGAAAGATGGCTAATGGACTGGAGAATTCAAGCCAATCCACAGAAGAGCTCAGCCATGCTGTTCACCAGAAAAAAGCCTCAAATCAAGGAAGATATACATTTATTAGGTGTTAAAGTCCCATGGCAGAATAGAGTCAAATATCTTGGAGTAATTCTGGATAAAAAACTACAATTCACCAACCATATAGAACACATAAGTTCAAAGACGTCTAAAGCAATAGCGCAGCTCTACCCTATGATCAACAGAAAAAGATACTCAGAACAAACTGCTCGTATACAAGATGGTAATACGCCCAGTCATAACATGCATCTCCTGCGTGGAGTCACACTTCGAAGGCAAATATTCAGAAGCTGCAGAGATTGCAAAACAAATGTCTGAGAATGAGTTTAGATGCTCCATGGTTTATCAGAAACTCCCAAATTCACAGAGACGTCAACATTCCCTACATCACAACTCTTCTTCATGACCTAGCTGAAAAGTTCTTCAATAAGTCGATTAATCATCCGAACCCACTGATCAAACAAGCATCAGACTACAACGAAGCAGATTTCTGCAAATACAAGAGACCCAAGTCAATTCTATGCTCGGCTGAAAACAGTTAATCTCGCTGCCCTTTCAGGGCGAGCTTAAAGCTCAATAATTTTCCACCCAAAGAACTTTCCTTTTCAGATGAAGGGGAATATGAAAAGCATTTATGCTTCACGCATCAAATCAGTACCGTTATGCGTTAATGACCAAAAGGGCCATTTTACCACAGGTATTGTATTTACTGACCATCTTCATCCACGTGGTAGTTGCCTGCTGCAGGGAGTTAGTTTCTGTTCGTGATATGTGCGCATTCGTTTTGTAAAAAAATCTAACTTTGTCCTCATGGATATCGTGAGGTTGTCGTGTCCATACAACCCACGACATCCAGCAATCGCACCGACGTCTGCATATGGCGGATACCATGTTCGGCTGCATTTTCCCGCCAGTGACGGAACCCTAAAAGTAGCCAAAAATTTTGAGTCATGATAGCGTTTGTGTGGTGCTAACAAACACGAAACGAATACCCAACTCATTTTTACTTCATTTCTTGTATGCTTTATTTATATTCCATAAACTTGACATATGCGGTATCAAATTTGATTGGTGCGGCCCAGAAAGTTTCGAATTAAGCCAAGCGTTAGACTTGGTCAATGAAACCGATCAGATCACTTGGTATGAGTCGTGCTCCAACGTTAGTAACTCTCGGCTTCAGTTCTTCAATTTATCAGCTTACTTTTCCACTTTGTGTAGCTCATCAATGTGGCGTTTGCACACTACGGCGCTTCACCGCACAAAGAAAGTCTTGATTTCGAGTCTAGTCGGCGACTAGAGGAAATTTTTCTTAGCCTTTTTTTCGACCGGTTCCCAAGTTAGTCGATTTCTGGCACGGGCAAGCGGGTTTTTTCTCCTGGAAACTCGGATTTTTCGTCCCATAAACTCAAGAAAATCGACCCTAGAACCCACACTATTTCAGACATTAAATATATTCTGTTAGGGTTGTGGATGACGAGATTGCACACTTGTTGAGCCATCTCTCTTCACTGCATGCCGCTTAATTAGTGATAGCCTTGGGCCAGCTGTCTCTGATTGGGTACCATTGGAGATTGAACTGCCCACTCAGTCTCCAAAAGTTGGATAGAGCTAAAAACGCCCTCGCCTAATCCCTATACATACGGGAATAAAAAGGCATTAGCTGATTTTTTTTTCTTTCATCAATCACTTCCATCACAATATTTGCGAATTAATTCCATGTTCTGGATTAAAGTAGTTCATTCTAAAAATGTTTGCAACAAGAAATGATGTTTTGGTAATAATAAAAAAAAAAAAGCATATGAATTGATCTCATATATATTTATTAAATAACATTATTTTTATGTTTTTAGGAAAACAGTCGTTTATGTGAACGTGATGCAATCAGTTATTTGAATTCATAATAATCCAATTATTAATATAATAAATATAATAAAGACAATATTTTTTTTTACAAATTTTATTCTTCCGGATAAAGAACAGCCGTAATATGAATTAAGTGTCATTTTGGCAGAACTACTTCTATAAATAAAATTTAGTATTACAAATTATAACATTACTAATTCTCTTAATCTTTTTACGAATTTTTTTTCGGTCTCATAATCTAATTTTCTTTTTTTTTCCTATTGCACCACCATGACAGCTGGAGGGATCGACCACTTCTTCTGTTTCATCAGACACGTTTTCGATAAGTGGAACAAGATCAAGAGTTCCATACGGCACTATTGGACTCCCGTGACAGCTGGAGGGATCGACCACTTCTTCTTCTGTTTCATCAGACACGTTTTCGATGAACGGAACATGCTCAATAGTTCCATACGGCACTATTGCACCACCATGACAGCTGCAGAGGTCGACGTCTTCTGTTGCACCAGGTAAACGATCTTCATCTTTAGAATGCTCCTCCATGCTTGCAATCACTAACGTTAGCTGAATTAACTGACACACCGTTATTATAAATAATGGAACGATTGCTCACTGTTAACGTTCCATTGTTCACGTAGCTTGTGTGCGTGAATTATTGCTGCGATTATTTCAAATAGTGGTGCACTGAAACGAAATTTATGATAACTAACTGGGAAGATGACAGAAAACGGAGGGATCGACCGCTTCTTCTGTTTCATCAGACACGTTTTCGATGAACGGAACAAGATCAAGAGTTCCGTACGGCACTATTGCACTCTCATGACAGCTGGAGGGATTGACCACTTCTTCTGTTTCCTCAGACATGTTTTTGATGAACAGAACACGCTCAAGAGTTCCATATGGCACTATTGCACTCCCGTGACAGCTGGAGGGATCGACCACTTCTGTTTCATCAGACACGTTTTCGATGAACGGAACATGCTCAATAGTTCCATACGGCACTATTGCACCACCATGACAGCTGCAGAGGTCAACAACGTCTTCTGTTGCACCAGGTAAACGATCTTCATCTTTAGAATGCTCCTCCGTGCTTGCAATCACTAACGTTAGCTGAATTGACACTGTTATTATAAATAATGGAACGATTGCTCACTGTTAACATTCCATTGTTCACGCGGTTCACGTAGCTTGTGTGCGTGAATTATTGCTGCGATTATTTCAAATAGTGGTGCACTGAAACGAAATTTATGATAACTGGGAAGATGACAGAAAACGGAGGGATCGACCACTTCTTCTGTTTCATCAGACACGTTTTCGATGAACGGAACAAGATCAAGAGTTCCATACCGGCACTATTGCACCACCATGACAGCTGGAGGGATTGACCACTTCTTCTGTTTCATCAGACACGTTTTCGATGAACGGAACATGCTCAACAATAGTTCCATACAGCACTATTGCACCACCATGACAGCTGCAGAGGTCGACGTCTTCTGTTGCACCAGGTAAACGATCTTCATCTTTAGAATGCTCCTCCATGCTTGCAATCACTAACGTTAGCTGAATTGACACCGTTATTATAAATAATAGAACGATTGCTCACTGTTAACATTCCATTGTTCAGGCGGTTCACGTAGCTTGTGTGCGTGAATTATTGCTGCGATTATTTCAAATAGTGGTGCACTGAAATGAAATTTATGATAACTAACTGGGAAGATGACAGAAAACGGAGGGATCGACCACTTCTGTTTCATCAGACACGTTTTCGATGAACGGAACAAGATCAAGAGTTCCATACGGCACTATTGCACCACCATGACAGCTGGAGGGATCGACCACTTCTTCTGTTTCATCAGATACGTTTTCGATAAGCAGAAGAAGATCAAGAGTTCCGTACAGCACTATTGCACTCCGGTGACAGCTGGAGGGATCGGCCACTTCTTCTGTTTCATCAGACACATTTTCGATAAACGGAACATGCTCAAGAGTTCCATACGGCACTATTGTACTCCCGTGACAGCTGGAGGGATCAACCACTTCTTTTTCTGTTTCATTAGACACGTTTTCGATGAACGGAACATGCTCAATAGTTCTATATGGCACTATTGCACCACCATGACAGCTGCAGAGGTCGACAACGTCTTCTGTTTCACCAGGTAAATGATCTTCATCTTTAGAATGCTCCTCCATGCTTGCAATCACTAACGTTAGCTGAATTAACTGACACACCGTTATTATAAATAATGGAACAATTGCTCACTGTTAACATTCCATTGTTCACGCGGTTCACGTAGCTTGTTTGCGTGAATTATTGCTGCGATTATTTCAAATAGTGGTGCACTGAAACGAAATTTATGATAACTAACTGGGAAGATGACAGAAAACGGAGGAATCGACCACTTCTTCTGTTTCATCAGACACGTTTTCGATGAACGGAACATGATCAAGAGTTCCATACGGCACTATTGCACCACCATGACAGCTGGAGGGATCGACCACTTCTTCTTCTGTTTCATCAGACACGTTTTCGATAAACGGAACACGCTCAAGAGTTCCATACGGCACTATTGCACTCCCGTGACAGCTGGAGGGATCGACCACTTCTTCTGTTTCATCAGACACGTTTTCGATGAACGGAACATGCTCAATAGTTCCATACAGCGCTATTGCACCACCATGACAGCTGCAGAGGTCGACAACGTCTTCTTTTGCACCAGGTAAACGATCTTCTTCTTTAGAATGCTCCTCCATGCTTGCAATCACTAACGTTAGCTGAATTAACTGACACCGTTATTATAAATAATGGAACGATTGCTCACTGTTAACATTCCATTGTTCATGCGGTTCACGTACCTTATGTGCGTGAATTATTGCTGCGATTATTTCAAATAGTGGTGCACTGAAACGAAATTTATGATAACTAACTGGGATGATGACAGAAAACGGAGGGATCGACCACTTCTTCTGTTTCATCAGACACGTTTTCGATAAGCGGAACAAGATCAAGAGTTCCGTACGGCACTATTGCACTCCCGTGACAGCTGGAGGGATCGACCACTTCTGTTTCATCAGACACGTTTTCGATAAACGGAACACGCTCAAGAGTTTCATACGACACTATTGCACTCCCGTGACAGCTGGAGGGATCCACCACTTCTTCTTCTGTTTCATCAGACACGTTTTCGATAAACGGAACACGCTCAAGAGTTCCATACGGCACTATTGCACTCCCGTGACAGCTGGAGGGATCGACCACTTCTGTTTCATCAGACACGTTTTCGATAAACGGAACACGCTCAAGAGTTTCATACGACACTATTGCACTCCCGTGACAGCTGGAGGGATCCACCACTTCTTCTTCTGTTTCATCAGACACGTTTTCGATAAACGGAACACGCTCAAGAGTTCCATACGGCACTATTGCACTCCCGTGACAGCTGGAGGGATCGACCACTTCTTCTGTTTCATCAGACACGTTTTCGATGAACGGAACATGCTCAATAGTTCCATACAGCACTATTGCACCACCATGACAGCTGCAGAGGTCGACAACGTCTTCTGTTGCACCAGGTAAACGATCTTCATCTTTATAATGCTCCTCCATGCTTGCAATCACTAACGTTAGCTGAATTAACTGACACCGTTATTATAAATAATGGAACGATTGCTCACTGTTAACATTCCATTGTTCATGCGGTTCACGTACCTTATGTGCGTGAATTATTGCTGCGATTATTTCAAATAGTGGTGCACTGAAACGAAATTTATGATAACTAACTGGGATGATGACAGAAAACGGAGGGATCGACCACTTCTTCTGTTTCATCAGACACGTTTTCGATGAACGGAACAAGATCAAGAGTTCCATACGGCACTATTGCAACACCATGACAGCTGGAGGGATCGACCACTACTTCTTCTGTTTCATCAGACACGTTTTCGATAAGCGGAACAAGATCAAGAGTTCCTTACGGCACTATTGCACTCTCATGACAGCTGGAGGGATCGACCACTTCTTCTGTTTCCTCAGACATGTTTTCGATGAACGGAACACGCTCAAGAGTTCCATACAGCACTATTGCACTCCCGTGACAACTGGAGGGATCGACCACTTCTTCTTCTGTTTCATCAGACACGTTTTCGATAAACGGAACACGCTTAAGAGTTCCATACGGCACTGTTGCACTCCCGTGACAGCTGGAGGGATCGACCACTTCTTCTGTTTCATCAGACACGTTTTCGATGAACGGAACATGCTCAATAGTTCCATACGGCACTATTGCACCACCATGACAGCTGCAGAGGTCGACAACGTCTTCTGTTTCACCAGGTAAATGATCTTCATCTTTAGAATGCTCCTCCATGCTTGCAATCACTAACGTTAGCTGAATTAACTGACACACCGTTATTATAAATAATGGAACAATTGCTCACTGTTAACATTCCATTGTTCACGCGGTTCACGTAGCTTGTTTGCGTGAATTATTGCTGCGATTATTTCAAATAGTGGTGCACTGAAACGAAATTTATGATAACTAACTGGGAAGATGACAGAAAACGGAGGAATCGACCACTTCTTCTGTTTCATCAGACACGTTTTCGATGAACGGAACATGATCAAGAGTTCCATACGGCACTATTGCACCACCATGACAGCTGGAGGGATCGACCACTTCTTCTTCTGTTTCATCAGACACGTTTTCGATAAACGGAACACGCTCAAGAGTTCCATACGGCACTATTGCACTCCCGTGACAGCTGGAGGGATCGACCACTTCTTCTGTTTCATCAGACACGTTTTCGATGAACGGAACATGCTCAATAGTTCCATACAGCGCTATTGCACCACCATGACAGCTGCAGAGGTCGACAACGTCTTCTTTTGCACCAGGTAAACGATCTTCTTCTTTAGAATGCTCCTCCATGCTTGCAATCACTAACGTTAGCTGAATTAACTGACACCGTTATTATAAATAATGGAACGATTGCTCACTGTTAACATTCCATTGTTCATGCGGTTCACGTACCTTATGTGCGTGAATTATTGCTGCGATTATTTCAAATAGTGGTGCACTGAAACGAAATTTATGATAACTAACTGGGATGATGACAGAAAACGGAGGGATCGACCACTTCTTCTGTTTCATCAGACACGTTTTCGATAAGCGGAACAAGATCAAGAGTTCCGTACGGCACTATTGCACTCCCGTGACAGCTGGAGGGATCGACCACTTCTGTTTCATCAGACACGTTTTCGATAAACGGAACACGCTCAAGAGTTTCATACGACACTATTGCACTCCCGTGACAGCTGGAGGGATCCACCACTTCTTCTTCTGTTTCATCAGACACGTTTTCGATAAACGGAACACGCTCAAGAGTTCCATACGGCACTATTGCACTCCCGTGACAGCTGGAGGGATCGACCACTTCTGTTTCATCAGACACGTTTTCGATAAACGGAACACGCTCAAGAGTTTCATACGACACTATTGCACTCCCGTGACAGCTGGAGGGATCCACCACTTCTTCTTCTGTTTCATCAGACACGTTTTCGATAAACGGAACACGCTCAAGAGTTCCATACGGCACTATTGCACTCCCGTGACAGCTGGAGGGATCGACCACTTCTTCTGTTTCATCAGACACGTTTTCGATGAACGGAACATGCTCAATAGTTCCATACAGCACTATTGCACCACCATGACAGCTGCAGAGGTCGACAACGTCTTCTGTTGCACCAGGTAAACGATCTTCATCTTTATAATGCTCCTCCATGCTTGCAATCACTAACGTTAGCTGAATTAACTGACACCGTTATTATAAATAATGGAACGATTGCTCACTGTTAACATTCCATTGTTCATGCGGTTCACGTACCTTATGTGCGTGAATTATTGCTGCGATTATTTCAAATAGTGGTGCACTGAAACGAAATTTATGATAACTAACTGGGATGATGACAGAAAACGGAGGGATCGACCACTTCTTCTGTTTCATCAGACACGTTTTCGATGAACGGAACAAGATCAAGAGTTCCATACGGCACTATTGCAACACCATGACAGCTGGAGGGATCGACCACTACTTCTTCTGTTTCATCAGACACGTTTTCGATAAGCGGAACAAGATCAAGAGTTCCTTACGGCACTATTGCACTCTCATGACAGCTGGAGGGATCGACCACTTCTTCTGTTTCCTCAGACATGTTTTCGATGAACGGAACACGCTCAAGAGTTCCATACAGCACTATTGCACTCCCGTGACAACTGGAGGGATCGACCACTTCTTCTTCTGTTTCATCAGACACGTTTTCGATAAACGGAACACGCTTAAGAGTTCCATACGGCACTGTTGCACTCCCGTGACAGCTGGAGGGATCGACCACTTCTTCTGTTTCATCAGACACGTTTTCGATGAACGGAACATGCTCAATAGTTCCATACGGCACTATTGCACCACCATGACAGCTGCAGAGGTCGACAACGTCTTCTGTTGCACCAGGTAAACGATCTTCATCTTTATAATGCTCCTCCATGCTTGCAATCACTAACGTTAGCTGAATTAACTGACACACCGTTATTATAAATAATGGAACGATTGCTCACTGTTAACATTCCATTGTTCACGCGGTTCACGTAGCTTGTGTGCGTGAATTATTGCTGCGATTATTTCAAATAGTGGTGCACTGAAACGAAATTTATGATAACTGGGAAGATGACAGAAAACGGAATATATTTACATACAAATACTTTCACAAACGTTATCTGCATATCTTATAATTAATGAAACTTGGCAATTTTACTGCATAATTCAAGGAAAATAAAAAGAATAGTTTTATTTTCAGTTAACCAGTTAGTGATTTGGTTGATGTCGTGTTGCAC
Organism: Typopeltis vanoorti; assembly: GCF_054136105.1. Taxonomy (NCBI): domain Eukaryota; kingdom Metazoa; phylum Arthropoda; class Arachnida; order Uropygi; family Thelyphonidae; genus Typopeltis; species Typopeltis vanoorti. The sequence goes on from NC_143568.1 coordinate 91,439,333, forward strand.
ATTTGTGTTGTTGTGAATGGATACTATGGCCGTGTCATCTGCGTAGGAAGCTAGATTATGCCCTGTGTGTGTATATGTTAAATAGAATGCACAGCTCCTCGCGGTACTCCACAAGCAGGGTAAAGCCAAGAGTATTTGCCACCTGGGTGAAAACTTTTAACGACCACCCCTTAAAAAATTATTTTTCTTCCGTCTGACATCTAAAAGTAAGGGTTATTAATATTATATTAGTTAAATTTTACGATGTAGGATATACCAAGAAATGAATATTATTACTATTAATGATTCTACTGCATTGTTTAAGCCAACATAAAATAAATATTTGATATTTGTTTCTTGTCACCCAGGTGCGTCGCACGCTCGGGTTGGTGCGGCCCTGTCCAGAGGTTACCAGTACATCTTTGCTGTACGCTGATCCTATACGTGTGATGCGTTTCCTGTTTTTTCATGTATGGTTTAATCCACTGGAGTAGATGACCTCCGATTCCGATATGCGTTAGTTTCGTTAACAAGGTTTTGTGTGTTAGTGTGTGAAATGCTTTCGTTAGGTTAATAAAAACGACTAGTGTTATTCTTTTTTTATCCAATGCAGCGTTTATTAGGTCAGTGAAATCTTCCAGGAGTGTAGCTGTTCCTTTCTTTTTGAGAACCATATTGTGTTTTGGGGATGATTTGGAATTTTTCAACGTATGTGGAGAGTTTGTGATGCACGATGCGCTCCATGATTTGGTTGATTACAGACAACGTGGCAATGGGTCTGTAATTACTTACGTTTCTTTTTCCCTGTTTGCGTATGGGTGTGATTAATGCAGTCTTTAGTGTTTCAGATATGTAGCTTGTTTCGAAGATTTTATTTAACTTTAGTGTAACTGCACATATGTTGGTTGAGTGCTTCTGGAAGTCTTTTGGTCTGATTCCCTCTATCCCTGGTCCTTTGTTAGGGTTAATTTGTTGAATTGCGAGTGATAGTTCTTTTATTACTGTGGGGAACCTCACTGACTGGGTTGCTCGTGGACCTAGAGGGGAATGTTTTCTGCTGTTTTTGGAGAGTTCGCGAAGTGCTGATTAAAGTCGTTTGCCAACTGTTTGAGGGATTTGGGGTCACAAGCAAAGCTGTTTTATTGTTTCTGAGGCAGTGGTTCTGTGTATATTGTCCAGCATTTCATTAATCAGGTGCCAGGTTTCCTTTATGCCGTTCTGAGCTGTTGTTAATTTGTTTCTGTAGTAGTTTCTTTTTACCGTTCCAATCTGTGTTGTTAAGTATTCCATTTTCTTATGTATTCAACTTGTAAAACGATATTGTTTGGCGACTTCTTAAGTTGTTTCCATAGGGTACCTTTTCTTTTTGTCTATTAATATGTTGTCTCTTATCCATGGATTCTGTTTAGTTTGAGAACGTATTTTTATTTTGTTAGTGCTTGGTTATATATTTTATTAAATGCAAGTTTAAGATTATTATATACAGCATCAGAAGGGTCTAAAGATGCTATCTGCTTCCAATCTGTTTTTCTGATTTCATCGTTTACTATTGTCATTAGGACGGTGGTTGTATAAAATATATTTATTTATACATAACCAGTTGTTTTAGAAAACAAAGGGGGAGGGAGTTTTAAGGATGCCATATAATTTGTTGGACAATTTGTATAGTTGGTGAATGTTAGCGTTTAATTTCGGTGTTTAAAACGCTCTACAGAAATGTGTCTTTACTAGAATGTTTGTAATATACAACGGGTTTAGAAAAGAGGACGAAAGGTTATTCTTGTTCATAGAATTGTACGCGGATGAAATTCCTTTGCCCCAAAATTTGGTTCATTGCTGACATTGGTATATCTCGTAGTTCAGTCGCACCTAAAACTCAATTATTAAAATACTTTGGCATCTTCGTAATGTGATATCATGTTAAAAGTTAGGTCCTTTTCAGTGTCGCATTTTATCGTCTTTTCCTAAGAGCCCCCACTTAAATTGACTTCCTTCTAAGGCGAATGTCGAAGAGATTGGAGGAAAATGATGAAAAACTTGTTGGCTTTGCAGTGGAATCTTCCATTTACACTTTCTGTATTAAAAGGGTCATTTATGTTTCTGAAATTTCATAACCACAATCGCAATCCAGGATGGGACATTTGATAATTTTATGTGAGCCCCTTTGTAGCTTTTGTTGGACCTAATGGAAGTTTTTATCGCTCCCCCCCCCCCAAGCTCTTTTTTATCACTGTCTGCAAAGCTTCCAGTTCTCTTTCTGTGATCGTCAAAAATCAGTTCAATTATTCCCCATCTGTCTCCAGGATTTATTTCTTATGCAGTAAAATCATCTCAGATAATTATAATACTGGGATGATGAAATGTCTTCTTCCTCAATTTCCTTCCTTCATCGCAACCAGGAGCAGCCCTCAGATTTAAATTAAATAAGAAATTTCATAAATTAAAAACAGCGCAAATGCATTCAAATATCACTATAGTGCAATACCTTCTTTCTCGGTTTCATGGTCTTCAAACAGGCAAACAAAATAATATTAAATCAGTCAATCCGAAATGAACTTATACAACACTACTTCCACACGTGTAACTCCCCTGGGAACTACTTATACATAAGAACGTCAATGGTTCTGTAAAATATGTGTGTGTGTTTTATTTAAAGTAACGTGAAGTTCTTTGAATATATATACGATCCCAAATGCTGAATAAAACAAATTACCCATTCTTCGAACAAATCACCACGCTCTCACATAAAGTTCAATATTCGATTAAAACTAAAATAATTCTCTACTTTCATGTTAGTACAATTGCAAAAAATGAAATAAACTAATGCTAATACTGCACATGCGTGACGTGTAATCACATTAACAAACTGTTTTGCTACAGACAATACTGCAAACAAGGTAAAGGCTGTTATTTATGTCGGTTCTTGTTAGCGGATAATAAAAGTCCTAAAATACTGCACAACATGTAATTAAATAATGATTATAATGCAAAAGACTTCAAGACGGCGAGAAAATTCTAGCAATTCTGACTTAAGCGTCAATAAATAAATATATTAATAAATAAAATGTGCATCGCCCTCATCACATTAAGCGGGAAAAATCGTTACTTACCGAAGTAATTAGCTTAATTCGTTTAACTTCCCATACTTAGATACTCAATTTTTTATGGAGATCTTTGGTTCTTCTCAAAAATTACTTTGTAAATTATTGTTCCTGTGCAAAGTGTTGACGGAATAGTTTGTTTGGTATCGTTATTTTATTCTAAAGTCGTCGTGAAAGTTGACTATAGTACTGTATTTGTTTATGGCACATATTTTGTCACTATCTTTATTTCGACATGCTATTACAATGATCATGATCTACTGTAGCTAAACAAGCAAGTCGTGCATTAAATAGACCGAAACTATTGTGAATCGGACTGCAATTTTGTTATACCTTTCACTTTCGTATGGTCCGCGCGGTTAGCCTAGTGGCTTTGCGCTTCGCAACCATATGCCTGGGGAAGGAGTGTCCTAGGTTCGATTCCCGTCGGAGACGTGAGGAGCTGAAGGATCTTCCTCAGCCATAGCCAAGTTAGCCGGTCTTGGGCGCGGGCAGTAGGGTTTTTTCCGCCAGTTTATCTGGTGTTTTTCATCCCGCAAGCAGGCAAACCGGCCCGTGAATACACAGGGATACAGCCAAGAATACTTCGAGGCATAGGAGTGACCTTTCTATCCTCGTATTTCGGTTACGAAATCCAAGCATGCTTGGAAGGTTGTGGGCCTTAAAGGCCTGTTAAAGCCATTGGGATAGATAGATTTCACTTTCGTATGACGTTCTCTTTCTTTCAATGTCTCGAATCAACAAGCGCAAAAGATGGCTGCCGAATGGCAGCACCGCCGCATGCTAAGTGTTGTTCCATATAAACATGAACATTATATAGTATTCATTTAAACAAAAACGCATCTTGGCTGGAGTTCCACAAGGGTTCTTACTAGCACCACCAATCCTTATTCTCCTTATACTTATAAGATATACCACAAAACCCATTATCTTCAATTAAAGCCCAGTACGCTGATGATACAGCGATATTAGCCAGATCTTTAAAGCCTCACCTAGCCATCAAGAAACTGCAAGAAAACCTACTGCAAATTGAACAATATTTCTCCAAATGGCGACTCCTAATGAATCCCCTGAAGAGCATAGCCGTCCTATTTTCAAGAAGATTACTGCTTCCCAAAGAAGATATTCTCCTTTTCAACTAAAATTCCGTGGAAAACAGAGATCAAATATCTTGGTGTAATACTAGACAGAAAATTGACCTTCAGTTCACATATCAGCAATCTTTGTGACAAGTATCAACCCATCAAAAGCCATAGCCCAGCTCTACCCGCTAATAAACAGAAACAGTAAGCTGAGCACCAGAATCAAATTTCTCATATACGAACTGATGGTTCGTCCAATACTCACATACGCCTCACCAGCCTGGAGTCATACTTCAAACTCGAATATTATCAAATTACAACGTATCCAGAACAAATGTCTCAGAATGATCCTGGTCACCCCATGGTTCATTTGAACTGTCCAGCTGCATCGGGACACAAATCTCCCCTATATTTACACTTTCATGCAGACTATAGCAATCAAATTCTTCTCCAAAGCAACTGTGCACCCTAACAGACTGATCCAACTGGCTGCTGATTATGACGCAATGGACTATTCTAAGCGCAAAAGACCTAAAGCCATCCTAAACCCCAACACTGAGGATTAATCTCCTAGCCCACTCAGGGCGAGCAATTAGCTCATAAACTTTCTCAACTCACAGCTTCTCCCAAGATATCCGGGAATATGAAAAGCTTTTGCTTCACCCGTTATGTCAGTAATGTTGTCAATTGTTGTATTCATTTAAATGGATGGATAATGATGGAGAAGATAGCGTTAGTGTTTACACGTTTTTATTACTAGTCATACGTTTTGATGATGTGATATTTTTGGGATTTCCGAATGATATTTAGAGGTACTGATCATTGTCTCTTTCAGCAAGACAATACACCATGTCATAAGGTTGCTGCTGTAGCTGTATGGTTTGTGGACGTGAACATCACTTGATTGGCCTCCACAGAGCCCTGATCTCAACCCTATTAAATATTTGTAAGATGAACTGGAGCATTGGGTGAGGTCAAGGGACATCTGTCTCACAACAGTCTGGAACCTCATTAAATGCCTACAGGAAGAATGGTCCAAAATTCTCATTGATAACTGACATACACTTGTGCAAACTATGCCACATAGGATTGCTGCAGTGATCACAACAAAAAAAGGTTCTACATCTTATTAAACTGGCTGCCATGACTGTTTGTTCCTTTCACTATGGTGTCCACTGACATGTTTCCAAGCAGGGTATATTATATATTTGATTGGATTAAATTATAATTAGATTCGATTAGATTTGGGTTACCTTGCACAATGTATGGGAAAAACATGCGAGATGTGTATGTTGCATTTATTAATGTGTCAATCGTGATAATAGATGATATCACCATGACAACTGATGCATGTTTCAGATCAGGTCATTAATGGCAATGTCAGATGGTATGAAATGGATGAATCATGAAATTATGCAGGAGCTCCTGATAATGTTATGGAAGAGATTTAAAGAACAGGAAACTCCTGAATAGCCTACAAGGAGTAGAAGGCAGTTTAGGAAGTTAATGAGGAAGGATAAGTTGCAATAGCATGAGATTGGTTGAGGAAGCAAAATAAAATCCTAGAGTTCTACAATTATGTGGCTAATAGAAGAAAGGTTAAATATGGAAAACTGCCTTTATTTGCTTTATGGTGTATGGGGGGGGGGAATAGTTCCATTGCATAAGAGAGAATCCAAAGTTAATGGTTCCGTGGTATAGGCCAGTTTGTGTATCAAGTGATGCTGTGGTAGATGCTGATAGAAAAGAAACTGGCTAGTTAGAATACAAACTCAGGCTGCATGGAAAGTAACTGACATATATCTCAAAATACAGTGACAAGTATCTTTGAGATACTTATACAGCAGTTTTTCTAGATTTTGGAAGTGCATTCGATAGCATACCACATGACAAATTACTGTAGAATTTCAGATAGGAACAAGCAAGTTGTATATGCTGGTGCAATATCTTAAAAGGTGACAAGCAGTGTATATGAGATTCTGTTCTGTGACTCTTTGTTTAATTTATATATTGATGATATACTTCAACATTCAAAATGTTTGAACATCGTTTCAATTGTTTGCTGACAATTGCTAAATTCGAGAGAGCTAGGATGTTATTACAGTAGACTGGTATCTCCAGCATCAATACCAACCTATTCCATAAGAAGTATATCTTAAGGATATCCTTTCAAAGCTGCTGTGTGTAAAGACCTAGGCCAGAAAAAATGAAACAAGGTGCTATATTGAAGGAATTTTGCTCCAAAAGGTGAAGAAGAAGAAAGGGACTTGCCAACTGTGGAATGCTTAATATTCTTATCATATGCATCATCCTAATTGATATCCAACTATCATCCCTCTCTAAAATGCCGTTAGTCAAATTCCATGTACCTCGAAATGACTTCTTTTATATTTCTTCTTTTAGTCTATCTGTCTCTAGTCTAATCTTTAGTCTGTCTGTCAAGACACAAGTATTGTATCAACCCACCTGCATCTTGGTCTTCCTCTGGGTCTTTTTACTGCCATCCTGGACAAAAATACTTCTAACTTTCCATTTTGTTTAAGCAACCATACTGTCTGCAATTAGCTCTACTCACACACGCTTGAATGCTGACAAGATCTTCATTTTTTTTTCTCTGATGCTATCGTCTGTTCACTAAATTTTTGCCAAACTCTGCAGTCTTTGATCAATTGTTTTATTAGTAATCCAGCTCGCCCACTCATAAGTGAAAATTAGTTTGAATTCTATTTGTATACTGCTAGTTTAGAGTTTTAAGTAATTTATCTTATTTCACATAAATGTATTCAGTTAACTTCCTATCATATCAGCTTTGCTAATTCTGTTGTCTATTTCCATATTTAATTTACATCTTCATTAAAAATTGTGCCTAAATAATTGAAATATTTTACTTGTTCTACAGGATCCCCATTCAGAATGCAATTGAAAACATCAATTGCATTCAGGATGCAATTGATGTTTTCATTTTTCCTACCAATTCTCAGCATCATTTTTCACATTACTAATTTTCACCAAATTCACTAAGAAGTTATTCAATTTAGTTATGGAATACTGCACATGTACTACTGCAGATTTATTTAGGAGCATAACATAATCTGCATAGAGCTCAAATAAGCATCAGCAATTCTGATAAGAGGTTTACTGCTACTTTCCTTCATAATGTGATTCATTTTGATGATGGAAGGTGAAGAAAGTGCACACTCTTGTCTTATACCTGAATTATATGAAATAATTTTGTTACATATATAATGCCTTCATTTCTAACCGCTTGCAAATTAACTACAGGCTATGTATTATTCAGTGTAATATATCATATAAATGTCTTGAATGGCACCTTATCACAAGCCTTTACAGGATCTTCAAATAAAGATCCCCAAGAAAATGTGATCCTGATAATCCCAATTTCGCCTGCGATAAACTTGTTTTTTTCCCAAATTTTTCTTAGCATCTGAATTATGTTTCTGTGTGCATAAATCTTCTCCATATCTGGAGCAGTCAATAAGGGTGATTTTTCTGTAATTCTAGCATTGTTTTATTTCCCTTTCTTTTATACATGCATACTTGCAGTGTACATGTATAAAAAATTTGCAAAGCAAATTTCTGCTGCAGAATGGACTCTCATGTAATTAACTGTAAATTTTAAGGATTTTATAGTTTACACTACATTGACTATATTCAAATTACATTATAATACATATTTTTATAGTAAGACATGGACAGTGTCTTCTCTCCATGAGAATTTGTACCATCTTTATGCTGGAACATAGGATTAGTAATAACTGGTTTGTGTCCTGAACAGAAATCTTTGCTCCTTTCTTCAAATTTTCTCAAAGCATTTACGTATGTTTCATATTCATTTTCAACTCTGCTACTTAGATCTCTGATTAGGACCGACTTTTCCTTTTTTCACCTGCCTTCTCTAATGACCCAAAAAATTTCTCTACTTCTTCCTTAGCAGAGATGTACCTAGTAGAGTCGATCCTAGAGTTGAGTTTATTTACATCAATTTAGACTTATTGGGTGACAAGAGTATTATTATTATTATTATTCAGGCCTCCATGGAGTCAAAAGACTCATCGTGGGAGGTCCTTCCTAAGCAACACAATCTATCAAGACTCATTAAGGGGAGGTTCCCCCCCCCTAAGAAACACAAAGTCTATCATACCACTCTTTAAACTCATTGACCGTTCTTGCTCCCACCACTCCATCAGGCAATGCATTCCATGGTTCAACCACCCTCCACGCAAAGAAACCACTCCTTACCCTCTTGCTCACAGTTTCCTTTTGTAACTTCCAGGGATGGCCTCTTGTCATCACTCTTTCCGGCTGTTCAACCAAGCAAAAGAACTTCCCAGTGTCAATCCTGTAACCACCTCTCAACAGTTTAAAAGTCTCAATCATATCACCTCTCCTTCTTCTATCCACCAAACTCTGCAGTCCACATTCCCTCAGCCGATCCTCATAACTATCCTTGTACAGTCCTGAAACCATCTTTGTCATCCGTCCTTTCCACAGTTAATTTATCCCCTTCAAATCCTGGGGACCAAATCTGAGAACAATAGTCCAAGTGTGGTCTGATCCAACTTATACAACGGAATAATAACCCTCTTATCTCTGCAGGTCAGTGTCCTTCTCATAATTGCAGCAATCCTCTGTGTTACCTTCACCACCTTTGCAATATGTCCCCTAAACTTCAGGTTTCTATCAATCATCAACCCCAGATCTCTTGTCTCCCCTACTTCCTCCAGTATAACTCCTCCCATAGAGTATGCAGCATCCCATCGATGTTTCCCAAACCTCAAGACCTTACATTTTGCCGCATTAAACTGAAACCCCCATTCATTTGCCCATCTATCTAGCTTATTTAAATCCTTAAATATTTAACCATTAAACACTTATAATGGCCTTTCTTCTGTTAATCTAGCATCATGTCACTATTGAGGGAAAAGTTTTTAAAATAAAGACTGAAAATTAGGAAAAAATTTGTGCACACAGAAATGCTGAAATTAATTTATTTTCTATAGTTTTTTAAACAAAAATTATAAAAAATTATATTGTGTATATAATGATGATGCATTATATAACTTTTTGTAAGAAAATACCATATCATAACCTGGACAAACTGTTGCGCTTAGGTTACATATATGATTGTCAAAATTTTGTACTAGAATATTAAGCTTACAATATATGTAAATATTTTGAGATCAATAAAAATTATTTATATTTGCATAACTTGAATATTCAACAACTTCAGTTTTGCTCCATTCTTCTCTAAAGAAGAAAATTAAAAGCCAGAAATTAAAAACATTTTTAAGTAACTTTTCAAATCTTCTCTCCAACTCAAAGGTGTTGAAATCCCGCACAAGGCACAGATGTTTGTAAATGATTACTCTGGATAACATTGTATAGCTGCTTGAGTTTATTTATTTATTTTTTTGATTTTGTGTTTTTAACAAAGATATTTTACTTTATAATATCACTATTATTAAATAAAATAACTGATTTCATGTGAACAGAATAAAATGTAATGTTCTCAGAGATGATTGATGTAATACAGATATATTCAGTTGTTTGCTGATGATGGAAAATTGGTATTTAATGTTGCAAAATGTAAGGCACTTCAGGTAGAAAAAGTTACATACTGTGATGGTACTGGATTGCAGGAAATTGATGAGGCTAGGGATTTGGGGGGGGGGGGGTAACCGTGGGGGGGGAGAGCTGAAATTCAGAGGACATATCGCAAAAGTTTGCAAAATAGCTCCAAGGATTACTTGGATGTTGAAAAACACATTAAGTAAAGATAGGGAGGGTTACCTTCCCTCTTTACAAGGTTTGAGTACTGTGCACAGATTTACAGATTTGGTCACCTGAGTTTACAGGGGATCAGGAGGTGGTGAAGAGGATTCAAAACCAAGTGACCAAGGTGGTGGCAGGTCTGTGGAATGCTCCTTATAAGGATAGGTTGAAAGTTTGCAGGTTGCAAAGTTTAGTTGAGAGGCAAAAAAAAAGGAGACATTATAGAAGTTATTACTTTTAAGGGTTTTTCAATACATGGAAACAGAAAGAGAGAGAGAAGTAAGGGGTCAATCCTGGTAGTTGCGTAAGAGTGCGATCAGTAAGGTAAGCAGACTAGATTTTTTTGCATGGAGAGTGGTGAATGAGTGGAATGGTTTGCAAGAATTAGTTCCAAATGAATGATTTTAAGGAAAGGTTAGTATGGGTCTCCTGTGATGAGTCTTCCGACGCTATGGAAATACTCATATAATAATATGGGAAGTTAACAGATGGATGATAATATATATATATATATATATATATATATATATATATATCAAATGTAATGAAAGCAGATAACATGTTCTGCTTTCCCAATAATTCACTAATAACATTAATAATGATATAGTAAAAAAGATTAAATAAATAAACGCTTCAAATACCTTTCCATACTTGTTAGAAAAGTTAGGGCTGAAAGGAAGGAAAGTACTTCCTTTCAGCCTAAACGTTTTGCCAATCATTAATTAGATGATCACCAAGGTGTTGAAGAGTGCATTCCTACAGTTGAATGACATTCCCATAACCTTAACTTGTATTTGTTTGTATGTACTCGTAAATTGGTCTACACTCAATCTGTCTGAGTTATAGAATTAAAAAACCTTACTTAAATGTGCTTGCTAAGGTATTTGATAGGATGCCATGTGAAAAGCTGTTGCATAAATTGAATATAAATTCAATTTCTTGAATTTATATTGACTTATAAGTGGATGGTTGACAGACAGCTTATCAAAAAGTGGTATACAGTAGGTGTAAATCTGCCAGATTTAATGGAACTAGTGGTGTGCTCCAGGGATCAGTCCCAGGACAATCGTTGTTCAATCTATACATTAATGACATTCAGAAGAATCAGCAAACAAATGAATTGGACTATGTTCAATTGTTTGCTAATGATGCAAAGATAGGCAGAGAAATATAGGGATGTTACTGATATCCAGCACTTACAAAATGATTTGAATTTCAGCAAATGAAAATGGCTATCAGTTTAATATTAGTAAGTGTAAATTTATGCACTTTACAGTGATGAGATGTCCAGTGGCATATTATATTGGCAAGGTTATGCTATAAGAAACTGATGAGGCTAGGGATCTTGGCATAATTGCAGATAGGAATTTGAAGTTCGAAGGTCACATAGCAAAAGTTGCAAATACAACTCGGAGGATAATTGTGATGTTGAAACAAACCTTGACATGTAAGGATAAGGACTCCATTTTGCCTCTTCACAAGGCTTTGATAAGACTGCACCTGAACCACTATGCACAGATTCGGTCCCCTTGGTTCAAAAGGGCTAAAGAAGCTGTGAAAAAGATGCAAAGAAGAGCTACAAACATATCAAAATTATGGAATGTACATTACAAGGGCCAATTGGGAGTATGTAGACCAGACACTGGTAAACAGGAGAAAAAGGAGTGACGTGATACAGGACTATAAACTTATGAAGTGGTGTTATTGGTTATCAACTGATGGAATTTTTTGTTATATGGAAGGTGGGAGAGAACACAGGAGAATCCATGGAAGTTCAGTTTGTTCGTGGTTAAGAGAGAGATTTTTCTCTCACAGAGCAATGAGTGAATGCATCTAGTGTGAATGAATTTAAAAGAAAGTATGACAGCTAGTGTGGGTGATGTATAGCATCCATCAATGAGTCCCTGACACCTGGTGGTGTCAAGTAATAATAATTTTTCTGAATTGTAGAATTAAAAAGCCTTACTTGCCTGTGCCAAAGAACTTTAACTGCAGAAATGGAAAAAAACTACAACAAAAAAAAAAAAAATTAGTCATCAGTGACTAGAATCAAATCTATAAGGCTTTCCTTCTGCGGACTTGTCCTCGATTGTGAAAGCAATCTTTTCTAATGATTTACAAACCTAGATTAATTTAAAACAGCAAGAAGTTTAATTGATTAAAGTGTTCAAAAAATAACTATGCTGAAATCTGGAATTTAATAATATCTCATTTTTATGTACAGAAAAAATCGAAACTTCTTTTTTTGATTTTTATTTGGTTTTTAGATTATAAAGCAAGGATGCACATTTTGCAACCTATATGTCAACTGGCAAAATAAATTGAAATTATGTTCAAAAAATTTTTTTATTAAAATAATGTTATTTACATTATCTTAAATAATGTATATAATATTGTATATATAAAATAACACTACTTAACATTTTCAAAAATGTTAAACAGTACCTTGATATTATGGCACAATAATACTGAAGATGTAACATGACAAATTCATTTTATGTATTTGTCATGTTACATCTGTTACATTTGCAGCCATTTGCAGTTATAGTTCTTAGCCCACTAAATTTTATTTAGTGATATAAACAAAATTTATATTACTTATTAATTTTTACATGAAAACAAATACTTGCCAACTTGCCATCAAATGTTATTTAAAAAAAAAAAAAAAAAAAACTTGTTATGCAGCCTGCATAAATATTAAATTCTATACTTTGCATAATTTTAAGAAATAAAAGTATAATTATTAAAACTGTATCTCAGTATAATCTTTAGGGGTACCTGTGGCATAGGTGTTCTATTTATTAATAGAACACCTAAAGACCACAGTAATAACTTTTAATTAATAAAGGTACAAATATTTCATACTGAAATTTACAATACATCTTCAGTGTCACACAAACAGTTAAAAGAATGGAATACAAAGTACAGAACAGTTGGTGGATCACCACATAAAATTGTTGCCGCGTGCTAGGAGAATAATTACTAAATATTATTAAATAGTCCTTTAAAGATAATTAATTTTTATTGATGGTTGCATAAAATAAAAGTCTCCCAAATTTTTGAGAGAGAGACAGTCATTTCAATTTAAATTCGGCCGATGCAAAATAGCTTCACAACTTTCTTTAAAAAGGTATTCATATTTGAATCTGCATCTATGGAAAAGAACAGCTTTATCCCACTGGATATTATGAGTAGTGTCAATGCTGTGTTGTGCTAGACCAGACTTATGAGGTTTCATGTATTCAATACTTGCTGTAGAAAATGATGAAGTTGGATGCCTTTAAAAAGGTCTAAAATGTTTCAATGGAGAATACAGGAGAAAATTCATTGGAAGAAGTGTTTTTTCAGAGTAGCTATGAGCTTCAAATTAATCAAAGTTCAATATAATTTTAATTCAAATAACATCTCCATCTCCACTATTAATTGGGATACAGATGAATTTCAATTAAAATAGAATTATATTTCAAAATAATGAATTGAAAAGCATACAAAATAATATTCTATACGTAGGCAATGTAATCTGTGGATCAAACAGAATATTGAATTTATGCCTTTACCAAATTCATACCTTTAAAATGAAACAGGATTTACTGCATGTATGTATAAAAGTGCATGAAATATTATTGGAGGCCTGAAGTGGCTTGAAAAAGTTAAATGGTACCAACATGCTATAGGACTATAGAAGCTGTTTGTGGGTGGGAACACACATATTAAAGGTGCACTTTTTTCTTTTTTTAAAAGATGTATATGTAACAACGATAACATTTTTTAAAATTGTATTTTACCTGTGCTAATTTTTGGAATCCAATGTTCAAGCCACTACAAAAGAGATTTGAGACCAAACAGGACCATTTCATCACACCTCCACCCCTGAATTTACACCATAACTATCATCTGGTAAGTGATGTCACTGGGCCTCTGCTGCACCCACGCCCATCCACCTGCTCGGTAGAGGGTGTAACATGATTTGTGAGGGTGTAACTTTCCAAGCTTCCATGTCCCACTGTACATTCTCTTTGCACCATTGAAGACGATGCCGCATGTTGGTTCAGGTAATATGAAGCTAGCATATTGTGGTCCTACCATGGAAACCCATGTTAAAATAATGTTAGCCTCAGTTCTGAAGATTTTTGTGCAGATTCATGTTCCAGTCAATGCCTGGAACTCTGCATTCAATGTGGGCAGCACTTGCAGTTGACTCCCTGTATCTGACTGTTGATCTGAGATGGCCCAATTTGTCAAACAGATAAGCCTGCAATGTAGCATCCTATCACAATGCCTCTTTCAAACTCCATCAGTTTCCTTCTTGTAGCTATTTCACCTGGATATGGGTGCACTCATATTCCTCCAATTTATACTGGCTACAAACACGTGACTCATTACATAGCATAATGCACCTTGCCCATGGTGGCATCCATTGACTTCTTTCAAGCAGAGTGAGTGTGTGTGTGTTATAAAATAAAATTTACTCATTATCTTCTGCTATTGAAAATGAATAAGTTTCTGCTGCAGATTTTGTAATTATTTTAAATAATAATGAAACTAGTAAAAAAAACTTAGATTCTCCATTAAAATAATGGATTTTCAAATGCCACAGTAAAATGAAAAAAAAATGCTCATTTAGGCATAGTATCACAGTAATTAGTAATTAGCTATAAACAAACATAATAAGAAGGTGGACAATATGGATTAGTCATAAAGAAATTTAAAAGTTCAGATGTCTCTTTCTGAACTTTTAAAAATCTATCTGGACACTATTCGATTATAAATTATGTTGCAGTGCATGGTCAACATTTTTTCCCTTAATATTTTATTTCCAGATTTTTTTGGATTTGATTTGCTACAATAAAAAACTGAATTATCAACTACCGACAGTAATGCTCATGTCATTATCACAGAAATTGTAGCACCTGTCTTAATTAAGCAACTGAAAGCTCCAAATCTGCAAGCATTTCTTTATTAATACATTAACACCTATAATAAACACTCTACATATTTTGATTTGTTAGAATCTAAACAAAGAATAAACACATATAACTGAGAAAAGAGAGGAAAAGGTTAATTAAAGGTCAGTTGAGGAGTGTGATGTAAGGAAAGAAACTGATCTTTACAGATTATGAAGGGACAAAGGCATGGAGAGTGGTCTCTGAACAAACATGGGATGAAGGAAAAAGAAATACAGATAATGCCTAATGCAAAACTCCTTTGCATATAATATCATTGTTCTTGTAACTAATTCTTTCCTCTTTCACAGATTCTAATTGCAGTTTTTTAAAAGTTAATACAGTTTATGCATATTGTTGTGTTTGCATGCACACAAAATGTATTTAAGTATTTATGGCTATGTGTGTGTGTCCATCAGTTTGACAGTATTCATTTACATGCATATGTAACTCTCAAAAGACTGTTCGCAAATACTTGGTTACCTGTGTATTTGGTGAGGGGAGGGAAGAAAGAAAAATATGAATTATTTTATGGCCTATAATGGAAGTCAAAGAATTCCTAGTGGAAAGCTGCATGACTATCTGAAACCAGATAACTCACAAGAAAAGTCTCCTAATTTTTTTTTTTTTTTTAAATAATGAAACTTAAGCATTCATGTTAGTAGTTAACAAGTTAATGGGAATGTTACAAAGGAATGAACTGTGATCCTACTTTTACAAGTTGAGTGGCTTGCAATGCTCATGATAGTTCAACAGATTGTAAGACATATGTAGTTTTTCAGTGTAAGAGAGGATGTTACATTGCATATAGTAATGTTACAAAATTCAATCATACATAAATGATGATAGCTTACATGATTTTAGAACAATCTAGAAGAATACTTTGACTTCCATTATAGTTTACTTTTTTTCCCCTTTATCATGTCTCCATATTATGTTATGATAGGTTTCACGGTATAGAAAGAACACAGATGGTTAAGAAAATAACTAATTTATTAACTTAAAGGCTAATATTTCGCTGGTCTTATATCCAGCATCTTCAGAGCACACAACACAAAGTTTGTTACAAAGGCAAGACAACCACAATCTGGTGTAACAGTGGGGACAGTATAAGTGATTGCAGCGTGCAACACAAGACTAAAGTCCTAATATGGCGCCATCTAGGTTATTAAAAAAAAAAAAAAATCAAAGTTTTGAAATAGTAGTCCAAGTGATAAAAAATAAAAAATAATAGTAATAAATATTAATTTGGTCTTAGGATGACTGTCTCTCAAATCTTTGGTAGATTTATACAGCCATACTTGTTAAGGTTTGGGGTATGTTTCAAGGCTTCTGTTGATTCCAGGAATAACCTCTCTGACTTGTAGAAGCTTCTGTGCATTACTTTTGTTTCTTTCCAATTAATCCTGTGTGCAGGGGTATCCAGAGCATGGTCTGCCAGACCCGACTTACCATAGCGAAAGTGTCGGATATATTTTTTGTGTTCACTGAGGCGGATGTCCGCATTTGTCCACATTTGATATCAAAACTCACCATTAATGGTGAGTTTTGATATCACCTCATTATTCACTAATGTACCACTGATTGAAACACTTAACTTACTAAATTCACAATTTCCCCCAGATATATCCCAGCTATTTAAATTCACAGTACAGGCAGGTTATTTTACATGGAAAGGGAAAATATACAGTTAGATGGGACAGCTATGGGTTCACCTCTTTCTCCCCCCTTAGCCAACTTCTACATAGAACATCTGGAAAAATTAGTGATCATCACAGCCACTCTCAAACCTAGCCTCTGGCTACGCTATGTTGACGATGTGTTTGCCATTTGGCCACATGGCCCAGATTGAATACATTTTTAGTGCACCTAAATACCCAGCATCCTAAAATCCACTTTACAATGGAACAAGAAGCCAATGACTGCCTACCTTTCTTGGACACACTGATCACACGTCTTCCAGAAGGTTCCTTATCGTTTTCTGTTTACAGAAAACCCACACATACAGGGAGATACTTACACAAACAATCACACCATCACCCTTCTCAACAATATGGTATCTTAAAAACACTAACCCATAGAGCTAGAGCAATCTGTTCCAATGACAGTGCTCTCACTGCTGAACTTTCTCACCTACGTCAAACCTTCTTAAACAATGGTTATAATCCCCGTAAAATAGATAACATACTAAATGCTACCCATAAATCCCCTCTACCTACACAGAAGACTACAACAAAACAATCACCATCCCATACATTAAAGGCACATCTGAAAAGATATCTAGGGTGCTTAACAAACACCAATTACGCACAGTATTTAAACCTTATAAAAAATTAGCAACGCTCATCCGTTCACCTAAGGACAAATGCACTCCTTTATCACATCATGGTGTCTATGAAGTGCCCTGTTCTTGCCATCAAGCCTACTACGGACAGACAGGAAGAAATGTGGACATCCGCCTCAGTGAACACAAAAAATATATCCGACACTTTCGCTATGGTAAGTCGGGTCTGGCAGACCATGCTCTGGATACCCCTGCACACAGGATCAATTGGAAAGAAACAAAAGTAATGCACAGAAGCTTCTACAAGTCAGAGAGGTTATTCCTGGAATCAACAGAAGCCTTGAAACATACCCCAAACCTTAACAAGTATGGCTGTATAAATCTACCAAAGATTTGGGAGACAGTCATCCTAAGACCAAATTAATATTTATTACTATTATTTTTTATCACTTGGACTACTATTTCAAAACTTTGATTTTTTTTTTTTTTTTAATAACCTAGATGGCACCATATTAGGACTTTAGTCTTGTGTTGCACACTGCAATCACTTATTCTGTCCCCACTGTTACACCGGATTGTGGTTGTCTTGCCTTTGTAACAAACTTTGTGTTGTGTGCTCTGAAGATGCTGGATATAAGACCAGCGAAATATTAGCCTTTAAGTTAATAAATTAGTTATTTTCTTAACCATCTGTGTTATTTCTATAACGTGAAACCTATCATAACATGTCTGACGAACACATAAGCCTATCCACGCATGTCTCCATAATTTTGCTTTTTTATTAAATTGACAATATAGACTTGTAAAAAATGAAAAAAAAAGTGCATTCTGTGTCCAAATTTCATGCTTTTAATCTCTTTACAGATAATGAAGGCTGGTAATTCTTAGCAAAAGGTCTAGTGAGGAGACAGTCAGTTTATTTTATAGGTAGCCGAGGGGGGGGGGAGAAAGAAAGAAAGAAAAATATGAATTATTTTATGGCCTATAATGGTTAAATCTGTAATAATAATTACAGATTTAAAAAAAGGATTAAACCTGTCCTCATCCAATTGATATGCCTTCCTCTATTCCAGAAGTAGCAATCCAATCTTGACCATAAACAAAGCAGTATTTACAGTAAATATCATCAAACGCAGGAAATTCGGCGCTTTCTATCTGACCTCCTACCATTATAAGAAAAACACTAACCGAATCAATTTCTGTGCTCATTTTCAGTAATGACAAAGCGTGAAACAGAATGTCTCGACTGGAAATTCCGAAATTAGCATTTCATGCAATTTCTTACCTTTCAGCGGGAATAGCGTCCTTCGCTTTTTTTTTTTTTTTTTACAAAATAAGAGAATTGTATAGGATTGTTGATGATAAAATTAAAATAGAAATAAAAAAAAACAAGAAAATATAAATAAATTAATAAGTGTAAATAGTAGGTGTCCTCCCGCGATGAGTCTTCGGACTCCTTGGAGGTGTCACGAATAATAATAAAAATAATATATTTATATATCGAGAAAAATTGGGGGCGCTGCAGTTCTACAGTGCCTATGTACGAGCCGAATCTTAATTTTTTTATAAGAGAATTAAGATATGTCTCAGGGCCTAGTTAAAGGAAAACCATGAAGCTGAAAGACAATAAAACATATTCAGAATGTAAATTTAATTATTCTGCTTCTTAACAAAGAATTGAGCTAACGTAGTTTGACTGGCATTTTTTTTTTTTTTTTTCCATACAACCGACGGCATGGCCCTATTGCCTCGTCTACTCTGCAAATTCTGCTGCTTCTCTCTGCTTAAAAACTTCGATTGTACGAAAACTATTTTCAAGTTGTTTCTGTGAAAACTCTTTTGGCTGACTATCAGTGGTTAAATTTTCTTCATATTCTTCGGGATATTCCCGCTATGCATCTAAATTTAGCAGGTCGGGATCACTCAATTTCTCAGAATGAGATTTAATTAACGTTAATGATCATAAAAGATAAGTTAATTTTCCGACGTGTAATAATAAACATCTCACCAGAAGGGGATTGATTACCCTATTATCGGAATGGATTCTCCTTTTTGTGACATGCGCAGAAGTGTCGAAGGGTTTCAAATCTGTGGGCGTAATATAGCAGACGACATAAATTTTAACGGTAAAAAGTAAAAATTTGGAACATTGTATACATGAAAGTAGTGTAGTATGTCATTAAAAATAACTTTGTAAAATGCTTTAAATCGGTAACTAAATTATTTCATTCTGGCGAGTGATTTTTTAAAATAGTTAGCCATAAAAATGAAGAGATAGAAATTTTTTAAAATCGGTAACATTTATTTTTAAGATGTATTAATCGAATTTGGGTATCGAAAAAAAATAACGCACTAATCGAGGGATTACTGTAACTTAAAATTATCTCCCTTTTTTTCAAAAAATATCTCGGTCATCCTATCTTAATACTCTGCCGTCGATATGTTGTCTAAAGTTTAAGAAATAAAGTGTGTGTGTTGTGGGGGGGGGGGGGGGATTCATCCAGAGCTACCAGACCAGACGGCTCTCTGTTCATTACAAGACATATTGATGGAGCTCTAGGACTCATCGGGAGGAAGCCGCTACACTACACCAAACGAAATTTAAACAGGAAAATAATAATAAAAATTTAATCCGTTTAAGAACCGGAGAAACATCGGATTTTTTTTTGTTAGATTAATATAAATCAAGTTCCAGTAATCATACAATGTTTGCACTTCACAGAGAGAGATGGGGGGGGGGGGCTTATTTAAAGCATAAATACCGTTACATTTTGCCTGCTCAAAGCTTGCACTTGTTTGGCTTTTCTTTTAAAGTAAGGAATAGCCAGTAAGATAATACAACCCGTGACAGCTGGATCAGATGCTAATTGAATAAATGGTTTTAACTGAAAAGGTAAAAATCATTTCACCTTTCTTCGTGTATTACAATGCAAACAATTACGTATTCAGAACAGAGAAATTAATTTTCTAAAGGAGGTAAAAAATATTCCGTTTCAGATCGTTTACACACACCAGATTTTTTTACTTGACATTCAGAATTTATGGGAAAAAAAGATGATATGATACTAACTCGCAACCTTGCGGTCAAGGGCGTGAGAAACCCTAGAAATGCAGAGTATCAATATCGAACCAATATCCGAAGAGAGCCCATATAACCGTCTTGCATAACTTGATTTTTAAGATTCCAACTGTTTCGCCCTCTTGGCGGACAGTATTTTGTTGATTGTTACTCGAGGCCTGCAAAGTAAGTACGACTTTCTAAAGTAAATATTTCTTTAGATTAATAATAAAACCTGAAACTGTTGTCCCAATAATGTATCTCGAATTTGCCAGTAACACAAACAACTCACCTCGTCGTAGAGAGGAATTCTTTAAGAACGAAGTTAATACGGACAGATGTTATGCTGACAAAATATAGAGATGTAAGTTCAACAGCAAACTTTTATCCTTCAGTCATTTGAATCAAACATGTTCGAAGGTAAATGATGAACCAGTCTGACAATTGACAATTGACATTTATGTCTTTAAGGGTGAAGCAAGATGCTTTTCATATTCCCCGCTATCTGTCGTGGTTACAGTGAGGGTAAAATTTACGAGCAGTTTGCTCGCCCTGAATGGGCATGGAGATTATGCATCGTTATAGGAGGCTAATATAGTTTTTGGTCTTCTATATTTGAATATGTCCGTTGGCTCATATGCTGCAGCTTGTTGAATCAAATCATTGGGGTGTGTGGACGTCTTTAGAAAAAACTTGGAAGCTAAGGATTGTAGATAAGAGAGAATATATGGAATATTTGTGTCTCTATGGAGCTGGCTGTTTCTAACATACCACGGGGCGTTCAGAATCATTCTCAAGCACTTGTTCTGCACACGCTGAATCTTGATAATGTTAGCGTTAGAGGTGTGGCTCCAGGCTGGAGAGGCATAGGTGATTATGGGACGAATCGTCATCTGGTAAAGTTGCAATTTGATTCTGTTGCTGAGCTTGCTATTTCTATTAATTAGCGGGTAAATCTGAGCTATGGCTTTAGATGCTTTTGCACATGCAGACTTGATATGTTGGTTGAAAGATAGCTTTTTGTCGAGAATTACACCCAGGTAATTTGTTTCTGTCTGCCAGGGAATTTTAGTATTGAATAGTAACACATCTCCTGCAGGAGACATTGGCCTTTTTGAGAAAAGAACCGCTGAGCTTTTCAGGGGGTTGACTTCCAATCTCCACCTAGAGAACCAACCCTCCAGCTTTAGAATGTTTTCTTGAAGCTTTCTAGTAACGAAGTGGGGTCTGAGGGATCTGGTTAGTATTGCCGTATCGTCCGCATACAGCGCTAAAATGGAAGTCATCGGATTGTGAGGGATGTCTGACATGTATACAGAAAACAGCAATGGAGCCAGTAGAGATCCCTGTGGCACTCCAGCAAAGATATGGCGCTGGGACGATATAGAACCGTTAATTTTAACTTGCATTGATCTATTCTGAAGATATGAACGGATTAGATGAACCATTTTTAGTGAGATGCCGGCTGAGATAAGTTTGTGCAGGAGTCCAAAATGCCAGATTTTATCAAATGCTTTAGATAGGTCTAGGAAAACAGCTCCTGTGTACTGGCGCCAGTTGTAGCTGGTGATGATATATTCCACAATTCTATGGATTTGCTGGGTAGTACTATGGTGTTGCCGAAAACCAAACTGTTCTTTAGGGAGGATGTTTAGGTCATTTATTGAGGTTTGGAGTCGTGAGAGGATGACCTTCTCTGCAATCTTACCCAGGTTGGAGATGAGACTGATTGGACGATAATTCTGCGGTAAGTGTGGGTCTTTGCCTGGCTTATGTATAGGAATCACATCAGCCAGTTTCCAGGTGGAAGGAAAATAGTGAAGTCTTAAGATTGCATTTATTATACTGGTCAGATGCACTATAGCTTTTCGAGGCAGCAGCTTGATCACCCTGTTTGAGATGCTGTCTGTTCCAGGAGCTTTATTGTTCTTAAGTTTTTTAATAATATCATATAATTCAACAGGTGATGCGGGTGCAATATGATCAGCACTGGTATCCGGGAGGTTTAGTGCATGTCTAACCTGTCTGTGGATTTTATACAGATGATTGAAATCAATGTTGTTATAAGATGGTTTGCACTGATCCTCAAGATTTTTAAGTATGGCTTCTGCCTTATCTGCATCTGTGTGGATTAGGCCCTGGTTTGAGATTATAGGGGGGAGGGATCTGTTTTTGTTTTTGATGTTTCTCAGTAGGCCCCAGATAGAGTGATCAATAGGTGAGATAGAGGCTAACTTTTTATCCCAAACTTCGTTTCTATGCGTTTTAAGTGCATCTCTTACTGCTCCATTCAATCTATTAAGCACTGTCTTATCCTGAGGAGCGCGAGTGTTACGAAATCTCTTCCTAGCTCTGTTCTTCTCTCTGATCAGGTCCATAATGTCCTCAGGCAAACGATCAGGCTTGGGAACAGGTTTCTGGAAGGTTGCAACCATTATAGCGGACTTAATCTGTTGGGTGAGGCTAGTCACTGCAGAATCCACATCTTCTGGTGTGCATATGTGTGGGACGGGTCCTATTTGATCCCGAAGTGCTTTAGACAATCTCTCCCACGATATGCCTGAATGAGGAGGAGACAGGCATTCTTGTTCTCCCAATTGCAGTAGAATTGGGTTGTGATCCGACGACAGCTCGTTTAGTGATGTAAGGCTGTACTGTAGTTTAATGTCTTGCAGGATGGCTATATCCAAGATGTCAGCAGTGCCAGATGTACTGAGATGAGTTGGTTCGGTAGGTCCAGCCACAACAGCATGGTTTAATCCTGTGTAGCTAGAAAGGATACGACCATTTTTGTTAGTGGATTTACTGTTCCAAGCAGGATGCTTTGCATTGAGGTCTCCAGCGATGATGATCGGTCCTTTTACTCCAAGGATGGCATCCAGATCTGAGGTCAATAATGTCTTTAATGGAGGGTTGTAAGCAGAAAAAATTTTGAGGTTCCCAATTGAGTTTGTGAGAACATTGATTCCTGTGATTTCGAGGTTGGTGGTAGTAGGGTTGGTTATTGAGTGATGATTGATATAGCTTTTGATAAGAGTGGCTGTACCTCCACCTCTATACCCAAGCCTGTCGTTTCTGTAAATCTGATACCCTCTGATTTTCAGGGTGTCAGCAGGCCTCAGGTGAGTTTCATTAATTAGCAGTATATCTGGGTTGTATCTATTATTAAATTCCTGGATTTCTAATAGTTTGTTTTTTATACCGTTGGCATTCCAACCGATAATCCTAAGAGAGTTTGGGACGATTTTTTTCCTATGCATCAGAGAGTGCAGATAATATGGATTGGGTTTGCTGTAGGAATCTTTTTGTGACACTTAAGGATGGATTTGAGTTGCTGAAATCCTGGAGCATGTTTGCAAGAGAAGAGGTGATAACAGCTGATAGATTTGAGTGTGGAGTATTCCGGTTCTGGGTTTGTACTATCTGTTTGGAGCGGGCCACATCAGCATATGTTCTTACTTGATGTTGAAGATTCGTTTTCTTAAGGGGCTCAGTTAATGATGGGCGAGCACCAGTTGTCATGTTCTCACTCTTGGAGAACTGAGTAGCCTGAGCTTCAGGAACTCTCGCATTAGATGACGAGGTAGATTGATGACTGGGATCATTCCATCTGTTTTTGGGATGATGCATACACCCTCTATAATTAGCAGGGTGGGGACCCCCACAATTAGCGCACTTAGCCGGGGTGGTTTTTGGCTTGGCGCAGGTGTTTGTGGGGTGATTCTCGCCACATTTTACGCATCTGAACTGAGCTTTGCATAGCTTCTGGGCATGGCCAAATTTTTGGCACCGGTGGCACTGCCCAGAAGATGATTTCTTTCTCAATGGTTCTGTGGTGATTTTGAGTCCACAGATTGATTTTAAATTATAAATGTCTTTGTAGATGTTATGAATTTCTACTAAGACTAAAGGCATAGGTGTCTTATTTGATCTAAACATTCTAGTGACCTTTATGGGGGGTAGTTCCTGTAGGTTAAGGTCAGTAACTATTTCATCTGTGTCAATATCCTCAGAGACTCCTCGTAAGACTACTTTCAGATTTTTTTCAGAGGCAAGTGAAAATGTGTGATATTGGGTTCCTCTAGTATCCAGTTCCTTTGTAAGGTTTCTATAGTCAGCCACCGTGGTGGGCTGAATTCGTATTCCCTCGTCTGCATTTTTAGCAGACGTGTAATGAATTTGTGAATTTGCCATGATGGTTCTGAGTGTTGTCCATCTCTGCTTTTCCCTTAGGATAATCGGTGGCACCTTTTCATTGTGGGAAACAGAGGGATCTGAAATGGGAACATCCTCTTCCATACCAACAACATTTGTTGATTCAGCAGCAAGAATTTTTCTCTTCTTACGTGCGTGAGTTTCTTCTTGATCAGAAGGATTAGAGGTAGAGACAACTAGATTGAGTTTTTCCTCCACTTGTGGGGAGTCTTCATTTTCCTCAACTTCAACTTCAGGTGAGGAATACAAATTTAAGTAGCCGGGCCAATCCCGTTCAAACTTTTTGAGGAGCTTTTTAATAAAACTGAGTGCTAGCTTTTTATCGAGTGACTCAATAATAGTGTCGGGGTCAATCATGCTAGTAGGCCATGTCAACTTGAACTTCTTTTGTAGTTTATCAATGAGTTCAAGAGCTGGCTCTCTTTCGAGCAGATCAGCAAATACGTCCAGGTCAGGCACGCTCATATCGATTTAGTTGCGTATGTGCGTTAATAAAATATCCCGCAGGTCTAAAGACCTGCCAGCAGAAGTTTTTGTAAAATATCCCGCAGCCGCAAAGGACTACCAGCAATATCAAGCATAGGCGCGTCAACTAGCAACAAGATGTTAAAATACAACAACGACACTAATGGCAGTAGGCCTAGCGTATCGCCTTTGCGAAGTCAGTTGACTTACCTTGTATGGGAAATAAAATGTAAAATGCCTGTTTATTGCGGCAAGCAAATAACTGATATTACTAATGAATATAAGCATAAATCTCTGAAAACTTATCAGTCAAATACACAATTCACCATCAATAACACACGACACAAAACACTAACACGCGAGCCGCCATTTTTCCACTCCCACAATAAGCAAGTCATAGGCATCAAAGTAACGAGAATCTGAACCAGTCTGGGTCACTCGCCGCAGTTTTATTGTTAGCATTTCGATTTTTCTTGTACCACACGTATGATTAATACGGGTACAAACGTTGTACTCTGTTTAAAAATATGCTTGTTTATTGAAGGGATGAGAAATATTAATAGGTGGTAAAAGAAAACGAAGCACTGATAAAGGTTCTTCGCATATTAGAGCTTTGAACCCAGGTCTTTTCAACCAAAGGATTGGAATTCTCACACTCAGATTAAAAAAAAAAAATATGGAGCTATATGAAATTATATATATATATATGGCACAATACAGCGGTTGCACTACATCAACAAATAATTCCATATCAGGTTAATCAAGTGGAGAGTTAAATGAACGGCCGCATGGAGTCAGTAATATCCGTTCGTATCCACCTGCTTTAGAATTTACTCTGTCAGTGTTATTTTTACATGTTGCAAAGAACTAAAACATATCTTTTGGCTTTGATGCACTGAGTCCCTTATTATATGTTAAATTAAATGTTAGCCAGAAATTCGATTACAGTATCCTTTAATTGATGCGTTGTCTGTTTAAAAAAAAAAAAAAAAAACATTAATAAATAATAAAAATGCCAAGCATTTTTAATATTTATTAATGTTTTTTATTTATTAATAGTTATTTAAAATTAATGTTTATTAATTTTATTATTAATTAATATATTAATTTTAATATTTCTTAATATATATTTCTTAATTTTATTAACCATACGTTTCTATATTATATCCAGTGCTGGGTTTAACGATAATAGTCACATATGGAGGCGGCAGGATTTTTCCACCCAGAAATTCGTGTTTTTCATCCGGCAAAACAGACAAACTAGCCACAAGAACATGCATTTTACAAACACAACCGTTAACCTATCTGCATAGGCGGTTAACCTATGCAGATAGGTTAACCGCCTTACCATAAGAAGTGACAGGCCATGCCAAAGACGGAATTCGAATCCGCAATCTGCTTGGTTGGAGAGCGGATACGTTAACCACTTGGCCAACCAGACCGGCATAGAGTGACGTACTTATCTTTGAGCATTGTTTATACGATTTCTATCGCTTACCTCCCAACTCCCCGAGTTCCGGACTGGTAGGGCTGTTCTCTCTGAATTCTGATGACTCGAATTTTGAAGACTCGACACTCAGGGTAGCCCCTGAGTTTCAAATAACTTTGACACAAAAACGTTACATAAAAAGGCTTATCATTTTATATATATATAGGGTAGATATATTTATGAGTCCGCTTCTTATTAGCTGCTTCTCGTACGACACGAGCTGGTATACCATTCAATCTCACGGATGTATTGACATTGAGGTTATGCAATAGACTACTCACCTCCAATTCATTCACCACAATTCCCGTATAATCTACTGGTTTATTCGTTTCTGCAATGTCACCACCTGGTTGATATATACTTGCAAAGTGCTCACTCAGTATCTCAACTATATCAACTGATTCAGTTACCTCCCTACCATCGGCATTCTTTAAAATCATTCTTCCATGTACATTTTTCCTTTTGCTTGCTACATATCTAAAAAACTGTTTAGGATTCTCTTTAGCCTGCATGGCCAATGTTCTTTCGTAATCCTTTTTTGCTTTTCTTCCCACACTCGTTACCCTTCTGGCCTGCGCTTTATACCGTTCATGTGCCTGTCGGTCACCTCTCTCCTTAAATTCCCTCCATAGTTGTTTCTTTTTTTTTTTGCAGCTCAAGCTTAATGGTGTTATTCATCCATTTAACCCCTACTTGATTTATTATTCGGACTCTAGGTATACAGTCAGCCATTGCTTCATGCAAACACTTCTTAACTGCCTCCCATGTACTATCAACTTCTTTGCAGTTGTACATGCCATCGCACTGAACCAATCAATCTCCTAAGCTTGTCATACTTTCCAGCCCGATAATTCCACATGTACCCTATCTTAATTGAAAATTCCACACCTTTAGCCACCTTCCAAGTCAAGACCCTATGATCACTCTCACCAATTGGTGGCAACGTGGTCATGTTCGTTACATCCAAATTCTCAGATGCGATTACTAGGTCAAGCACTCTCTTCCCCCTAGTATTTTCCATTACATGCTGTCGCAGATAGTTATCCTTTAATAACCGCATAAAATCCAATTCCTTCCTCCTGTGTGTCCTCTCCTCACTCCAATCAATGCGACCATACTTGAAATCTCCCATAATAATCACCCTCCTTCCACCCATTTCTTCTATTTGCTTGTGCATACTGTCACCACCATCTTTTCCATCACCTGGTCTATAGCAAAACCCAATTGTATATTTAGTTCTGCTAGCCAGAATCTCACACCAAACGGCCTCAAATGTGCTCTTTTGTCTATCCTGCAATTCAACTTCTATTCTCCTTGGCTGTAACTCATCAGCTATCATCAACAATACTCCTCCCCCATTTTATTTTCCCTGTCATTCCTGAACACACTATATCCATCACATTCAATCCTAGCTATATCATCTACAGTCAGCCATGATTCACTAATACCAATAACCTGTGGTCTGGAAGTGCCAACCATGGCTAAAAACTCTTCCTTCTTGTTCCTAATACTCCTAGCATTAGTGTACATGAATTTAAGACCCTCATTAGCCCCAACCCTACCTTGATGCCTTATATTAACTATCCCACTCTGATTTGTTGTCCTTATTCGCTCGGGCAAATTATATTCATTCATACATTCAACTGCCTCCCTAAGGACTGTATATCTACCCTCCCCCCTTAATAAATCTAGTTTCCCTGAATTTGCACATCCACTACATTCAGCAACACTTTCTCAAGTCTCCTTACAGCGTAACCATTCAAATGCAAGCCATCCATCTTATATAGATCCTTTCGCCCATCCAACTCACTCCACACATCCACAAATTCCACACCACTCGTCATACATAACCCACGCATAAAGTCATTCGCAATTATGGCCCTCCTTTTAAACATTTCACTGTCATACCGTGGCAAAAGACTAATCATTCTAACTCTCTCACTCTTTTCTTTTGCTACCTCAAACAATTCATTCAGGTCTTCTATCGTTTCCATTTTATCTCCTTTCAAATCATTCGTACCTGCCACAACAATCATTTCTTTCACCCTTTCCTTTTGCTCTAATAGACTCAGTTACATCCTTTATGGTCGCACCAGGTTGGTACGATTTTGTCAAATCCTCTGCTAACACACCTCGTACTAACGAGTCTCCATACAGCACTCTATCCTTCATTTTGTTCATGTTCACACTCATACGTTTTTTTTTTTTCCTGTCATACTTTTTATTATTGGCTGGTTCAATCAGTCGACTTTTGCTCATATGCTCTAGCTGCTGTTTTGCCCTTTGTATCGCACCATTCAACAACGCGATCTCACTCATTGCATCTATCTCATCTTTTTTATTCTCTGTAAAACCATTAATACTATCATTCACACTTTCTACATTCACATTCTCACAATTCTCTGGTACAACCTCGCCGTTTCTTGTCATATCCCTATTTTCTTCATTCTGAAGTTTGAGAAAAATATCACACTCACGATCCAAAATACACTTCAATTCCTCATTCTCCCTACATTTTCTACACACATTCACTCCTTTATTATCATCTAACCACACTCTGACCGCACTCCGCAAAGCGTACATTTCACAGATAGTACACTGAATCATCTCCTTTACATTACCGTTCTTGAAAGAAGATGGCGAACCATCATTACTGGCCGCCATTTTCCTTCGTACTGAGCCATACTTACTAGTAACGTATTTTATCAAATTTTAAATTATAAACACCAAAAAGACGCAAGACAAACAAAACTACGCAATATTAAAGTAAATTTATCAACGATAACTGAAAATAACGCTTATCTTATCAGGAGCTTTCACGAACACTACACACTACGAATCCCTCTAGCGGCGACTTCCCGACATAGATTATGCTATAAAACACTTTAGCACACTAACTACAATAATATACTAAAATTACACAATTAAATCTAACAAAATATTTAATAAATCAACAAAAATCACAAATCTTTCACCCCCCCCCCCCCCCACCCCCCCCCCCCCCCACCCCCCCCCCCCCCCACCCCCCCCCCCCCCCACCCCCCCCCCCCCCCACCCCCCCCCCCCCCCACCCCCCCCCCCCCCCACCCCCCCCCCCCCCCACCCCCCCCCCCCCCCACCCCCCCCCCCCCCCACCCCCCCCCCCCCCCACCCCCCCCCCCCCCCACCCCCCCCCCCCCCCACCCCCCCCCCCCCCCACCCCCCCCCCCCCCCACCCCCCCCCCCCCCCACCCCCCCCCCCCCCCACCCCCCCCCCCCCCCACCCCCCCCCCCCCCCACCCCCCCCCCCCCCCACCCCCCCCCCCCCCCACCCCCCCCCCCCCCCACCCCCCCCCCCCCCCACCCCCCCCCCCCCCCACCCCCCCCCCCCCCCACCCCCCCCCCCCCCCACCCCCCCCCCCCCCCACCCCCCCCCCCCCCCACCCCCCCCCCCCCCCACCCCCCCCCCCCCCCACCCCCCCCCCCCCCCACATTTTTTTTTTGACAACAGTGATGAGAAATGCGTTTATTACAAATCATCTAGTGGTTGGAAATGTATTTGTGTGTGAGTGGCATTAAAATTCTTTCTATATTAGCCCAACTTAAGGACGTGATATTTCTGTTTCCGATATGGTTTCATTTATAATTCTAGGTACTTTTCAAAAATGAATTACGAAGAGCTAAAGAAGTCAAATCGAAGATGGCGCTCTGCAAGTATTGGAAGTATTGCATCGTTCAGAAGTCTCGATTTAGATTCTGAACACTTCATCGAAGATATATTAGTTGGATTAGGAGTTGCTGGTAGAGAACTTCCTCCTATTCCGAACCGATTCGTTCCATCCATTTTAAGAAGATTCTCCAATTTACCCCATTTCTTGTGGGACACTTTAGATCCAAGAGTTGCTCGAATACTAAAAAAATATTCTCTTTACATTGACAAAATGGAAGCTGCTAGAAGTTCAGATTGGCTTCAAGGGATTCCATCCTCGTGTCTCATAGAGGAATCCGAAGCAATTGAGGATGAAGATGATTCACCAAACACTTGGACCCAGTTCAATAAGGAACCATTAAATGGGATTTCAATGAACATCGACGCTACTCAAAACAGTCCCAACTGTTCATGTGATTCTTTTGGAAAAAGCATCGCATCTGATAAGGATGCCTTAAGTTCCAGAACTCAAATGCAATTAATTTCAAACAAGAAGGATAAAATGAAAGAGGAATTACCGAAGCAGATCTCTTCAGTGTGCGGTAACTCTCGCAAAATTTTACATAAAGCCAAACGTTTCACAAAGAAAACCGTCGCTAAGCGAAAGTGCGGAAAATTATTAAAGAAATGCAAACGTTTTAAAAATAAAATTCCTGACAAAGGCAACTATTTTTATCTGATATTTAGATTAAAGAGAAGCGATATTTCTAATTTCTATTATACGAAACCAGAGTCTGAACATTGTGGCCAATTTAAGGCGTCGTACACAGACGAATATGAGCAGATGGAATATAAGAACAACGAATATTCTTTTTTATACGAACAGCGAAAAAACATAAATAAAAGTTGTACTGAATTAACACTACTCTGTTTGCAAGACATTCGTGTTGTAAACTGGAATTCTTTTGTTACCGGCAACAATACAAACAGTCTGAACTTATCAAAATGTAGATGTCGCTGTCTGTTATCAGTCATCGAAATGCGTTCAGGTTCCAATGCAAGTTCAATTAACCTTTCAAAAGAACAAGCACAGTTTAATCTCATTTTACAATCTATTATTCGCCAGTTTAAGAAGCATACTACGGAACATGAGTGGGAACAAAGTAAATATCCATACCACTTTAATACACGAGATTCCTACAAGATGGCAGTGCTGGAGCAAAGCAAAAAGTTTTATGTAGAATTTTTATGTTCAAGTCACGTAACACAATTACTATCAGATATTAGGGATGTAGTTTATCGCTCGAGCGGAAATCAATTTTCTGAGTGCCTCTGTGCCGACATTGCTCCATATATTTCAAGACGTGACACCCGACACTTTTTCGAAGCAATTTCCCCATCATTTCCCGACTCTGCTGTCTGTTTTGCTGATAAAACACACGATAATGCAAATAACACTAATAAAACCCCCTGTTTTTATGCACTGTGGCCTGTCGATGGAATTTCTAAGGCAAGGCCAACATATCGAAGGATAGACGGGAATGAGCACGAAATTATGACAACTTCCAATACTCTGGAAGGACCGACAGGCTGGATCACAATACTTCCGTTTATCACCGACAGCTGTCTCAACTCTTCATGCAGTATCAGCGATAGTGACTGTCTGGATCACAATGAAAATGATACGATTGAAGTTTGTAGTGCCAAAACGAAAACAACTTATTTTTCCGCATGTGTTGAACAAACGCAGAAACGTCATCAAAATAGCAGACGACAGAATTATGCAGCTTTTATAACAAATGCTTCAAATGAACAGAGGTAAGTAAATGTCTAAATCTAGATAGTAAATTTAAAAGTAATCTCACAATTAATCGGTTAAATGCTTTTATCAGAAACATTCGTAGGAAAGAATTACAAATCATTATTAAGAGAAAAATCCTATTAAGTGGCTTTAATGCCCTACATGTGAATAACACAAAAAACATTAGCTCTCAGTTTCGAATTGTGATTGTAATTTAGTTAGTTTCCTCTCTCTGATACTATGTTATTTAAAACAGGATTTGTCGTAGTTTCCACGAGTTTTCAAGTGCATATTATTGACAATCAGTTGTTTGGTAAGGCAAGTAAACTGATTTCATATGATTTTTATCGGGTTGTATTTTCGTTCATATATTTGTCCACAGCGTGGAGAAACAAACGTTTGCACACGAAATATTTTCAAGACTAAGCGATACATATACAGAGAGCGGATGACTTTACATCGTTTCTTCTTTGTATCCCATAATTTAAAGAATATTCTTAAGAAAGAAAATAATTAATATAATTTCTTTTGAAGTATTACATAATTTCCAATCCAACTGGAAAACGTGCTTGTCATAATTATCTCAAATAGCAGATGCACATATTCAAATAAGAGATGTTCTGTTTGTGGACTTTTATTTGTATTTCTTAATGAAAAACTAGAACTAAGTCCACAATTTTTTTTTTTTTTTAATTTGATATAATTTAAACCAAAGTCTTTCTAAACAAAGTGGGTCTCCGTAGCTCAGTCAGTATGGAGGATGGCCTTAGGGATTTTTCAATCGAAGGTGAGTTAGCCAGTCTCATACGGGGGTACAAGAGTTTTTCATCCCACCAAAGAGACAGTCCGACCAGAGAATCCATGAATAAACATAAAGCGCTGGCGCCTCTTAGCCTTAGCGCCGTAATCGTAAATCATAACATCTGCTGAATTCAAAAGCAGACAAAACGGAGTTTTATATCAAATTGGAATAATACAGCCTACGTATAATAATATTACTAATGTTTATATGATGATGATATTTAACGTGTATTATTCACACTGTCGAGGAAATCCTCTCTCCGAATGGAGGGGGGGGGGGTCTTTTTCTCCCATGGCGACCCAGTCCATCTTGGGAAAATGTATTTTATTTTGTCATGTCTAAACAGAAAATGCATTCGGAGGTGGTGAGAAGATGCATCGGAAATAGAAGAGTATAACATCGACGAAACTCTGAGCATATTTAGGTATGATTCCATCCGCGCGCGCGCGTGTGTGTTTGAACTACTTGCTTCGCAGCATGTAAGAGGTGTGGTCTGAGCAGCAACAGTGCAAATTGTAGAAAACTGTTCAAAATCGCTGCCTTACCATCTCATAGTGAGTGGGATTTCCCAGGTATGAGGCCGTACCATATGAATGGATGCGTGTGAGTTACATATAAAACTTTATCCTATGTTATTTCTTATTTAAAGAAAATGGTCTCAGGAGGCTTCTGACATCCTCCCTTTAGTGCTATTTGTGCAGAATTAAGAGGATTTAAGGCGCTGTACACAACAAAGTTAAGTTCAAATACAACTCTCAAAGCAGATATTCGTATTAAATGCTAAAAGACGCAAGCCAACGCCGATGCAAAAATCAGTTTTTTAATCCTGATTTCAAAAATGATTTCAGGACTGCGCGGAATATTAGCTTTGTTGAGAAGGCAATTGAAGATTGACGGAATGACTGAAGATTCTATCTACATACACCAGCCACTGAATTAAAAACTTCTTTAATACCTTGTTGGACCTACA
This sequence comes from Typopeltis vanoorti, assembly GCF_054136105.1. NCBI lineage: Eukaryota > Metazoa > Arthropoda > Arachnida > Uropygi > Thelyphonidae > Typopeltis > Typopeltis vanoorti. Next base: position 91,472,943 of record NC_143568.1, read on the forward strand.
ATACCAATCCTCTTCAAGTCCCTGCGCATAGTTCAGTGGGAATATGGATCGTGGACAGCCTTCATTAAACGCTGTTGCACTCAGGAAGTCCTCAGACGACGATCTCATTTCTGATAGACCGTCTCAGGGCCACAGTTACGCCGCTTAGACAAGTCAAGTGGGTTATTTTTCCACTGATTAAACACCCGGGATATCTCATCTTTTGAGAAACCAGCCAGACGAGCACCCCCAATAAGCCCTTTATAGAACTCTGAAAGATCCTTTGTTTTTCCAATTGTGATCAACACTGTTGACGATTACTGACCAGCATCATTCTTAAATAGTTGACGTGGTGACGCGTGTGACTATTTTGTATGTACGTTGCGTAAGTGACGTTTACGTGCGCCTGCGTAAAGGTTTCTAATTTAGTGGGCGGTGTGAGTATTACACTCTGTAGATTGAAGGCAAGTAATCTGCAGACTTGGGCAGATAGATGGTGAACGTAGAGGATTGAGCTGTTTAAACTGTTGAGAAGGTGTTTATGATATGGGATGGATACTGTAGGCATTTTACAAATGGTCGAATAAAGGGAAGGGATGGTGACTAAAGTCATTCTTATTACGTGGTGAATAAGAGAGTAAGAGTTTTTTCCCCTTCTTTCTTTCACGTGGATGGTGCCATGAATGTTATGGATACTAAAAGAATAAGTGAATTTAGATTCATATAAGGAATATGTTGCAACCTATCATGATGAGTGACTCATCGTGAATCTGTGAACTCGATCGAGGCTTGTTGTAATAACCAATCTTATAATCAAATATCAAGTTATTTTTATCTCGATGAGTGTTTGACTCCAGGAGAGATATAATAATAATAATCAGCGACGTAGTTAGGTTTTTAGCGCTACTGGCAAATTCGTAGCTAAGTGACATTTGTAGTGTGACAATTTCGATGATTTGTAAAATATCCAACCACTGGCGGCGCCTTTGGCAACTGTCCCAGTGCCAAAAACGTTCTAATATCAATATTAAAATATTAATTGATAATAATTAATTAATTTAAAAATTTTAAAACTTTATTAATTGATAAAAATGAATTAATAATAATAGTAGTAAACAGGAATGGAAGTCGCCTTCTTGTTTTGCTTCCGTTTAAAAAAAAAAAAAAAATCAGCTAACGCCTTTTTATTCCCGTATATACGGGAGTAGGCGAGGCCCTTTAGCCCTATCTAACTTTTGGAGACTGAGTGGGCAGTTCAATCTCCACTGGTACCCAATCAGAGACAGATGGCCCAAGGCTATCACTAATTAAGCGGTACGCAGTGAAGAGAGACGGCTCAAATGTGCCGCCATCTCGTGGTCTCTAACCCTAACACAATATATTTAATGTCTGAAATAATGTGGGTTCTACGGTCGATTTTCTTGAGTTTACAGGACGAAAAACCCGAGTTTCCGGGAGGAAAAACCTGCTTGCCCGTGCCAGAGATCGACTAACTCGGGAACCGGTCGAAAAAAGGCTTAGAAAAATTTCCTCTAGTCGCCGACTAGACTCGAAACCAAGACTTCCTTCGTGCGGCCTAGCGCGATGGTGTGCAAACGCCACATCGACTGAGCTACATTCCGTTTAAAGAAATAATAATAAAAAAAAACACAACTGAAATTTGGCATCTGTGTAAAATATCAAATTTGACTACATTCTTATACGAGTTCTTAATTCTTATGCTTGTATTTATTGCATTTCTAATGCGAGATAACGTAGACTGCATAATATCTAGCTAGCCTATGTGTATTATAGATTTTTTTTTCTACACAAACTTCTGAATTCTTCAGTACATGATTTCTTTTTCTAACATGCCAAACCTGCTCAATGTTAACTTTATCTTCTTTTTGAGATTTTTCGAAATGAAAAAAATATTATTTTGTGAATCTTTATAAACACGAAGAACTACATCCGATAGGGCTCTCCTGAAACTCACCTTGACATTTAATTTTAGATATCAGTAGGCTAAGTGTACGCTGTTGCACCTAGTCATTCTGAACTATTAATCTATTATTGAAATATTGATTTCTACACACCAGCAGACCGAGACAGTAGTTGAGGAATGCAGTGAGCAAAAATTATAATGGAGAGGAAAGGATGATAGTGAGCAGTGTTTATTAGATGTCAATGGTATTTCGTTTTTTTTTTTTCCCTTAATAACTGACTAAAATTTTTCAAGTATAACATTTATGTCAAGTTTTTAATCTGTGTAATTTAAAAGAAAATAGCTAACGTAACTACGTTAAAAAAAAAACAAAAAAAAAACGAAAATTGACTACTTACGTATATAAATGTTATACGTAAAAATATGAAATTAATTATATAATTTGCCACCTGCCCTTCTTAAAAGTTTGAATGACTAAGATGGATTGCTGAATTTCGTCTCTAGTTACTGAGGCATTCTCAGATAGAGAGAAAGAACTAACAATCAGTATTTATATCATGAATATAAATATATATTTAATTTATATTCATAAATTTTTATTCATAATTCAAATACTAGTAGCGAAGTTACTTCACATTTATGCTTATACTGGGGTATACGATTAAAAACAAAAATATAATTTCTTTTCGAGTATAATAAATATTTTTTATAATTCTCCGGTAAAAATTAATAAATATGTTAACACGTGTTCTGAAAAACATTATACCTGAATTGAGATTTTTTACATTTTCTGTGAACTACCCAGCATTTCCTTCAAATCAAGACAGGAAAAATTTATTTATCAATTTTGAAATAGGGAAACATGAGGGGGGGGGACCTAGAAAACCCTGAAATCTTGAGATCATTAGCTCTTTCAAACTAATGGAATATGGACCTAAGTCAATAAAGATCTACACAGATGGCTCCAAAAATCCAAATGGCAATTCTAGGAGTGGCTTACTCATCTATGGCTCTCAAAATATAGAACTAAAAACAACTAACAGTAGAGGATGCAACTCATACCATGCAGAATTAATGGCCATTAACACAGCACTGCAACATTTGGATAAACAAACCCCAAAAGAGTTTATATTTTTCACAGATTCCTTACCAGCCCTTCAAGCTATTAAGAACTGCTACACTAGCCATCAAGAAATACTTAGAGACATAGCAAGAAACATAAACAAACTACATAAGGATTCCGAAATAATTTTCCAATGGATCCCACCAAAGGTGGGATTAAAGGTAAACGAAACTGCAGATGAAGTAGCAAAAATGGCTGCAACATCCAGTGATACCACAAATTTCAATCTTTTTAAAACCACTCAAAAAGAAAACATAAAAAGAACGATTCTCCAGGACATGACTCACCATTGGTATTCACAGAAAAACCAGGAGCTACCATCAACTCCAAGTTTAATCGCTGTGCCACTACCATGATCTCCCGCCTCGATACCGGCCACACAAGACCAATCAAGTTTAGCACTGGCATAAAAATCTTCCCCATCTGCAAAATCTGTAACATCGAGGAAACATCACCAATGCATTTGCTAAACTGCATGAACATTTCCAAATGTGAATTCTATAACAACCCAGAAGAGGTGCTGTATAAAATACATGAACTTGACCTCTATGATCTGGTGTAATAATACCATGGGATGATATTTTTTTTGACAAAGTTTATTATCTCTTCACATATACAGAATATTTACAAATATACAATTGAAGTACAACTATTACATTTTTGTTCACTTCAAATATTCAGTACAGAAAGTTATATTTAAATTGCATCAATAATAATATTAACAATGTATTTTACATCTTTTTCAATTTATATTTCGATATGTAATTCATTTTAATTCATAAATTAGACTTGCAGTCTTTTTTTTTATTATCAGTAAAGAATGCTAAATGGATTTATTTCACTTTCAACTTGCTATATTTTGAATCAATAATATTAATATGTATTTTTTTTTTTCAATTTCAATTTACAGTTTATTTTGATTTAGAATTCACATTATTAGTGTTTTTTTTTTTTTCTGTTAACATGCAATGGGAATGCCGAATTTCATTTGATAACTGATGTGGCTTGATGGATATCAATCTCATGGATTCTGATCCCTTCATCGCTTTGAAATAGACTTATATTAGAGGTTAGCGAGCACCTGGCTCACCCTAAATAGGGCTGTACGGAGGCACCTGAACCAAAAAGCTGAACAGCTTTCGGCGCTTATGTTTCCACCTAGCATTTCCCCTAGTGCGGCAGCAAGGATCGCTGCAGGGGCTCCATATGTTACGCGAAGAGACCGTAGACTCGTAAGTTTTGTCGGCTGTAATTTCCCTCGCTTTGAAATCTGGCGCGGGTTTCATAGCTCGCTTCTGAGTGGGCGGGGCTAACGCCTCTCTAGTCTTCTGTAGTTTAGATGGGTGAAGTGAGCAGCCCTGATAATTGGCTGGTTGTGGGCCTCCACAATTCGCGCACTTAGCAGGTGTCGTCCTTGGTTTGGTGCAAGTGTGTGAAGGATGATTGTCGCCGCACTTAACACAATTGTAGTCTGCTCTACATAAGTTTTGTGCGTGCCCGTACTTTTGGCAGCGATGGCATTGACCGACAGATGCCTTTCTGCTGAGCGGTTCGGTCTTGATTATTAAGTTGCAGACGGTTTTAAGGTCGTAAACTTCTCTCTGGTCTTTACTGATCTCTACTAAGACCAGAGGCACGGGGCTCTTGTCTGCTCGAAGCATGAGCGAGATCTTATTTGGATCTAGACCCTGTGATCTGAGGTCAGCACCTATTTCGTGGGATGTAATGTTTTCTGCCAGTCCTCTGAGGACAACCTTTAGGTTTTTGTCGCTCTTAAGTTGGAATGTGTGGTATGGAACTTTCAGTTCGTCCATAAGTCTGGTGAGCTGGCGGTAGGTCCGTCGCTCCTTCTGGGTGGATCCGGATTCCTTCATCCATACTCTTAGCGGAAATAAATTTGATGTTTGTGTTCTTCATCGTCTCCGCGATTGAAGACCAGTTTTCTTTCGTTCTTAGAACTACTGGAGGCATCTTCTCTTTGGGCTGTGTCCCTGAGACCATCGTTATATTTTCAACAGGTCGTGCTGTTGTGTCCATTAGAACTGTGCTTGTCAAGACTTGGGGTATTATTACAGATTCTGCAGCGGCGGACTTTTTCTTCCTCGTCTTCCTGCTGACCACCTGATATTTCTTTTTTTTTTTTTCACAATGCTATTTTTAAATGTTTTTTTTTTGTTGTTGTTGAACTCAATTGAGATGTAATGTCTCTGCTTGCATCCTCGAAGCTTTTTAGAACTTATCTGACGATGACACCGGTTAGATATATGTATTTTTTATTTATTGATTTGATTGCTGTGTTGGAAGTAGGGTGATGTTTGGGAGGTCAAATGAATGATCTGAAAGGTCTGATCAAAGTGAAATTGCCTGTATGTTCTGGTGTTATTGCATCTGTCTTGGTGGTTCACATTTATTTTTATTGTGGTCTTCTTTTTGAGCTAATTAGGAGACTTTTTTTTTTAACTGTGGCAGCTGAGCTTTTAATTTGTATCGGTTTTGAAGTTTGTGCCTTCCTCAAGAATATCTTGGCATCTCTGATTCACAAAAACTGGTAAATTTTTTTCTGTTTTTGCTTTTCTTGCTTGCTATAACAGATTCTGGTTGAATGCTGTTAAATATTCGGATAGGAAGATTGGTGTGAAAATTCTGCTATCAACAAATTACCTATTTGTTAATAATAGACGGCAACGAAAAACAATTGACTATCCTTGGCCTAGATGTTCATTATCAATACTACATTTTGGACCAGCAGTGTAATTTGATAATAGCCATCAACTTATGGGAAAGAGCTATAATTTATAACTATCAACAAGTGGCGCCATCTTTTGATTAAATATAAAACTTACGTCTGCGTGGTTAGCCTAGTGCAGTGTTTCTCAACGTTTTTTGGATCATGCCCCACCTCAACGTCTCAAAGAATTTGATGCCACCCCTCTAGAATAATAGTCAGCCAAGTTCTGAAAAAGTATAATATAAATATGTATAAATATGTGCATATACATTTCTAATTTCCCCCAAAATATTCAACTTTCCCCCCTGTGGGGCGTATGCCTCAAGTTGAGAAACAATGGCCTAGTGGCTGTGCGCTTCGCAACCATATGCCTGGGGAAAGAGTGTCCTAGGTTCGATTCCCGCACGACAAGGGGAGCTTAAGGATCTTCCTCAGCCATAGCCAAGTTAGCTGGTCTTGGGCGTGGACAGCAGGGTTTTTCTCCCAGTTTATCTGGGGTTTTTCATCCCGCAAGCAGGCAAACCTTCCCCGTGAACGAACGAACACACACACAGTCATGAATATCGCCCTTAGGTGATGCAGCAGAGGAGTGGCGAACCGACTGCATTAATACGCCAGTAACCCCTCATTAGGAGGGGACTCAACCCGTCCTAGATGGATGAGGATAGGATAGGTCAGCGTTTCCCAAACTTTTCTGACGACGGAACACTTCACAAATTCTGAAATTTTCACGGAACACCTTGGTTATTTTGTAATGTATTAATTAATAATTAATCGGTAATTTAGCTGATTTTTATTAATTAATAATTGATCCTTAACTATTAATTAATAATTAATTAAACATCAATTAAACATAAATATCATTAAATTAATTTGTGCTGATTTTCATTGACATATCCCATTCTGATCACCAAAAATTTATAATATTATTATAAGTACTTACGAGTGAATGCAGACTTTTTTCTCCTGTGTGCTGGTAGTTTCCCCCCTCCTTTTGTACATCCTGGAGATCGCTTTGTAGGCTGGTGGCGGATGACTCACTATCTGTTGCGTCGCCCCGTGCAGGTTGTGCCCTGCACAAAGGCGCCTGATCAAGAGGAGCGCAATTTCAAGACGATATATAATAGCAAATTTGTATACAATGGTCTTATTCATTAAGTAAAACTTTACTACATAGATTGCACGACTTGAAATAAACAGTAAGGCGATAAAAAATGAACAGTTAACTCAACAACCGATTAGCTGGTTTGCTTTGACGCACCGATTCATGAGTGGTGCGTCTTGATTTGTGTTATGATTTTATTGTGATAATTGAAATAACATTTTTTTTTGAGATGCTCTATTTATATGTACACATACGTATATCTTGTATTTATATACTAAATAAATAAAAATTTCTTGAAATTAATTTCATTTTAATTTGCAAATTCTATTTTCTGGGGACGCTGAAATATAACTTTGAACAAAGGCGTCTCTTACCTGCGGAGCGGCACTGTGCGTCACGAACACCTTCAATAAAAGATTTCTTAACATGAAAATTAAACAAAGTCCCTTGTCTCTTATTCATATTAAAATTTAAATCTGCAGGTATATTACTTTTAAAAAATCACAGCACTACAGTTTCGAAACTTTCCCCCTACAATACAAACTTGCGAAGAAAGTATTCAGTATTACTAGATTTGAGAACCAGATACAGACTACCTTGATCTTCAATTTTAGTGGAAAAATTTTCTTTCTACTTCCTTCCTGATTGGTCACTAACATTTGCAACACAGATGTTATTTATTTCAGTTTTGAGAACAGAGGATACGCCACCCGTTGTTGTAATCGGCTTGCAGGCAATTTTTATGATCGGTCACAAACAGCGGTATTCTCTTTCCCGATTGTTGAAAGATTTCGATGTGTGTTAACGATAATTCATGAATATTTCCATGTTTAAAAATGTGCCGCTTGGTCACTGACATTTGTTACACACATGTCATTTCCTTCAGCTTTGAGAACAGAGGATACGCCGCCCATTGTTATAATCCGCTTGCTGGAAATTTTTATGACCGGTTATAAACAGTGATATTCCCTTTCCCAAATGTTGAAAGGTTTCGATGTGTGAAAATTAACGATAATTCATGAATACTTCCAGATTTAAAAATATGCCGCTTGGTTACTGACATTTGCTACACATGTTATTAGGCGTTCTGGGTCTGAGCTTTTCGACATATTCACGAATATCATTCTCCTCAGAATATTTCCATTAAAATATTTATTCATGAAAAATACTTAGAAAATTAAAATGACAAATTCCAGGAGAACTTCTCGCGGAACACAGTTTGGGAAACCCTGAGGTAAACTATGAAAACTGATGGAAAGGGACAGGAGAGTTCTGAAAAGGGTTGTGCGTTTCTTCCTTCATGAATCAACTTTTTCCCCTCCTTCCACTTCGGTGCATTCACAACTATAGAGATCTGTGCCAAAGAGAACGCTACAGCTTTAACTTCCGTGGAAGGGCTGCCGAATACTAACGAAGCATCTTGTGCAAGATATGCTTAAGCTAGACTTAAGTCATCAGAAACTGAAAAGCTTTTGTATGGGCGCTGGAAGTCTTAGAAATATTTTAATTTCTTCTTTTCCTCCCTTTCTTTCGTTAAATAAATAATATATCACAAAGAATTAACCTAATAAGCATTTTAAATGCACAAATATGACCAATGCACAAAAATTAAAACTCGTATTTCAAATAAGATATCTGTAAGCCTAATCATATTTGTTATTTATTCATATAAAAATATGTTAATGTTTACGTTTGCTTTTCAGTGAAAAGTTTATCGCATTGTTAACTTAGAAATCACGCAGCGTTGGAGTTGAACAAAATAATGGAAACGCATGTCATACCTAATGTACAGTACGTACAGGAGTTGAACAAAATAATGGAAACGCATGTCATATCTACATATTTATTAATATGGTGCTGGACCACTTTTGCCTTCAGTACAGCCCGAATTCTTCTTACAATGGACTCAAAGTAGTTTTGAATACTTTCTGGTGGAATTTTGTATCATTCTTCTTGAAAAACATCATTTTTAAGACGTTGGAGGTGGGAATCTGTTTCCTATTCTAGTCTCCATAACTGGCCAGAGTGATTTAATTATGTTCAAATCTGGTGATTGTGCCGCAATCTCCAGAATACTGGAGCTCCCATTTACGAAGCCCACATCAGACAGTTTTTATTGGAACAGGTTCTACAAGATAAATATTCAGTTCGGCTGTTGCTTGTGCTGCAATAGTTCCGTGAGTTTTCGAAACAATCCTTCTCAGTGTCCAACGATCTCTTTTTGTTTATTTTCGTTTTTAATCCTTTATTTTCGTCCACTGTTTCTCTTCGATGATGATGTCTTGCCGTGATCTGTGTATGCCGACATAAACCTTAGACACTTTCGATCTCAATACACTTAATAATGTGGCATTTTTTTCTCACTGATGCTGCAGCTAAACGCGCACCAACAATTTGTCCTCTTTCAAAGTCGAACAAGTCTCCCATTGTCGGATTTTTTTAAACACGAATTTTCAAATTTTCACTCAGTACAATCATTAATGCACATGCATGAGAAATACAGAGTGTAACAAAAACAAAAAAGAATATTGAGTGCTGCCACAATTTTTTTTTTCATTTTCAATGTAGCCAACACAAACAAATTATAATTAACACGATAAAATGTTAGTCAAATTATTGTTTAAAACAGCAAATACAACATCGTTTTATTGACGTCTAATGTATAGTGGTTAAAATTTATTAACTTGTGTTAATAAATAGTGAAATAATAATTATTTCACTATTTAGTCATTAAATCTATGTTTTGTTTTGTTTTTTTAAATATATATATATATAGATAACAAAAAAAAAAAAAAGATAACACGAATGATCGATAATATTCTCAAGCCTAACCAACTTTAAAAGCATACAAGAATAAGAGTTTATAAAGTTTTGTTAAGACCTTCTCTACTGTACGGAAGTGAATTATGAACCATGAACATTCCTAAAAGCAGCCTCGAGTTTAAATATTTTCGTATAGTTTGGCAGAACAGAACCATTTCAAATGTAAAACAATTATTAACTAATGAATTAAGTGAAAATTTGCTTTTCTTTTGCAGTTCGACTGAAGAAGAGGAACCATCAAGAGAGTGGGAAAGAGATTTCAAAGCTGACCATGCTAATGGAGAGAGTGATAGTTCGCTGAATGGTTACCAAAAAGAAAGTCTACATACAGAGAGAAAAGTACGTTTACAGGCAGATAAATATACATTAAAAATACGTTTTTCAGCAGAATCCTAACAATAATTTCTCGCGGCTGTAATGAACACGCGCTTTATGCACGTTCGTAATGCGTTATTACAGAAATCTATTGTATATTTTTATTAGTACTGTGTATGGTTATTCTGATCACGTAGAATTCTTAATAAACACACACTTGATAATTATTATTTGTGTGTATGATGTTGTCTCACCGCTAAATCAGATTGTCGATATTGACCATTTGCAGCATCGTTATGATTGTTTTTTAACCTTCATCTTATTTCTAAAAGGTAGAATGACGTATAAAAAGTCATAAATAAAATGTATTCCATTTAAGGGACTGATAAAGCCACAGGTGTGCAACTTTGAATGACGCATTCAAAGTCTCCAGAAAAATTACGCATTTTTCTGGAGACGCAGCTGTGGCGTGTACCTTTGTATTTGCAAAAGCATCTGATTAAGGCTTCAAGTTGGGTCGGATTTTAACGGAGGATACAGTCAGTTTCTTGCTTTCCTTATATTGGTTATAATCAGGATCGTTGTTTTTATAATTCAGATTTTATTACTTGGAATTTTCACACGTCATAAAGAAAAACAAAATCCAGCACGTGGTTTTCTCTGTCGTAGCAACTTCGAGATGCTTTTCTGTACAACTGTAATATTATTGCTTTCAGTATATAATGGTGTAAGATCACTGAACATCTAATATATCGTTCTTTGCATATTACACGCAGCCATCAAATGTAGAGAAGGCTATGAAAGCTATAGAGGAACTGCAGGAGGCTATCAAGCAAACTAAAGAGAGACAGAGGGTAAGTTTTTCTAATAAACTGTTGTTTGATTAGTGATCTGTAGTCGAAATATTTTGTAATATCATTGTATGTGAATGTATGAATTGTATGTATGGTATAAAAGCAAGATGCTTGTGAAGTGTAAGACAGTTTCTTAAGGATGCACAAAAGTGCTAGTTGATGAATAAACTGCATAAAGTTAAGATTTTTTTTTTTTTCTTTCAAGAAGAATACAGACGTACGCAAGGCCACTCTGTTACGATCAAGCGGCACAGTAATAATGCTGTTAATGCTGGCATCACAGCAGCGATGCCAGCATTAACAGCAGTGCAATTGTCAACGCGATTGGAGAAAGAACGGTAATGCACTGGGGGAGGGGGGTGGGGTATGAGGCTAGCTAAACACAAGCTTGAAAAAATCCGTTGGCCACTAGTTATAGAGATATAGTATCAGAAAATTTGCTCATGGAATTGTCAACTACTCACAGATCATAAACAATGCTATGACATTTCGCACTCGCCGAGATGCTATCACAAAAGTCAAATTCTGTTTCGCTTTGTCATGCATAAATCAAACCAAACTCTGAGAACAAGTCAAGATACTGAAATGTCTTATTTTAAAATTTATTTTCATTCTGAACGTTCTAATCGTTGAACCCTTCTCCGAAACTCAGTGATGTGCTTGTCTCGATTATCTTGTTCCATTTTTCCTTCAGCTTTAAATTTTTGACTGCTTTTTCTTTTTAATTTATTAGCAGTATCGTCACTTTTATTATATACTTCCCACCTACGAAAGTTTTTTTCTATATAAAATTATAGTACTTTCGTACAGTGGGAGGGCTAAATATTTTTTCTATTTTTATCATATATATTATATATTAAATTTCACAGCACAAGATCGATAAAAGAAGGATCTTTATAAGTTTGATCTAGTAGATGAATTAATAATTTTTTCTAGGCTTTTATTTATTTATTTATTATTTTTTTTTTTTTTTTTGAGCCGGTCCTCAGGTTAATTAATCGATCTTTGTATCGCAAGAAAATAGGGATTTTTAGTCCCGGAAACTTGGGATTTAACTCCGCAACACAGAATATTCGGCAGAACATTGCTTTAGACCAGTGGTCGCCAAAGGGGTCGACAGAAAAATATAAGACATCATTGTATGGGTAATATTTAATTCGGTTAACTTGGATTACCTCCATGACAAAAGACATAGAGGTAATGACAACGCAATTAAGAGTGAATTGTGGGATCAGTACCTCCATCTTACAGGTCCATGAATTGGACCTCTAAGATGAAGCAAGGTCATGAAAATAGTTACTGAGGCCAATCAAGTAGGCCAAAATGACGTATTTACCAATAAACGCATGTTGGTGGTTCCTGCCGGCCGGCGCAGTGGGAGCGAGATTGCAACACGTGCGTGGTTCTTATTTACTGATACTTACAAGTATTCGATCGCAGTCTCATTTTTGCGCATCGACATACAAGTGAGCGTTAATGTTCTAAAATTCATCAACATACATATTATAATTCAATCGTTATTCATTCACGAACTAAACTTCTCTATGTTGAAGAGTTGAGCAGCGCTGGTAGTAATACCAGTGATATTACTAGTGATAGTAATAGTAATATAATAATATATACTATATTATACATACAATAAACACTGTAACTATAAAATAAACAATCTAAAAACTCACATAAGCGTCTTTTTTTTTTTGCTTGTCCTATTATAATTACGTAATAGTAAAATAGAGGGGGTCGATAAAAAGTCAAGAAACGCTTGAAGGGGTCGACGGGCAAATTGACTTTGGCGACCCCTGCTTTAGACGATAACACCAAAAGGGGTTAATAATACGATATGGCGATCACTCGTCAATCTACAAACATCAGTAAAATACCGATAACGAAAGACAGAGACCTGCCTATCAATTTCCAAAAATAAAGCGCAGTAAAAAAAATAAATGAATAAAAAAATCAGGAATGAAAAAGCATTAGAGGATTTTGAGGCTAATGCTAATATCAGCGGACACATTTTAGGGCTGTTTGACTCGGCTGTAAGTGCGATTATTTTAATACTTGTAATCCAAATCTGATTTTTTTTTTTTTTTTTTTTTTTTTTTTTGTTCTAGTAGAAGGAAGTATATTGCAAGCGGTTAACATTTTAACTCTTTACATTTGCATTACTTCCTTTCTTAATAATAAAAGAAATCCGGAGTGGCTCACTTTTAATATAAATACAATTAACCATTCTTAAATAGTTCAAACAACAGTTTTCAACCGTGGAATACATTTTGAACCACAAGAACATCATGTGGTTCAACGAAATCAAATAAAAATTATGTATTTCAACTCTGCTGCTAAAAATACACAATTTTATCTTTCCAGCTTTATTTTAATGGCAAAAGCGATTTATTGTTAATTTTTAATGATCAAGTCGGTAGCAAAAATTCCCTACAGACTTTGTCATAGCGGAAGCGCCACCTGTACAACCTACAAATGTTCCTAAACCTTCTCTAACCGTTAACAGCGACATTTTAACTTCTGACTTATTCGCGATACTACTATTAAACTATTATCACGATATCGTTAACTTTTTCTTCTCCTTAGATGGAGGATGAAATTTTCCACATGAAGTATCTACCTATAGCCAGAAAGAAGATATATTATCGTCTTTGATAAATTATTTCAACTTCTAAGGAAAAAAAAAAAAAAAGAACAGAGAAATTTTTTTTTCTCATCACTGACAAAACAAATAAAAAGATAACAAATTCTCCTTTGTCTATAGACGGACTTATTCACCTGAAGATTAAATAAATATAGCAACCTTTTTCATATTTTAACTTAAATTCGCTTCAGGATCTGCAGACATATTACTGTATTTAGAAGTTATATTAATTCGTTTTCTGTTCAATGGCAAGCATAATCGTTACAATTTCTAAGCAGAATAAAAGCATCAAGGACTCGTCCATTGTGAAGTATTTCGTTTATTTAGCAATCATTTCAGAAATAAAGTAACTGTCATCAAGTTCAGTTCTCATCCAAAATTCTCAGAAATTTTCACACCTGATGAAGACTATTTTAAGGGTAAAATGTTTTCGCAACTTATAAATGCAAAGGTGTTAAATCTTTTAACACTTTTGCATTCACCAAAGAGGATATTCTCTTCATTCAGCATGTTCGAGCTAAAAGAGTGCTTTATTTGTATAATTCTTTTATCCTGAACAGTTTGGAAATCTTCCCGATCTCTACCTTTCGCTACCGCCATACACTCGGTACACTTTTATGTGATATATTAAGTGAAAGTGAAGAGAATACGATATAAAATGTCTGGAATCTCGAGTATCGAATCTTAGCTACCATTGTGATCGATTTTGCTGAGGGCTGGTGTTGAATAAAAAAAATAAATAAATCCGGTACAGAAAAGCCTGCGTCAAAGATCAACCACTTTGGAACAGGCTGGACCAACGGAATTTAACTGTATTCACGTCCGTGAAAATTTATAACGGTTGATAGGTATGTAGTTTCTGAAAAAAAAATTCTTCAGTTAATGGAGAAAATACTATTTTTTTTAATTAAACTGACTTATTTCTAGAATAGTTATGTTATTTTATTATTTGTAATATTAAATCATATGTTTTTTTTTATTAAAATATTTTTCAGTAATGGTCGACAGTCCTAATTTCTTTTCGATGATTTTTATGAAATTTTTCAAAATATTTTTATTTTTCGCGGAAGTTATAATTATTATTTTAATATTTTTTCATTTTTATTTTATTATTAATATCATATTATTATATATATAATTCCTGAAGTTATTTCTATCGGTGAATAGAATCGAACGTGTAAATATTCTTTGACTTAATGGAGCGTCCGAAGTTACATGACTATGTAGATACTTTACCCAGAACTTCATACGTTTATTTCCTTCATATAAAGTGACACAGAAAACAGCGATAACATCCCATAACAACATAAATGCGAATAAAATTGGAGTAATAAGCTCAATGAAGACAGGTTGCGAAAGGCAGCTATTACCACAAAAAAAAAGTACTGTAAATTATAGTCGTGTATCATATGTAACAAAAAATATATAAATAAATAAAATAAAAATACTAAAAAAAAAATTTTTAAATAAGTATAATTGTAATTTTTTTTTCTCTTCCTATAACAAACCGAATGACATTTGCTAAAATTAACAAGTGGACAATGAAGAGCATACTCCAAAAAATTTCCACTGTAATATATGAATATACATACTCCCTCCTTATATGCAAAAAGGGAGAAAAAAAAAAAAAGTTATTTTCATGGCATCCTCAGAATATCTCCGTGTATCCAGAACGAGAAACATACTAAATCACTAGAATATTTTTTTCATCATACTCATATCGCAATTCAAGCCGTTTTTCGTTTGTCTTAAAATAGTCTGCAACCAGATATCTTCGACTGTTCCAGGAGTTACTAGCTAATCAAGATTCTCCATATAATTCATTAACAATGTCATCGATAGATGGAGCTACAGACCAATCTGACTTATCACCAGATCGGTAAGTATGTAAAGGAGTAATATGTCATTACTTTATATTATTTGTAATATCATATGTTTTTATTAAAATATTTTTTAGTAACCGTCAATATTTATTTATCCTGAAATTTATCGAAAAATCATTTTTCAGAAACAGTTTATGACTTATATAACCTGCGTATCTTCAATACGTCAATTAAATATTGATTAATAAGAGTAAATTGAATTTTTTAATCTCTAAACTGGACATCGATGTACTTAACAACAGTCCGACAAAATTTCATCCAAATAAATTTGTTTTGAATACATATCATAAGCACTAATCTAAATTGTGTCATATTGGGATTTTTTGTGGAAAAAAAAGAAGAGAAAATAGTGTGTTGTGTTATTCAGACAATTTTCAGGCGAACATAGGGAGAGGAAACGTTTACTGACAGTGGCGACCCGTACATAAGCACTGCGACACCCCGAAGGAAAAAAATAAAATATTTAAATTTTGTGTTTATAAATAATAACAATGCTAACAACATTATATAAATGCAATACAACATATTAAAGGTTACAGCTTATGTTTCGACAGTGATTGAATAATTAATAATTGGAATTGTTCGCTTTAGATTACGAAACAAATACACTTCGATCTAACGCAGTGTCGATATTATCACGTTCGACCAATCGCAGCCAGTCTCGCCGATATTCGTTTGCGCTTGTGATTGCACGTTACAAGTCATTCCGACACTGCTCGGCTGGGCAGTGTATCGTATGCTTGCGGCGTTATTTCTGTGAGATACGAAACAGTTATTATTGGTGTTTGTTCGTGGCGAGGGTGAAATATTTTTAATAAAGCATTTTTTTAATATGTAAATTTATTTATTAATAAATTGGTTACTGATTAGGAAAAATAATTTTTATTTATTTTTTATTTTGTATATGCAGCACCCCCCACTTAAAATTTTCACCGGCCGTCACTGTTTACTGATATAGAAACATTTTTCCGTTAACCACAAATTGCGCTACTATTTTGCCATATAGGAAAAGCACTTTATCCTATTCAGGAGGTTTCATTTGTATTGTATTTTTAAACAGAGTTCTACAAAAAATGTCAGCGTTCTTCAAGCTATTTTGATAAAATAAATAAAGTGTATATCTAGTAAAAATAAATTTAATAATTTATTTTAATTAGTAAATTTTACGAAAGCATACCACACAATTACAACACCCCATTGGCCTGAGGCTTGTAATAATCTTTGCCTGCCTTTTATAATTTGTCTTTATTTTTCATAATTACGGGCTAACTCACCTTCAGTGGAAAAGCTCTGTGAGACACGGAGAATGTGTGGATTGCACCACGGAGGCACTGACAATGTGACATAATTTTTTGTTCGCAATTTTTCATCTCACAAAACAAGCAGACTGGCTGGACACACACAAATTTAATATCGACATAACATACACAGTTTTAGCCTCGACCATAATTCCAACTAATCATTACTGTCCTTACTGTAAATGACTACAATCCGTAATCACTCACCTACTGCTTAAATATCAATAATTCTTTTTCTTCTATTTCAATGTAATAATTTCATTCACGAGTTTTAATATTCTATATGGTAAGAGCAGCAATTTTATAATTTTAAGACAATATCATGTCACCGCACAGAGAAGAAAAAAATTATACATAGCAACGCAGAAATAATGATAAAAAAAAAAAGTGTTTACAATTAACCAGAAAAGATCGTCTGCTCAACGCGTATTCTGATTGGTTATTTGTACTTCATCTCCTACTCAGGCAGCATTATGGATATTATGGTAAATTCTTGCAGAAAATAAAGTAGAATATTATTATTATTAATAATATAATATAATAATAATATATTATTATTATCATCATCAAACAAGTATTATTATAATAATATAATATTCTAAGAATTTCTTGTGGAGTGTATTAAACTTCCGAGCCAGGGAAAAACCTAGTTGCGCTATAGGTAAATTGCTGATACTTGAATAAAAGCACCTGTTTATTTTTTTATAAAAAAAATATAAAAATAGGAAAAATAGATATTTACATTATATGGCATATTATAGCCGCCCTAGGCCTCAGACAATAATAATAATAAATAACGCATATATATATTAGGGTTACCAAGTAATTTTATAAACTTGGTTATTTTATATATATCAGTATAATCGAATTTATAGCATTTATAAATTTACCAAAAATGTTTTAAATACCCCCCGCCACTTTTTTTTTTTTTTTTCGCCACAGTTTGTCTGCGCGCTGCCAGTTTGAGAAGCGCTCTGCTAAAGACAGTTTTTGATTGCTATCATTGATAATGGACATTGTTGGCAAGTTGACAAATCCAGAAATTCTAAGGCTGACTTAAAAAGTACACGAATAATAATAAATAATTCTTAAAGAAAGCGTCTGTGACGTCTTTCGATTGATGATAAGGTGGATTAAAAGCAGGCGACATAGTACAAGGAAAATCTCGATAATGCTGATTTATTGGAAAATTTCTCTTGTGACGTCAAGACTAGCATTGGCCTATTCTAGTACATTTACTTAGAAAGTAATGATCTACTAGATATGTATACGAGAGACACACACACACACACACACACATATACACAAGGTAGAATAGAGGTCAGGTGTTCGCCGTATAAACTTCACAAAACTTTGTTGAAAATTAATAGGAATCGAAGTGCATTCGGAACACGGCATCTAGCAGCAGCGGAAGTGGGAATGATCCAAACCGGAAATGAAAACGTTAGATGGAGCGATGAAGAGGTGAGTGGATATTTATATTTCACCAAAAATCTGTTTTTTTTTTCTACCTCCCTTTGATCGATATGTAACTTCCTACTCTGTTGTAATATTTTTACTATAAATTATACATTTATGATAAATGTATAATTTAATTTTTTTCCATCCTATCTTTTGTGTTTGAAGGAAAATGATTGGTTTACAAGAAAATAAACATGATAAATGCGTCTTCGAAAGTCTTATTACAGAATCCGAACTTGCCTTTCCTCCAGACATAGTAGGAATGGCTGCTGGCTTTTCAGAGAGTTAAGTTTTCTTAAGATGAAGTTTGTCAAATTATATTCGTGTTCAATAATCTCTTCAGTCTCTCTACCTCCTACAGAAGCAGTTATTTACAATCTGTTTATGAATACAAATAGAACACGTGACACTGTTTGTGTTATAGTTCCTGTGACCCATGTGTGGAGTCATCATTAAAAAAAAAAAATAATAATAAAGGAACGAAATTAACGATAATGATAATTTACGTCAACATATTCGTTCAGTGATTTAAAAATAACTGTCACTTAAAATTAAATGAAATGTTTCTGTTGATACGTCAACTCATAACTTTGATGTATACATTTCCTAAATTTTTATAACTTCAATCGTTATAGATATTAATATTCATATTACTGCTGTTTAGATTTAACAAATCCTGCAAATTATGTTGTTAAAATTCTTCCCCATAAAAATCTACAACGTTATTAGGAATTATCCGTAAAGAGATGCCGATTGTGAAAAATGTGATAGGATTTTTCTGTCTCTTTCGACTAAAGGTGAGTTAGCCGGTCTCTGGGGGGACGAATAAATCCGGAAACTCGGGTTTATTCGTCCCCCAGAACAGGGAAACCGTCCCCACGCAATGACGCAGGACACACCGGTTGTGAAGTCCTCTGCTAAAGAATCTGAATGGTTCGTGAAAAGCTTAAGACAAGACAAGACATGCTTTTTCTGTCAACAAGCTTTTGAAAGGCTCGTTAAGGAGCATCATAAATGGAGGCACTCTCTTTGGGGAAATCTTCAATGAGCACTTCAGACTGTTCTAAGAAGTACAGTCCCCATCTAGGCCACAATAAGCCTTTTTACTGAGTCGGTACATACAGAGGTGGAAGGGTTTCCCTCCGGGGGCGGGGGACGAGCCAATAAACACATTTAATGCATTCATCATCGACTATATGCAATTAACAGAAAAATATACTTGGCTTACGTCGCTGTTAACTGCGTTAACTCATATCCACCCAATCAATCATCGTTCTTCTTACGAAATGTCGAAATTGCGATGAAGTACGAGGGAGGGGGAGGAATCTGGAAAGTTCTGAAACATTTAGATCAAAAAAGATATTAAAGCAACTAATATAACCACAAGAAAGAACATACGAGGATGTAAGCAGGGCCGTACTTACACTTTTCTAGAGGCGCTTGAGTGCTCCGTGACCCTTCCCTCTTTGTTTGGGAGGTGGGGGGGGGGGGGCTCTTAAATTTGCCCTAATTTTTCGGGGGCCCCCAGCTAGAGCCTCGTGCATAAGTACGGCCCTGGATATAAGAACATAAGTTATCTTCATAACTCTGCTACTAGTATGTTCTTTCTTATGCTTATATCAGACTTTCCAGACGCCCCCCCCCTTTCGTACAGTCGCATTTAGCTACTGATTTTATAGGACATTTCAGAGCTTATTCTTAAATTATTCTTCGCGTGAGACTTCATATACTTGGTCGATATTGTACGGAATCCATAGAATAAGAAGTAACCTTTCCAAGCAGTCGTTAAAACTACTCACAAATAATTCAATCTTTCAGTTTTTTTTTTTTTTCTTGTTTATTCTTTTCTAATTCAGGGATCTGACAGGAAATGGTTTCAATTCCCAGAGCATGTGATTTATAAGTCCCATTCCCTTTGTTTATATTATTTAGTATTTACTTTTTTATTTTATTTTTTTTCCGCCCATCTTTTTCCGATTTTAGATTGAGAATCTTATCAGAGAAAGGAATGAACTAAAAAATACGGTGAAACATTACCAAAATAATACAGGAATTTCCGAACTCGCGGTCCAGCTGGATGCAGCTCGTGAGACATTATTTGCTCAACAGAAGAAAGCTCAGGAGGTCATTGATAACATGGAAGCGGTAAGTTGAGATTATTCTGTGATCGGTATTATTATTACGAGGGATATCCACGGTGTTCAACAACTCATCGCGGGACGACAATCAACGCCACACAACTCACACTCTACACTGCTTAATTAATCTTCTATTTACATACTACGCCACCTAATAATAGCAAAATTGTTTATTAGTTGCGTGCTTTCTTGCCAATATGGCTGGATACGAGATGACAAAACCACGTTTCCGAAAATAAAAATCCTGATACTTTGGTATGAGATCAGCTGACTCACCTTCTGTCGATAGATTCCTCTTGTCAGGACAAGAATCGAACTCAAGGTCTTTTGCAATCGAAGGGTGCATTGTCCATCGTTCTTCCAACCTGCGCTAAGGAGGCAAATCATCCCACATCATGTAACAGCATTTTAATTAAGCCAGCTCTAGTAATTTACAACCTTTCATGGATTAGGATCGAGGGGTGTGTTGGTAATTATTTAACAACTGGTCACTAAGGGAGAGAGAGAAAAAAAAAACGCCACAGGTTCTCCCTTTGTGATAATTTCAAACCCCCCCCCCCCACAAAGTATAAACGAATTACATCATCAGTAAACACTAATGTGCAGTGGCGGCCTGTGAAAATTTTAAGTTGGAGTGCTGCATATACAAAATTTAAAAAAAAAATTCTTTTTTTCCTAATCGGTAACTAATTTATTAATAAATAAATTTACATTTTCAAAAATTGCTTTTTAAAAAATGTAAATTTTTATAAAAACACCCTTACACGAACACACACCAATAATAAAAGTTTCGTATCTCACAGAAATAACGCGCCCACGCATACAATTTATCTGCAGCGACACTACTCAACGAGCAGTGTCGGATTTGCTTGTTACGTACAGTGACAAGTGCAAACAAATATGGGCGAGTCTAGCTGCAATTGGCCGAACGTGATAATTCCGACACTGCGTTAGATCGCAGTGCATTTGTTTCGTAATCTAAAGCGTTAATGGAATAATTCCAATTATTAACTATTCAATCAATGTCAAAACATAAGCTGTAACCTTTAACATGTTGTACTGCATTTATGTAATGTTTGTAAGCATTGTTATTATTTATAAACACAAACAACATTTTTCATTTTTTTCCTTGGGGTACTGCAGTGTCGCAGTGCTTATGTATACAAGCCGCCACTGCCCATGTGTTTAATTTTACCTAGGTCTCCTTCTTAGAGTAATGTCGTATCAGGTTCATAACAATTTTAGAAACGCGAAATCTTTGACAGAGGTCGAGTTGGATTCCCTCGTCACCATATTGCTCCAATGCCGATAGCCAGTAGATTAAAGTATGCGCGGCTGTACAGTGTACAGCCATTGTTGGTTTAACAAACAACAGGCTCACAAAATTCTCGAAAATTTAACAATGGGTCACGCGAGCGGCTGCAGCGCACGGGTTGGATCTCGTACATTAAAGAGAAAGAAGTTTTACCCTTTTTAAAATTCAAAGTACAACAATGTATCGTTGAGAAGAAATAGGATCATTATTATCATCAGTAGGAGTAGGAGTAAATCAACAGACTGTTATTTTGAAGATTGAAATAATAAACAAGATTGAAATTTTAAAATTGTTAATATAACAAAATAATTATACCTTTATAATATTTCTAACCAGAATAACGTTTAAAACTGGTAGAAGAGGAGAACGGATTTTTTTTAATATCACAGAAGTTATTAAAATCAGGTGATAGCATGTGACTGGATCTAAAATATATATATATAATAAAAATCAGAATTGGAGCTAGAAAGTGGATGCTGTCAGCTCACACAGACGAATACGCAGTTTCAGTGGATATGCTTCGCTAGCACTTGGCAATTAAACTTTTTTTTTTTCCCCTTCTGAAAATACGATTCCAGTTAGCAGATTGCGTTCCGCTTCAATCAACTCACTGTTTGACGCGAGTTCCAGATGTCGTGGCAATATCGGGTAAAAAAAAAAAAAAAAAAAATCGTTACTGCTGCTCAAGGATTGCATGTATCGAGTACGCTAATAGCACTTCTAGAAAACCAGTTAGAAGCAGCAGGAAACAGCTGGATATAAATACAGCACGCTAGTTTGGAGTGGGCTTTTAAATGCTGTTAGAGAAAGCGTTAGGTCTAACCGTAGAGACAGATTTAAGAGAGGAAAATTTCAAACTGTCGAATATACAAGACTGAAGTTCACTTCACCAAAAAAAAAAAAAAAGCATAATATAACATTTCTTTCATTCACAGGGATGAAAATGGGCAAGAAAACGAGAAAGCGGTATACGCTTTTAATACTTCGCATTTTATTTATAAAGCACCATGCATGATTCTAATATTTCAAGCCGTAAAGCTGTCCTCCCACTTATAGTCAACTCCAAAATTATTAACACAACAGGTGGGGGGAGGAAGAATGTGCGTCACATAAAAACGCACTTAGAGTTTTGCATTTTGATCGCTTCATCTTTGAACTAGAGCACTCGGTCTTTCTCAGGGTGACCAAGTTTTGTAATACGGAAGTGACAGCATTTTACACCAGAAACTTATGGTTTTTCATTCCACAAAGCAGAATGACCTTCATTAAGGATGTGGAAAAGGAAATAAAACACCAATCCGGATTAGCTTCTCATATAACCGAGGAAGGTCATTGAATACTTTAGTAGAAAACGGAAATGTATGTAGACCCCAACTGCTTTGTCCAGAAAATTCAGAGAAGCTTCCGAAATGTTACGCACACCTACTCAAGGTATCGTCTTACCAAGTCTAGTCATCGTTCAGCAAAAATCTCGCACGCACACGGACCTTGGATGTGATGCCCATTACATTTTAAACGTGATAGTTCCAGCAAGTATATACCATCACGTGTCCATTGTTACAATTTTTCAACTGTTGATTGGACACAGTAAGGGATCTCTTGCCATTTAACTTGTATCTAAAAAACTCCCAAAGAAATGCGCAAAAAAGTACACGAAACTAACAGAGAAATGCAACTTTTTTTCTCTCTCTCATAATTATGCGATCTTTATACGGGAACTGTCAATTTTAACACAGATAAATCTCAGAAAAAAAGAAAAAATCAAGTTGAAATGATCTGTAACGTTTTATTTTTGTACCAGTAAAAAATTACTAATCAGGCACTCCTGCAATTGAGAAAATTCTATCAATTTTTAATTAAAGCCGTAATTCTTGAAAAAAAAACAACAAAACAACAATACGTAATATAACAAAACTACTATGTTTCAATGAGGCTTTACAATGGCTACAAACTTCTGCATCTTGAAGCATCAAGACCCTTTAATTAAAATTAAGATATATAATACTGAGCGTATCATGTAAGATTAAGAAATTATATAAACTTTCCTCGCTTCCCTGTTTCTTCGGCGATTGGGCTTAACTGCACCTTCCAAATACGATGTATGTGTTGGTTCTCTAAGACAGCGCTTCCCAAACTGTGGGCCGCGGCCCCCTTGGGGGACGTAGGTTTTGTTCAGGGGGGCCATGAAATAATGAAAATAATGAAATAGTGATATTATTTGACCTATTCTACGTTAAAAAATTTAACCCTGAGATGGAGAAGTGGCTGATAAAAAATAAAAAATAAAAATTCCCGCGAACAATCAGAAGAAGCAGAAATAGACTCAAAAAAAAAAAAAAAGGACAGTATTTCATATTTTACCAGAACAGCCCGCATCGTCTTCAGAACCAAACGGTAAGAGGCAAAAAATAATACATGCATTTGATTTTTGCAATATTCGCTGTGTATGTTTTGTATTGAATATAAATACAATAAATATTATAATAATATATCTCTCTATTACGATTTTTTTTTCGAGGGGGGCCGTGAAATATTTTAATTTTTGTAAAGGGGACCCTGACATCCAGAAGTTTGGGAAACACTGCTCTAAGACAGGACTAGCATCTCATAGTGGATCCTAAAAACAACAGCTTCAACTGTGGTTCAGTTGAAGTTGAAGAATGGGATATGCATCATTTGATTAGAAATGACCTAATTTAGTCCTCGTTATGACGAGAGGAATCTTTATATGAGCTTATTTCAACTGAAGGGGAGTTAGCAGGTCTTGAAGAAGTTGTGGGACTTCCTTCCCCCCCCCCCCTTGGATACTCGGATTTTCTCCGCAAAAACAGGTAAGCTGTCCAGAGAACATGTGCAATTAACAGACAATAATACTGTGTATTTTTGTCTGTATAGTGTTTTGCTGTCTCTCACGATGTCTCTTGAGAACTCCATAGAGGCATTTTATAATGAGAATAATAATTAAAAAAAAATAGTGAAAGTTTGTTAAGTTTGAAAAAAATTAACTATTTTACAATGACACTTTCACTGATTATCATTTTTTAGACATTTTAATCTATACGATAAGTATCCCCCGTTCCCACACACACACACACAGAGAGAGAGAGAGAGAGAGAGAGAGAGATAAGATTATAATAAGACGTATGAAAACGAAAGATTGGAATTTGTTAGCGGCAGCGTCTTGACTTGCGCACAGCTCACACCGCCAGCCGACCTCGTAAGGCGCATGCCAATGCTACCTGAAAAAGATGTAATGTCGTGATCTTATTGAGTCTATGTGTTTGTGTGTGTGGATATATATACAGAGAGTAGATGGCTTTTCAGGGATCGATTGTGATGTTTCTTCCGCAGCAACTTTCGGACGTGCAAATCAAACTCGTGGCTGCTGAAGAACACAAGGAGGAATTTCAAAAGAAAGTTTGTTCTCTGGAAACGGCTTTGCATGACCTGCAGTCAGAAAAGAAAAATTTGCAAAAGGTAAGTTAGCGTAAGAGAAACATTCAAAGAGAATGGAATTATATTTAATGAATAGTGGAAAGATCCACTTCCGCTTCCGGTTGTAATAATGTAACTTCCAAATTCTTCCGTGTCAGTAAGGGTTTGTTTTACAATTCCTTTAGAAACACTCCAAGTCCATGGAGGAGTTGACTCGTGGGGAGAAACAGAAAACCAACGATATGTGGCAAGAAATTAAAAAAGTACGAGAGGAACTTCGAGTCTCTCGTCAGACCATCCTGCATCTTGAAAGGGAAGTTGAAGAACAGCATGAAGAAAAGATCCGGTTGCACATGACTTTGTTGAAAGTTCAAGATGAGCTGAGCAAGGAAAACAGCCACAAAGATAATGTCATTGAGGAGAGGGACAACTACATCGAACAAATGGAAAAGAAAGTTGAGGTAAGTTCAGTTGGAAACGATTGATATTCACCACAATAAAAGGTAAACCATTTATAAATGCACTGTGCATAGAAATAATAATGCTAAAATTATTATAAATGACTAAGCATTGTTTGTTTGTAATTTAGGAATAGCATTAAATGAATTTCAATCACTAAACATTGGTTCTTATAGGTTCTATATGATCCGCGGGTAAAGGAAAAAATCGCACTATGGGAAATGAAACAGGTATGATGGTTAAGGGCACCATTTTTCACTTATATTGCACCATCTGATTATCACCACTGTAATTAATACCCGCTTCACTACACGTTATTAGGCTTGATGAGAAATTACTGCTGTTTTAATGGATGCTTGTGGTAAAATGTTACAAGTAAACTAATCCCGAAAATAGCAGATATACAAGTAGGACACAGAATAAAGAATTAACTCGAGCGGAGAAGTGGAATAAAAAAGAACTTGCATCGTTTCTATTTTATTTCCTTTAAAAAAAAAAAAAACGACGATAATCAGAGCATGACGTCATTGCTCTCATAGTGATTTTGATCATTATTATTTAAATATATTGTCTTAGTAACTGAGAGGAGTGGCATGTGATTTGCATGTTACATTGTAATCCATTAACGACATTTGTTTCCATCATTTATTAAATGCCAACTAGTTGGGAACAAATGTATTTAATGGAAGAGTGCCTACCATTTGTGATAAATTTTAACACGCACTTTTCCGAATTTCTCCAATTTTAGTGACAGGTTCTCAGAAGAATAGATGTTATTTTTGGTATTTATTAGAATGTAATTTTCCCAATTTTGCTGTTTAAAAAAAATTATTCGAAGAAGTTAGCATGCGGCGCTATTTACCAATGCACGTGCTGCCTTGGTAACAGCTGTAGTACTTCGTTTGCTAGCTTGACGTCATTGCAACTGCGACATGTAGTTAACAACGCATGCGCAAAAGCAGAAAATACCACCTCATCCTGTTAAAGGGAGGTTTGGCGGGAAAGCCACCATTAGTCTCGTGTGCTTGCGTTAATTAGGGGTAAGGGGGTATAGTTTTTTGCCGTAGTTTGTATCGTAGTCTGACACACTTTCAGTCTGAGATGAAGCAAAGGACGTTCCACGTGCGTGTTTATATAAACTGTTGAAGTAGATGGTGTGGACTTTGTTTTTGAAAATCGACTGGTAATGCAGGGGAGAGAAGAACGCGATGGCTCAGCACTGGCCACAGTATATGTATTACAGAACCAACGAAGCCTGTCACCAAGACGTGTACGCCAGGCTAGGCAAAATGAGAAAGGTAAGATAAGTATTGACATTGCGTAACGAATTATCTGCTAAAAAGAAGGTCATGCTGTTTAAGGATAATTATAAAAATCATAATGGTTGTTACTTAGATATTGAAGTGATGTCAGACAGCAGCTTTGGTTTCTAATAACTAGGTTCGTTTTCGAAGTATGCATTCGATAGAAGATAAAATGAATTGCGAAATTAGATAGTGTTGCAAATGAAAGACGATAACGAATTCATATAGAGTTAACATCTTTTGATAGTCTTGTACTATTTAAATAGGTTCGTTTATTTTTTTCCTTATTTCAAATAATGCGGTCATTGTGAAAATGTACTTTAGTTCACCGATTTCATTTGGAGAGTTCTTCCAGATGGAGGATTACAGTGGGTTGCGTATGCAGTGTCCTCCAGTGATGAGTCGTTGGACTTCTTGATGGTGTCACGTAATAATAAATCATGCAACCCCTCGGAGGCGGGGGGTGGGGAGGGTTTGTGTTACGTGATTTGTGAGCTGTATTCCTTCAACCCTCCCAACCATTTTCGAAATTACATTAAAATGTAATGATGGACAGAGCAACAATATTTTTTTGAGTATCTGGACAGCGTTAAGATATCCTCAAAGTCATATGACATCTTTCCCCCCCCCTCATTCCCCATGATATTAAAAATTAAAAAAAAACTTTAAATATTCTTAATCTAAAGTTTTGTCTCCTTTTTTTTTAAATTCTTTTTCGAACGCTTATTTTAATATCAACTGTCTTGGGGACAGCTATCTCTGATTGGCTACCGCCGGAGATTGAACTGCCTCCAAAAGTTGGGGATTGAACGGTTTACTCCCTGTAGGGGAATAAAAGGCGTTAAGCGGATTTATGTTATTTATTATCAATTGTAGTTAATACCAATATTGTCGGTTTGAAATCGCAAGATACACTAATTGGATGCGATGTTTTTAATTCATAAACTATTTTCAGTCCAAAGAGATTGCTGAAGCTTAATGCTTTTAATTACCTCTTTAAAATGTCAAAATGTTGTTAGGAAAATGATCAAACTTCTTTTGTAACATCATTCTAGAGATGCACCCTTTTATGAAATGCTAATAGATCCCTTTTAGAGGAGAGGGGAAGGGATGGATTGATTAATCTGTTGGAACGGACTTTGTTCGGTAGTTTTATGAATGGAAGAGTATGCCTTTTGGCTTTTTTGTTGTCCAACGTTGACCTTTCCTACCACATATTTCTAGAGTTATGAAATTACTGTTGAACGTTTGGATGATGGCGGGCGTGGAAGGTATGGTGTGTAATTCTTCTCGCTTTGAAAGTGTCCTATAAAGGAAATATTGGGTCTTAAGTTTGGAAATTTTTCATTGCTAGAGGGTCTGGAGTTCTGAAAATTTTTTTCAACGTTTATCTATCTTGGGCATAAGAATATTCTGTAATGTGGATGGAGCTCGTTGTTTTGGTTTGAATATTGTTAAGAGGTTTTTACGATATTTAGATGGAAGTTGCAATTTAGGAAATGCACTGCGATTCATTAAAGCACCCTAGTTAAAACTTTATATACTGCTCAACAATCGACCTGTATTTTGTCCTGTAAACGTCAGCACGCACGCGTGAAGTGAAATGATTAGTTTGGACGTTACGTTTTTTTTTTTTTTTTTTTTTTTTTTTTTTTTTTTTTTTTTTTTTTAAATATGTGCATTTTGAGACGAAGACTAAGGAGAAAAAATAGTCTTCCTCGAAGAAACGCACTAATTATGCTGTTGGAAAGTTCAATGAACGGAAAGCAGTTCTTATTTCGTAATTTTAGGTTTTTGCTACTTCACTACATATTGTATTAAGTGTATGTATGTAGGGAAGCGGAACATCCATTATTTAAAGGCAGATTAGTTAAGGCTATGAGTCAACGAATAATGTTCAAAACTAATCTGTGCGATGTGCAAGTTTAGTCAATCAGGATTTAATGTTAAAGCAATGATATAATATACATGCAAGGTGGCTCATAAGTCACGAAAGGGTTTAAACAATTAACTTTTATTTATTTATTTTTTTCGTTATAACGAAATACAGAACCTGGACTTTTTTTTTTAGTTATGATAAACCGCTTATTTTAAACCACTTCGCAGGAGCTGCTCGTGCATAGGCACTGCAGAATGCTGGACCCCCAATTTTTCTTGATATAAAGGGTGTTCCAAAATTCACACAAGATTTAAATTGAGCGCCATTTGTGCGGTAAAGTGTTGCCAACGAGAAAAAAAGACAGCGTGACAGCTGACAGTTCAGGGTTATTAAAAATGGAGCGCTACACGAAAGAACAACGCATTTTCATTGTTGAGCAATATTTTAAAAATTATGAAGGTTTGGCAGCTACAGTTCGCAATTTTCGTACAAAATATGGTCGGAATAGTGATTTAACGTCATCAACTGTGAAAAGATTAATTAAAAAATTCAAGGAAACTGGATCAATTAGTGATCTTATACACTCTGGCCGTCGTTCAACAGAAAACATCGAAGCAGTTCGTGGGAGTCTTGCTGAGAGTCCAGGAACATCAATTCGGCACCGTGGTCTTGAATTGGGCATTTCGAGAAGCTCTCTACAGCGTATTCTCACGAAAGATTTGCATCTTTATGCTTACAAAGTTCAATTGACTCAAGAACTGAAGCCTACTGACCACACACAGCGAAGAGAGTTCGTTGAATGGATTATGGAACAACAAGTGGATGCTTATTTTTCGAACAAAATCATTCAGCGATGAGGCTAATTTTCATCTTGATGGCTTCGTTAGTCGACAAAATTGTCGCATTTGGGTTCAGAAAATCCACGACTGATTGTTGAGAAACAAATGCATCCACAACGTGTCACTGTTTGGTGTGCGGATTTTGGGCTGGAGGCATCATCGGTCCATTCTTCTAAAATGCGGCTGGTAAGGCAATTACAGTTAATGGTGCTCGCTATCGCGACATAACCCAGTTTTTTGTGCCCAAATTGCATGATATGGATGTAGACGACATGTGGTTTCAACAAGACGGTGCCACATGCCATACAGCCCGAGAAACAATTCAATTACTGCATGAGTTATTTCCTGGTCGTGTAATTTCCCGTTTTGGTGATCAGAATTGGCCGCCCAGATCATGTGACTTAACGCCGTTGGACTTTTTTCTTTGGGGTTTTTTGAAGTCTAAGGTTTATGCCAACAAGCCCACGACCACCCACGCCTTGAAGGAGGAAATTGAGCGCTGTATCAACGAAATTCAACCACATTTATGCAGAACGGTCATGGAAAATTTCGACAAAAGAGTGCGTATGTGCCAGCAAAGCCGTGGAGGCCATTTACCTGATATGCTATTCCACGCATAACCCTATACTGTATACTTTATGAATCAATAAGAAATTACAATTTTTAATTAAAAACCCGTGTTTTCTATCAAAATTACTTCTTGCATGAATTTTGGGACACCTTGTATAAATATTTAATTTTATCATCAACAATCCTATACAATTCTCTTATTTTGTATAAAAAATACTAAAAATCCATCTTGTAGCACTTAAGAGGGCGTAGGCCGCTAGCAGCACAGTGTAATATTGCTACGCGCGCAAGCATATGCACGTCATACTGAGATGCGAGCTTTTAGCGTAATGCGGCACTGTCCGTCGCGCAGTTCCACTGTTGTTATATGCAATTCGCGCCAATAGTAGTGTTCGTAGTACTTATCGTGTTTACTCAGTCTCTTTAAATATTTGGACATTACAATTACAAAAATTTAATTGTAATGGCCAAAAATTGTAAATTCATTCCTTTTAATTAAAATTAAAGGAATGGATTTTATTCTTAGGTAATTTTGAATTATACCAAACTGTATAATTTTATCGATAATAAACAATATTTTTTCATGTTAAATTTTTTTTTTAATTTTTACCATAATTTGGATAATTTATCCAAACACGTATACACTGTACTTACAGTGTGTGTATATTTCGAAAGTTGCAGCACCCCCCCCCCCACGTTTTCAAGCCACGAGCTGCCACTTCGTGACTAATAGGCTACCCTATGGTTTTTTTTTTTCCCCTTCTTTTTTTTTCAGGAGGTGCTCACAAAAGTATTTTAGTAATATGGCGAGAAGTCATTTTGGATTTAGATATAGATACACTCAAAGGATATATATATACGATCTTATTTTTGGTGTTAGGTTCACTGGCTTGTGCCAAGTACCTTTTTGGCTTCTTAGAAATCTGATATTGCCTTATGATAAGGCAATAAATCCTATCCGTATTATTATCTATGGCTGTAAATTGCTGTGTTCTTCTGGCCAGTTTGCCTGTTTTGCAGGATGAGAGGTCAGCATCCAGGAGGGAGCCATTCCTTCCACCTCCATATGAGCCTGGCTAACTTGCCTACCGTTAGTCCTAATAAAGGTTCCATGCACCTCTTATGCTCCTAGTACGTTCTTGGTCATAGGATTCAGATCCAGATCTTTTTATAGGAGCCTCCAGCTGCACTGTGGAGACTCCTATAGAGAAAATGATTTTGCTGTAATGATTTAACTAGCTATCTCTATAGGTCTAGCTCCCATTGAGACCTAGGTAAAGTTAAAAACTGGTCATGGGTAGTGACTCTTCTTATAATGCATAGCAGCATGCACATCTGAAAGGAAGCATGCTTTGCATTATGGAATACTTGGGCTTGTTGTGAAGTCATCTGTCTCTATGCACAGATAAACTAGTTTTGAAAATATTTCGCAAACGTTTTGTTTGCTATCACTTGGGTAGGATTAAATCAAGACTGTCTCTTTAGAACAGTTAAAAGAATAATGGGACATTGCACCTTTCAATTGGAAAAGACTCTAGTTTGATTCTTGTCACAACAAATTTTAGATGGGCTGTTTCAACTGAAGGCAAGTTAATCTCATATGGAGATAGCAGGGGGTTTTTCATCCTGTATGCATGTATGCAAAAATACAAAGAACCACTAGTGGCATGGAGTGCATTTCTAATGTTCATCATGGAGTGTCCTCCATGATGAATCCTTGGAAGTGTTGCATAATTTGTCTATAATTCATCCATTTCCTTCTTCCTTGTATCTTCCCTTCTACTCTTCCATTATGGGGAACTTGAGTAAGTATTCTATACGTGTCCCATACCATTGTAACTATTTTTCTCTGATATTTTGATTTATTGGAATATGGTAACTTTTTCCTGATTAGTTTTATTTCAATCCATACTGTTTTTTTTTTTTTTTATCATTATTAATAACATCCGACCTCCATGGAGTCATTTTCCTCAGTTATTTTCAGTCTGATTTTTATTCTTCTTTTCAATAACCTAAGTAAACCATTATGCATTATCTTTGCACCATAAAGAACAGAGGAGTTCCATTACACTATATACAATTTTTTTTAAATTGTTTGCAGAGATAGAGATATTCTGGGGAAAACTCCCACGATAATCCTCTTAAACTATTATTTTTATGGCTATTTTGCCTGTTTTTGTTTAGGAGTGCTCCTGTTTTAATGTCATTGGCTTTTTTTACTCAAGAATTCTTAGGGCATTTCAGATGTATTTAAGAGACAAATATATATAGCATAATAGAAGAAATTTCACATACTTTTTCTTGGATATTGTTGCCTGTCTTCTTTCTGCAGTGTGCATACTTCTGCTGTTATGGTGTTGAAAGGGGGGTGTGGGAGGATTAATTTGAAAAAACTAGGGTTTTTTGTATAATATATATATATATATTATTTTTAAGGGTGGGTAGAGTGCTTTTTTTTGTAAAGTGGGAAAAGAGGTTAAAATAGCAACTGTTTGTTAGGGGAAGGATTTATGGGAAAAGGGGGAGAGGGTCGACGGGGTGCGAGCCATTTCGACCGTGTGGGTCATGGAGGAAGTGGATGCTATGTCGTATCGGCTTGGTGTTTCTGCCTTTAAAGTGTCTGTGTTATCGCCTATTGGTTGGAGTTGCGACCTAATTTTTATGTTGTGAAGCTTCCAACACTTGGAGATTATGTAGGATCGGTGAACGTTGGTCGAGCTCTCGTCGCATTTTATGGCTATCGTTTCCAATATTCTAAGCATTGTTTCATTGTCTTGTCTGTCTATTATGATGGCCTTGTCGATTTGTGGGTATCTCCCATAATGCAAGACACATCTCCTTGTGGATATGTATAATGTTGCGCATTAAGGGAAGGGCCACTACCCAGACTAGCTTAGACCTTTATTGAGGTCTCTTCAGTGGGAGCCAGACCCAGAGGTGGAGATACCAAGCAGAAGCAATAGAGAGGTCATCTTTACCTATAAGAGTTGCCAAAAGGTGTGCCACCTTTTTATTAAATTACTCTGGATTTAGAGAAAGATGTTGAAAGTTTATTTTTCACTTGGTTAGACTATAATAAATTTAGCTTAATCCTTTATCCAAGTGTGAGCAAAGTGTGGGATAGGAATGATGGTATCTTGCTCCACCTTTGCTACGAGTTGCCTGGTGTTGTACTACCTTACCCCAGTCCTGAAGATATTTTCAGGTGCAAACTTTGTTTGCTCACACTTGGATAAAGGATTAAACTAAATTTATTATAGTCTAACCAAGTGAAAAATAAACTTTCAACATCTTTCTCTAAATCCAGAGTAATTTAATAAAAAGGTGGCACACCTTTTGGCAACTCCTGTAGGTAGAGATGACCTTGCTAATGCTTCTGCCTGGTATCTCCACTTGGGCCTGGCTCCCACTGAAGAGACCTCAATAAAGGTCTAAACTAGTCTGGGTAGTGGCCCTTCCCTTAATGCACAACATTATACATATTCACAAGGAGATGTTTTGCATTATGGGAGATCCTGGGATAGGAGTGATGGTAGCTTGCTCCACCTTTACAATGAGTTGTCCTGGTGTTGTACCACCTTAACCCAGTCCTGAAGATACTTTCAGGTGCAAACTTTGTTTGCTCACACTTGGATAAAGGATTAAACTAAATTTATTATGGATAAAATATTTTAAAGACTTGAAGGAAACTGAATGACCATAAAAGAATAAGTCGGGAAATTAATTTTTTATAGTTTGTGTTTAATTCAAGTATAAAGGATAAAAATATATAGAAAAAAAATAATTTAAAAGCTCCAGAAGTGAAGAAATAATTTAAATCTCAGACAGATAAATAAAAATGATATATTATCATGAAGTATGAACCATTCTGATGTGGCATCTTCAGGAATATGAAGAACACATTTCAGATGAAAATTAAAAAGGTAACTGAGTTCACTTAAATTCAACACTTAGAGTTGCTCTTAAACAAAATAAGCATGCTATGTTATATTGATTTGAAATTAGAGGAACTTCAGTAATGTCTAACTTAAGTTCATTTTTAGTAATCTATTTGACACTGTTGCTAAAGAGTTGCCATATAATCATAGTGCATCTTTTCTATTAATAATAATTTCTTGTGTTTCAATAGCAGAACACTGATCTGTAATTCAGAAGTACACATACCTGCTTGCTGGACACTGAACTGAATGCCACTCACTGAAATATTAAGGATCCTGGTTGTTTTTTTGTTCTCAATCGTGGCCAATATCATCTATCTTGTATTACAGTGAAAAGAATCATAACTGTAAAATGCACCAGAATAATGAATACCCTGCTGCACTTAATATGCTTATTTCTCTCTCATCCTACCTTTCAGTTGAAGAAACTATTTATTAAAACTCTAGAAACACTTCTAGGGATGGAATATCCAGCATTATCTTGCTGAACATAGTTGTTCTGGGCATACAGCATCAATCACTGTTTGGAATTAACTGTTCATTCACTATCCCCAGCTAACCAGCAAAGGTGAAAGCTTAGCATTAAGCCTAACCAATAAGCAGCACAGCAAATTGGTTAGAATGAAACTTGAAATGTTGTGAAACATAATTTTGTTATGTAGAGAAAATCTGGGGTTCAATAATAGATTGGTGTCCTGAGATTGGAGACTGGCTATTGGATAAAATCAGCAAGATATGAGCAGTATTCTGGAAGAGGAAAGCCACTAATGGTATGTCCCAAAGATGTGTTTTGGAAACATTGCTGTTTTAACTTGTATGTTTAATGATATTGGTAAAGATTTGAATGGTGATATGCAGTTGTTTTTAGAGGATGGAAAGTAGGAAAGAACTAAGGAGTAAAGCCACAAGATCTGCTTTTACAAGAGGCTTTGAATAGAAAATGTTGAATGGCAAGTGAAGTGATAAGAAAACCTAAAGACATGACTAAAATTTTAAGGACAGCACAATGGATTATGGCCATAATACAGAGGACACCGATGTGTAGAAGTTACCAGAACATAGTTCCACCATGTAAGGACTTCATTAGGCTGCATATGGAGTACTGTGCACAGACCTGGTCATCTGTTTTTCAGATGGATGAAGAGATTATTGGAAAGGATCTGGTCCAGAGATGACTAAGTTACCAGTTTCTGTCTCTGGAACACTGAGTATAAAGAAAGATTTGAGGAAATTAGAAAAAGATTAGATGTATGGTTTTTTCCATAAATCTAATCTTTTGCTTTTGTTCCTGTTGTTATCTTTTTTGATGTTAACCTGCATACCATGCATTAAAAAAACCAATGATATCATAATTTATCTTGTTGCATAGCTTAATTCAGTGACAATTGCACTGCTGATTTTTATAGCAGAGGATATTAAATCCAATTATTAGATTTCAGTTAATTGAGACATGCATATACAAAATTTTATATGTAAAGATCATTTCAAAAGTTTTGCAAATACATAGATAGTAAGATACAAGTTTACAACTTCATATCAACTGCAAACCAGATATGTTGTGCTCAGTTTTGATATTCTTGTTCATTAATAAGACTTTGGAATCTAGGGAAAAAAAAATCATGTAAGTGTGGATATTGTACAATGTAATTATGGCCTCGTGCTTTACATGAAATAACTAATCTTATTGAAAAAGTATGGACGACAAATGCTTTATTTCTCCATAAAGTCCTGACATGAGTCTTCCACATTATTTTTCAAAATCATGATATGCCTTATTTATTTATTAAGCTTTTAATTTCTAATACAGCACTGCTATTCATTTCAAAAGTTCTGCACATTATTCCTCTTGTTAAAACATTTTAACAAAATACATTTAAAGTTCTTCAATATAAATCTCTATTCTGCCTTATCGCTGATCCTGAACATCTGATATAAGTTTTATGCCTGTCAATATATCTCTTGCTCTTATGTTTTGATATGACTGTCACTTCAGCAGAAACTTCCTCAATGGCAGTGAAGTATTTTCAGTAAGTAGTTAATTAAAGAACAGACCAAAGTCCACACTTTGGTCTGGCTCTACCCTGCTGTGTTGCATACTCTCTGGGTGTGCAGCATGAATATAGTCTTCCAGTTCTTTTTTGATCACTTGCTACCTTCATTTCAAAACTATCCTTCAAAGTTGCTTTGAATGGTGCATTCACAGTATGGAAATCATGACAAAATACTCTTTGAGCCAGCACAACCAGGCAAAACGATTGCTTTAAATTGGCCAAATGTCCATTCTAAATAACAAAGGATCTAAAAAATAAAATATTCTAAACCATTCAAAAGTATGGAGGAGGAGATTATAAGGTGAGTTAGCTGATCTCATACAGAGGTAGCAGGATTTTTTCCTCCTGGAAACTCTGGTTTTTCATCCTGCATACAGACAAATCGGCCCTTCAGAACACACGCAATTTACAGACAAAAAATACTAGCTGTGGTGGTGGGTAGTATATGGTGCTGATGTAGAGGATCAGTGTAGTGGTGGAGATGGAGAGTTGTACAATAGGTGTCCTCCCGTGATGAGTCTTCGGACTCCTTGGAGGTGTCACTAATAATAATAATGGAACCAATTCTGTATAACCTTGATATAGTTAGCTAACATTTCTCAAATTTAGGGACTGAAGCCTTAGCTGGTGTAACTTTTTGAAGAAAGCTTGCATACTGCAAGCTTACCCATGTTTTCTTTTGCATTCATTCACAAGGCACTTAGTAGTTGAGAGATGCAATGGACAACTAGGAAATGAAATAGATAGCATGTTCATTAATAGCTAGGAACAAGAAGGCATACTATTTTTTATTTATTTTTTTTTTTTTTAATATAAAGTTTTAAAGATTATTAGACAGCCATAATTTACAACTGTTTATGGCTATTTGAAGCAATATTCACAAGATAAAGAATATTATTACTGAAAATATTTTGGCTATAAATTAAAGGGCCATCATTGGTATACAGCATAATCACAAACTAGAAGAAAGAACATTAATCCTATTTAGAGCTGAGCCACATGAAGCAACTATAAAAAAAAAAAAAAAAAAAAAGCAAAGCAACCATACATATGGGTAAGAAATAAAATGATTACAATTGAAGATAAAATTGAATGATTTGAAACACAAAAGAACAAACTTTAGATAAATAAAATGATTGAATGACAGCAATATATAAAAAATGGGGGAGGGGCCATATTATTGCTTGTGAAAAGATAATCAATTCCTAAACCAGCACTGATGATGTGAGTACTGGACCAGAGGATATTGTCATCAGTGTCCACTCCATGCTGAACAAGGCTAAATTTTTCAGGTATTATTATTACTACTATTACTACTACTACACCTTCCATGGAGTTGGCAGACTCATTTGGAAAGTTCATTAAACTGACATGCTTATCATACTGAATCTTAAAATCCTTAACATTCTCTGCATTAACAACATATTCCGGTAATGTTTTCCATTTACTCGCAATTCTCCATGTAAAAAAAATCTTCTCTTCACTACATTCTTACATAATTTCCAAGGATGGCTTCTGATTCTTTCCCTCTCACCTTTTACTCCTCTTATAATCTCCTCTGGATTAATCTGATAAAATTCCCTCACTAACTAACATCTGTATCACCATATCAATTCTTTTCATCCTATCTACCATACTCTGCAATCCACATTCCTTCAACACCTCTCTCTCTCCATAAATCAGGTGATCAAATCTGAGCACAGTAGTCCAAGTGTAGTCTGACCGGTGCTTTATACAGTGGCAAAACCAACTCCTTATCCCTACATGTTAGCATTGTTATCATAGCCTCAGTTTTGTTTCAACTGAACATCCTGTTTGTTCAGAGTATGAACAGAGGCACTCGCATTCAACCTTCTAAATACCACAGAGATAAGAGGAAGCTGTTTATCTTTTGTGGATGGTCAGGAGGAAATTTTGTTAATGGGAAAGAATGTAGGGAGTAAACTCTTTTCAGGATCTTTTGTAAATGCTAGTCTTGGGGTTAGGCTTGTAAGTGTCCATGATGCATTTAAACTGTCTTGAGGTGAAGCTATTCTGTAGTATTATGCTTGGATGATCTTCAATTCTTGTTGAAGAGATTGATAATTGGAGCAGATAACATTTTGCTCTGTAGAGCAAAGTTTTGAAGATGCATATGGATGATGGACTGACTTTTGTATGTAGTAGCCTGTAAAAGTAGGCTTATGGTAAATAGATGTAAGTATTGCAGATGGGATACAGGAAAGGAGGATATCCAGGAAGGCTAATTTTCTCTTCTCTTTTTTTTTTTTCCATGGTGAAGTTGACATGTTGATGTAAGCTGATTTTGGTTAAAATCCATAGAGATGCTTCTGAGTCTCGGCAGATGGTGACATATCATCCATGTAGCATACCCAAAAGGAAGGTAAAGGTTGTGTTGAAGAGAATAAGGGGGGTCTTCAAGATGCTCTAAGTAGAAATTGGCAAGTGTAGGTGACAAAGGGCTTCTCACAGTGGTTCCTTCGATATGTAGAATTGGTTTTTTTTGTAGATGGTTGCTTGCTCGGAGTTGGAGAGTGTCAGTCAGAGGTACACTGGTAAATAAGGACAATGTCAAAACTGACCAAGATGTCTTTAGGCTGAAGACTTAGTTCTTTTATTTTTGTCAGAAATGCTGATGAATTTTTCAGAGGCTGTGTGTGGCTTATACAGGAGCTTAAAAGATAAGCTAGGAAATTGGCTAGGTGACCTTTAAATAAAATTTGTCCTAAGTATCTGAAATAATTAATTTTTAATTCTTTTCCATCATAAAAGAAGCCAGGTCTGCTTTGTTAATCAAGCAATCTTTAAATTCTATATATAAATATGAGTATGATGCTTTTAGCTTAGATGATGTAACATAATAGGTGCTATACAGTGGCAGGTCTATACGCATGCCAGCCACTGAATTAGAAACCTTCATGCAGATGTACTTAAATTGCACTTATGCAGTGTATATGCAATGATCACGTGCATCACCATGTGTTCTAAGCAATTATTTAAGAATGCTGCTGGCCAATAACTGCCAATATTGATCACAATGGGGAAAAACAAAAGGACCCTTTGGAGTTGGAGTTTGATAAAGGGCTTATTATGGGTGCCTGCCTGCCTGGCTGGAGCCATGATTTTTGAAACAGCAGAGCTGACTAGTTTCTCAAAAGGTGAGACATCTTGGGTGTTTAATCAGTAGAAAAATAACCCATTTGCTACTCTAAGAGACTTAACTAGTCATAAGTCAATCTGTCAGGAAGGAGATTGCTGTCATCTGAGAAGGCTCATGCAGATAAACAAAACTTGCTGTGTGCAGCAATTGACCGAAGCATTTAATGACTGCTATTCCTGGCCCATATCTCACTGAACTATGCACAGAGGATTGGTATAGACAGTCACATGGCTATACAGAAACAACTGTATTATATTAATTTTTTTAATTCAGTGAATGGTATGTGTATTACTCTCCCAGATGATATAGGATAGTTCTCTTTCATCAGATTCTTTGAATGGTGTCAGACATAGCCTTCTTGGTTCAATTTCATAGTGGTAACGTAAGTACAGGCTTTTTACTAGTCTGGGAGCGAGTCATATCTGAAATGGTAATGAACGTACTACCTTTTTTCAGCTCACTTCACTAGTGAAACTACCATTTCTGGTACTCTTATTTGGCTTTCTCCCATTTCTCGTATCACAAAGGTGGGGGGGGGATCAAAAATTTACTGTGGGCATGCTAAGGATTTTTTCCCAGTTTTATATATATACACATACCCTCAGTCCAAAAGGAAACCGAACTTTTCGAAAATAGAAGAAACCAGTGGCGCCACTTGTTGTATCTTTTTGTTGTCGAAAGCGGCAACCTTCATTAGTGTTGTGTCAACTGTTTATGAATTTCTTTCATTAGAAGCCGAGTTATAGTGCCAAGAGTGACAGTATCTTTTGACGAACGGTCGGAAAATGAAGTTTCAAACAGAAAGTTCGATTGACTTTTGTGTTAAACTTGGTAAGTTTTACCGAAATGCATCAAATGCTTCAAAAAGCATACGGTGATGAATTGTTAACCCGTACATCAAGTTTACGAGTGGTTTAAGCGATTTCAAAGTGGTCGTGAGACGCTTGAGGAACGACGAAAAGCCGGGCCGTCCAAAAACTGGGCTGAGCGAAGTTAACATCCAAAAAGTGCGTGATTTCATCAAAGAAAACTTGAAATCGTCCATGATATTGATTAAGGATGAATTAGGGGATTCCAAAATCAACTGTGCACAACATTTTGACCGAGAGTTTGGGCCTTCGTAAATTGAATTCGCGATTTGTTCCCCACAAGTTGACCGACGACCAAAAAATGTATCGAATTGAACACTGCAAGGACCTCATTAAAACCGTTCATAAGGACTCAAACGATCGTCACTGATGACGAAACGTGGTGTTTTGAGTATGAGCCCGAAAAAGAGTGCTGAGTGGAGACCACCAGAAGAGGGGCATACGAAAATCAGCATTACTTTTGTCATCTCTCGCTTGGAGAAGTCAAAAGTAATGCTGGTTTGTTTCTACGATTCCAAGGGTCTTTTTTCTCTCTTGGTACTCACCTCTTGGTACTATAACTTGGCTTCTAATGAAACAAAAATCATAAAACAGTTCATTCAACACTAATGAAGGCTGCGGTTGCGGCTTTCGACAACAAAAAGACACTACAGGTGACGCCAATAGTTTCTTCTATTTTCGAAAAGTTCGGTTTCTTTTTGGACAGAGGTTTTTTTTTTTTTTTTTTTTTTTTTTTTTTTTTTTTTTTTTTAACGTAACCTGCAACCCTGTTTCAGAGACCAAATATGGTGCTTTTTCAAGCCACTTGAGCCTTCATTCTTAGCTGGGGATCTCGCACCAGGAACTAAAGTTCACCTCCCACCTGAAGACAATTAGCTAGTTATTTTATTTTGTTCAAGATTTAAACAACCATCGGTGAATTTTGACGTTAGATGTGTTTTAGAAAGGTGATGAGTATGTATTTTTTTTCCCCTGGAGCAATTTATTGTATGAAGAAGATAGATGGCATGTGCGGAATTTTTAAAACTGACTTGACTAAGTTTTAATTTCTCTATATTCAGAGTGGTCCAATTTATCATTTTAGAATATCTCCTTTTTTACTATTTTCATGAAGTGCGATTTCACATCTCGCATTTGGTAAGACTAGGGGTGTCTATTGAGCAGAATTTCAAAACGTATCTTATTAAACAATGAAATTATTGTATCTACATGTTTTTTTAAGAATATTTAGAGAAAATATCCATCATCATAAATCCTACTTGTATATTATTCATGACCAAGAAACTAAATTGACATGGATAACATCTCAAAGATGTCTGTCCATTTGAAACGAAGCACAGTAGGTTTTGGATGACTAGCGATATTAACCATATACTTAATCTAAAAAAAAAAAAAAAAGTGAAAATATAACACAGGATAAAGAAAAACAATCCCTGAAAGCTAATAAAATATCAGGATGTTTAAATCCAACTATATGGAAAAATAAAGATCTAACAAAAGTAAGAATATATAAATCAGTAGTCTGACCAATATTGATATGCATGTGAAACAAAGATAAACATCAAAAATACAACACGAGAAATGAAAACATTTAAGAAAAATAATCAATAAAGTAAAACATGAAAGGTTTATGAAGAATGTCAATTACAACCCATAAATGCATGGATTTTAAAAGAGAGAGAGAGATTGGGATCAACATGTTAATAGATGCCCCCCCCCCAAAAAAAAAAGTTAAACTAGCAAGAGACTGGGCGCCGACTATGAAAAGAACAGTTAGACCAAGAAAACGATGAACAGGCTGCCAGCATTTGAACTATTGGAGAATACTTATGTCAATCTTATATCAAAGCTAAAGCTGGTTTCTGTTTTTCAGTGGGGGCAAAGGTTAGTCGATTGGTAGAGCCTCTGCTACTAATTGCTTATGCAAAAAGTTAAGCAAGTTTGAGCGCGGCTAATAGTTGGACGGGAACTGTTGACACGCTCTTCCTCGATCAGTCTTTGGACTCCCTCGGAGGTGTCACATAATTATTATTTCTTATTTAAAATCGGTTTCCCCCCCCCCCCCACACACACACAGTCCGCTCATAACTCTATTCTATCAAACATGTTTTTCGTAAGGGAAAACTTGTTTCTATACGAAACTTAGCATTTTTTTTTTTTAAAGGTCATAAATCCAACCTAATCCATCTTTTTGTTTCCCCTCCCAATTAAGGTTTTTACTACAAAGGCATAACTACTTCGTACTGCAATCTCTAACTTTAAGGCGTTTTCAACGGAAGCAAGTTGCTCATACGAAGACGAATTTTTCCCTATTAAAATAAAATAAATAATAAAAAATAAAAAACCGGCTGGAGAGCAGATAACAACATACTGCCGCCATAGCTTTTCTTCTTTCTTACTCCCAAAGAAAAGTACATGCGTCGCCCTTCCGACTGTGCTACTCGAAATTTATCCTCGATGACTAACTTTACTGCTCATAATAAAGGAAATTAATCGAATGTATTAATAATGCGTCGGCATACAGAACAACGTGTAATCTTTCATTTTCCATTGTCTCTTTCCGGTGATACTTCCCGTATTGTCGGAACTTGGAAGTTCCGGTAGTTCAAGTATATTTACAGAAATGCTATGCTGATAAATTATAGTTGTACAGGGTGTTCGGGATAAATTTGACAGTTTCGTAAGGAAAAAAAATCTTCTTTGTATCTATTAAATTTAATGAATTGACAAAAAAACATTACAGGCAGAGTTAATTACAATACTATCAACAAGATTTACTCAAAATAACCACCATTAGCATCGATCACAGCTTCAATTCTGCTTCGGAACCTCGAAGAAGCTGATGCTACAGTCTCCC
Source organism: Typopeltis vanoorti (assembly GCF_054136105.1). Classification (NCBI taxonomy): domain Eukaryota; kingdom Metazoa; phylum Arthropoda; class Arachnida; order Uropygi; family Thelyphonidae; genus Typopeltis; species Typopeltis vanoorti. Next base: position 91,515,897 of record NC_143568.1, read on the forward strand.
TGGGAAGGGCCGCAAAAACTGTTTTAATTTTATCCATTAACTGGGCTTTTGTATTACTGGAAGTGCGATTGGTGTCTTTTTCAACTGCGCCCCATACAAAATAATCCATGGGGTTAAGGTCTGGGGAGTTTGGAGGCCAAACATTTGGACTGGTGAAGTCGTAGAAATTTTCAGACAACCATTTTTGACTTTTCCCAGAGGTGTGGCAAGGGGCCGAATCCTGCTGCCATACATACGGCCTACCATTGCCTACCCTTGTTATCCAGGGCTTGACTACAGTTAGCAACTCCACGAACAAAGCCCGAATTCCAATGCCAGGGTTCTTCAACACCTGTTCCTGCAGATTTGCGAGGAATTCTGCTGTACGAACGCAATCAGATCGTCTGCTAGGGATCTTTCTTCTTGCTACATCCTCGTAGTCATCCCATTGCAAGTCTCTAGTTCATGCCTGATTGTTTTTACTGTATTCAGGGAGCATTGGGCAGCAGTCGTAATATCCTTATTTTGATGGCGGGCACGAATCATCATGATACAAGTTATTCTCTTCCATGATTCAGGTGGGTTCCAGCTATCCATCCTTTCTGACATCTTGTATGTGAATGAAGAAGGGTCCAAACTTTTAAATGAAGAGAAGTGTGTGTTAATACATGTAACTTACGGAAAAATATAATTAATTATAAATATGTCAAATTTATCCCGAACACCCTGTAAATGCAAGAGGGTAGGAATATGATAAATTGTAAGAAAGTGCTCTTGGAGAATCTGTAGGATACACTTTTATCAAAAAAGAAAATAAGTTGCTTTATTGTCTAACTTTTAATGATTTTTTTTTTCTCTTTTAATGTTTTCAGTAAAGCCATGTAAAAGAATTTCGAAACCCAGTAAGTCAGAACACTACAAAGTATTATTTATTTTATGTAACAGTGAGTCAACTACTAAGGAAGCTGGTGGTTATCTGCATTTTATTAGGACCGCCAATTCCAATTAGTTGGTATTGTTGTTACCGCTGCTGTAATGATAGTATTCGAATTTTGGAGGGAAAAGTTATATTCTCAATTTAAAACTATACCAGCGAAATAAGTTACTATTAAATTGTAGCCAACTTCTTTTTTGGCTCACAGCGAGTTTTTCATATTTAAGATATGAATTACCATGATCAGTTGAATCTTGAATTGTGCTTTATAGTCAAGAATTCTTTGGTGAAGACTATAAAGAAGAATTCTTTATAGTCAAGAATTCCAAAGTGAGGCATGGTCTTTTTTTCAGGGGGAAAAATAAGACAGGATTGCTTTTTTGGCGGTATTAAAATTCATCAAGCACCTTTTCAAAATTCGGAAAGGAAACCATCCACAATGACGAGTGGAGAGAAAGCCTGCAATCCATTCGCAAAGGGAAGGAGGAATATTATATGATAGCAGCTTGGTAAGGAGGTCACGATGCCTTTTTGAAATATCAAGTGACCACTCGAGTTTCTCCGACCTTTTCATGGCCTGCATCCAAAGTTAGTTAGATTGACTTTTTTTAATTCTGCATTTGGTCTTTATAAAATCTTATTTGGATTTCTTTTTTGAAGTTGTAATGAACTGTAGTGTAAGGTAAGATCTGTAGAAAAGGAAACATGGACAAGGATATGATCAGACTTCCAAAGAGGAGAGCTAACATCGGTGCATTTGAAGGGAGAGTTAAGAAAAAGGTCTATATTTCAGATACAGATCGGTTCGTCCAAAGCAGAACATGAGAGTGAATAGACTCCAGGCAGCAGTAGATGTAGGCCCGTTCTGTACCGGGACGCAATGAACCCGGGCGGCACAATTTAGGGGCGGTATAATCAAACACGTTCATAAAATAAATAAAAAAAAATTAGGGAATAAATAATACACTGAACTATTTGATATCATAAAAGATTTTTCTGTAGTGAAAGCTAGAAGAAAATCTCTGTAGGAAATGAATAAAAAATAAGTTTTTTTTTTTTTTTTACTATTTGTGTTTTTTCTTTATTTTAATATACATCCCTCTTAATGTGCAGTATAATAAAATGATTCGTAGCGTGTTATTGTACTTCGGGATCTTTTTGATTTTTAATGGAAGGGGGGGGGACACAAATTTTGCACCCAGACGGTGCAAACTCACGGAACGGCCCCGAGTAGATGCATGTTGTTGGAAGGTTTTCCACTTGGTATCTTTAATATATAGTATAACTAAGAAATTATATACTTGGTTTAATCCTTTATCCAAGTTTCTTTGCTTACACTTGGATAAAGGATTAAACCAAGTACTGTATATAATTTCTTGATATCTTTTTAATATATATATAGCAATAGATGTAATTTTATCTTTAGGAGATTGGTATCAATGAGCTAATTGAATTTATAGGCATGATCTGTTTCTATACATCCTTTCTGAATACCAGTCCTACACTTCCCCCAAGAAATGGAACAAATCAGGTCTAGCAGAACATGAATTACTAATACTAGCTGCAGAATCCTTTGGAATGACGCCAAATTACTACATCGATGTTCCGATATATACGAACGTCTCTCTCAAGAAAGTTCCGAAGTACTTGGGAAATTATTAAGAACTATACGGTTTAATTATACAAGTTTTTATTACATACATACATACGTCAATCATTTTTAAAAAAAAAAAAATCTCACTCGCGCGCCATTCGGATCAGTGTTCCTCAACTGATCCGAATAGTTTTTTTTTTTTTTCTGGTTTCTTTCGAGAAACCAGAAAAAAAAGCTAACGTCTTACATTCCCGTATAGGGAGTAGGTGAGGCAGTTTTAGCCCTAACTTTTTGGAGACTGAGTGGGCAGTTCAATCTCCACTGGTAGCCAATCAGAGATAGCTGGCCCAAGGCTATTGCTAATTAAGCGGCACACAGTGAAGAGATGGCTAACAAGTGCCGCCATATCTTGGTCCCTAACAATATATTTTTATCTGAAAATAGTGTGGGTTCGGGGCGAAAAACCCGAGTTTCCGGGAGAAAAAACCCGCTTGCCCGTGCCGGAGATCGACAAACTCGGGAACCGGTCGAAAAAAAGCTTAGAAAAAGTTCCTCTAGTCGGCGACCAGATTTGAACCCCAAGTCTTTCTTCGTGCAGTTAAGTGCAAGCGCACTTCTGCTGTGAGACAAAGGCATCAGAAAATAGAAAAATTTAAACACGACAGGCGACTATGCTGTGTTTCACATTAGGATTGCAGCCTGCTCACTGCAAGAAGGTGTATATTCCTCCGCGCTGCTTATTCCCATTAACAAATGTTATTTTGATGAAAATGTTTTTTGTAAACAGAATAATCCTCAAATTCGATTCTTACGAGAAAAAATTTCTTTCATCTCAATTTATTTCATTAAACTAACAAATAAATAATTAAAAATGGTTATTTTTAGCATCGTCACACTCTTTTTTTGGTCTTGGCAGGGCGTGAAGCTCGCAGTTTTGCGTAAACGTTCATCAAAATTTGCTTTGACGGACTGTTTTTTCATGAGAATTTCGAATTAAAAAAAAAAAAATTGGAGTCGTAAACGAAACAAGTTTCATCCGGCATGTTTTGTTCTAAGTTTGAAATCGTGGCTGGACTATGGAGCAATGTGGGTTGGCCCAAAACAATCAGCATTAGGATTTTTTTTTTTTTTTTTTTTTTTTTTTTTTTTTTTTTTTTTTTTAGTAGTACTAATTTTTTAAACGTCCTGTTTGATTAAAGAATACTACACACGCTCATAATTTTATGTCCAAACGATATTTTAACTACATCATATTAAAAAGGAACTTCTGTTGGCGGATTTGACTGTTTTCCATAAGGAATTGGTTTCCTGCAATCTTAAAGTGGAACAGGGTATAAGAAAAAAAAATCGAAATGTGTATTTACATATTTCGATTAAGCCGGATCCATTGTCTAACAGATAACAATAAAAATGCAGTTTTTATTGGGATTGTTATAAGTCTAGAATTTTTTTTTTTTTCCAATCCAAAAACATGCAATGCATCACGAGCAGGAAAAAAATTATGGTGGAGGTCAAAAACGTCCCCAGCTATGGAAAATTTCTGGGAAACGAGTTGGTAAAAACGATAGCGAAAGAAAACTACCGCCGATATACAATTACGAAGATGTAATGCTTCGTTTAGGAATGAACGTTGCCTTTTAAATAATTTCAAATGCTCAATATGTATTTCAACCATTTAAAATCAAATTACAATTTGATTTTAAATGGTTCATGATTGAGTTATTTATACGTGCAGTATAATTTCTCATCAGAAAAATGCACACTAAAAAAAAAAAAAAAACTCTTGTAGCTTTAGAACCGTAAATCTGATTTTGAACATATCGGATAAAAATATGATCCGAGTAAATGCAGATACAATTATACACTGAGAAAGGAAGTTTCTGGAAAATGATTAGCGTACGTATGGTTTCGGAGAACTTGTTTTACTTGTCGCATCTGTTACGCACTAAAGTATTTCGAAATGCCGATAAATGCATGGGTGATTTCTTGGTATTATAAGTAGTTTGCTTACAGCTACATGGATGAGCCAGTTTCAAGGTCCCCCACCATTCCTCAATCAGGCCGGAGAAACACGCAGTTGACAATATAATACTCCCCTCGTAATCCTAAACAGCTGACCCAGTGAATTATGAAAGCGCGGGTCTGAGTAAGCATCCTCTTTAAAAACTAATCAACGAACACAAGTGCATTTGCCCCTCAACTTTCCATAAGGAAACACTGCATGCGTGTCTTTTTGTACTTCTGAATCCGTGAATTTTCATGGAACTTTATGAAAATCATGAAATCCCAATGCTGTAACTCAAATTCTGCAAAAATTGGGCATTTAAATTTCCATTTAAATAAATAGAAATAAAAATCTCCACACAATTGTCACTTCCACAATTTTTTCCCCCTGCCTCGAGACCAGTGAATTAATTATAAACTGTATAGCATTCCATTATTACTTGATGCCTCCATGGAATCTAAAGATCATCCTCGAGGAGCATACAATCCACCGTTTACACTGCACCATATCTTCGGTTGAATAATTTAATACACAGAGAAGCTATTTAGCGGACAAGTTTTAGGTTTTAGATTCCTTGCTATAACATGTCCGTGAAGAACCTTCTAGCGTGTTAAAATTAGCAAGCGCAAAAAAAAAAAAAAAAAAAAAAAAACCCAGCAGAATTCATGCTTTGTCCTAACCGTCTGACACTGTTTACAAACTAACTTGAAGGTTGGGGGGGGGGGGGGACAATTCCAGGTATGTCTTTCGTCGTCTAAAATAAAATAAATTTTTTATTACTTAGTAGTAAAATTCTGACAAATAGTGTCAAGTTTTGAAACCACTGTCAGAACCGTAAAACCGCTTTCTCACATTTCTTAATCTGGCAGGAAATTGGTTTGATTGAAATTTATTTCAATCAAACCAATTGAAAAAAATTTATTTCAATGAAGAATTAGATTTAAAAACACTGCCAATTGGCGATTATTTTACTGTTCAGATACGAGAAATTAGACATTCGTCTGCAGTGGTTTGGGATGTGGAGAGACGCGCCTGTTTGTAATAGCAGGAAGAAGACACATTACTTCTGTCGCTGCATCCAGTGATTTGTCACAAAGATGAATTATTGTAGTGTAGAGCAAACTTGCATTTTATTACTTCTCCTTCCTTACTGTAGGACATCCGCTTTGGACTTGATCCTTTTGGTCTTTAGTTACATCTATAGCTAAAGAAGCCTAATGAACAACTTATCAAATAGGAAAACTGAGAATAACAGGCTAATACAAGCCTACTGCAATTAAGAGTTAAGGGTGTTGTGGACACATCACTGTTTTAATTGGATCGAATTGTATTGGTTAAGGTTAATAAATGAGCAGATGGAGGAGTGGATTTGTTTTGGCTTTGATACATCTACAGTATTTATGTTCATAAACAAATAATGCAACTCGTCCACAAGGCTATAAACATAGTGCATTAGTTAAATTAAGGGGATATTAAATCCCACATTGTTTTAAAACCGAATAAGAAACTCAGAGTTTCATGGCGAATATAGTAACTATAAACGTATCGGCGACTACTAGCGTAAACTAAAGCACCTAGTACAAACTAGGGCAACTCATTGCAAAGGTGGAGAAAGTTCTGATCGCTATTCTTAGTATTTTCCATAATGTAAAACTCATCTCCTAGGAGATGGGTGATGTTATACATTATGGTGGGAGGTCACTACCCAGACCGGTTTCGATCTTTATTGAGATCTCATCAGTAAGTAGCTAGACCAAAGTATAAAACTCGTATAGCAGAGTATATAATTTCTTTTCGTTATACCCTTAGTATTATACTTTGGTCTAGCTACTCACTGATGAGATCTCAATAAGGATCGAAACCGCTCTGGGTACTGACCTCCCACCATAATGTATAACATCACCCATCTCCTAGGAGATGGGTTTTACATTATGGAAAATACTAAGAATAGCGATCAGAACTTTCCCCACCTTTTGCAACGAGTTGCCCTAGTTTGTACTACGTGCTTTAGCTTACGCTAGTAGTCGCCGATACGTTTATAGTTACTATAAACGTATTTACTATATTCGACATGAAACTCTTTGATTCCGATCTTTGAGTTTCTTATTCGGTTTTAAAACAATGTGGGATTTAATATCCCCTTAATTTAAATAATGTTTTACATCGCCGAAATGAAGCCTATTAGCTCTTTACTTTAAATAGTGCATTAGTACCGTAGGGGTGTGTACTTTTAAATGCGTTAATTTATTTGTATAGAATAGTGTTTATTCCAGGCAGATCCGGACTGTTAAGAAGTGCAAAAAGTACTTGCTGTGTTTGAAATTTACTAAAATTACTTTTTTTTTTTTTTTTGCATCTGATTTGAGAGTTAATCGCTTCCTCCTAGAGTCGTCACGCTAGTGGTAATTGATGCTCTGAAAAGCGAGTAATCTCCTATCGGCTGTGTGTCATTTGCATGTATTCTCAGGCTAGTTTTGTGGCATAAAAAATCCAAATTTCTAAGAGGAAAAAACCCCATCACCACCTTTTTTGCTGGATTGACTACTCGCTCCAGTTGAAAGGCCTTCTTACATAATACAAAGGGTTCATCGGTCCTAAACTGAATTCAAACCATTTCGATCGTTCTGTTTTTCAAAAAGAATCATGACTGACCTAGCTACAGGGTCAACTGAAATCAATAGGTATAAAAATCGCAGTTGTGGCCCTTGTTTATACACTGTATACCTCCTGTCACTTTTTTTTTTACTTTCCTAGCCTTGTTTTACTTGTAGCGTATTATATTTGTCACATGTAATATGCTTCGATATGAGTAATGTGTTTTTAGTTTCACTGTAATTGTTAACGATTGAAGTAAAATATTTGTTAGATTTATTATTGAGCGAAGTTCTGTTCCGGTCAGGCCAGTGGCTCAGAAAAATTCTACCCCCTAATTCTATGTTTATGTGGAAATGATTGTGGTTTAGATAAACATAGAATTAGGGGGTAGAATTTTTCTAGAAGTGAATAACAAGTTTTTTTTTTTTTTTTTTAATCCTAAATCGGCCTCATTCCAGAATGGGTTCGTTTCGGAGAATCTCCCAGGTATGGTATTCAAGTGTACTCAACAAGCCATGGGGTTCACAGTTATTACACATGTGGTTTACCAGCTTTATCATAGGATAATTGGTTTTCAAAAAAATTTTTAAATTAATATTGGGCTTCGTATTTCGGGCCCTTCCAGTATTTGGAATTTCTTCACTGTGTCTTTGTACATACGCGTATCCATTCTCATCGCCGATGCAGAAGTGAAGTAATGTCTAAATTTTAATGGAAGGGATATCAAATTAGTAAGAACTTGTGATGACGTCATTTCCCGTTAGATGTTCTAAATATCCGCATTCAGTTTTAGCTTCATTCTGGCGTGTTTTTGATAGAAACAAGAAAGAAAAAAATATGATTAAGAGCATGAAAAACTAAGATTTAAACAAAAAAAAAAAAAAAAGCGGACGGGTAGGAAATACTCCAAGGTTTTGTTTCTCGATTCTTCGCATTGTCGGCACTGGCGTCTGAATGATACGTAAAACTGATGTCATTGTTAAAACTGCTGTTATACCAGTTAGCTAGCTGGCCTACTTGGGTTTACATTATAGACTTCGCCGAGCTTGAGGTAGTGGTGTGTGAAGGATAACCAGTTTTTATTTTATTCTTTTAAGTTATTCAGAGGCGTTTACTATATACCTCAGTTGACGGCTGGGACCCTGAAACTTTTTTTTTTTTCCTCGTGTTTTCTTTCTCTCATGAGGAATGTTGATGGCACGTAATTTTAATGATGGCCTCTATTACCTCGGTGACGTCAAGAGTTTTAGGTTTTAATAGTAATGAGATATAAAGAAAAATGTTAGAAATGACAGCGACTTATCAGACTGCTATCTTTTTATTTATTAATTTTCGAACTTATTGATGTCGTGCATTCGTTCAAATATGTTTGCGTTTGATTAAATTGCAGTTGCAACCATACTTCTCTTTCCGAGTGCGCCCTCATAAGCTTGATATATTTCTATTTTAAGCAGAGGCGAATTTTTAGTTTTTTTTTTAACTACACGAAATACATCACAGGACGAGTACGCGTGTACAGAAATTATGAAATTTGCAGACAAATTGGCTCGATGAAAATAAATTGAAATAATTTTTACTGGAAGGGATTAATTTTGGAAATGGCTATTTTGTGAATTCTTTCTTTACTAAGGAATTTAGAAGTCAGTTATCTTTTAGTAAATTGATTTATAAAAACAACCAGTAGGTACAATTCTTCCCCTCCTGCTTTCAAGAATTGCCAAGGACATTCTGGAATTTTGAATGTTTAAGGTAAATAAACCATTCTGGATAAAGCAGCACTAATGACGCGATAGCCAATGACCTGAATCAACTGTAAAACACAACTACAGTAGACTGGCTGTGTGTGTGTGATACGCATAAACTTTTTCAATCATTAGACCTTTAAATGAAGGTTCAAGACGACCGCGAACTAAGTAGATAAGGAACCAATAGACAACTGGACCAAGAAGCAAAGGCCCGATGAAGGCGACTGGGTGAGTCCTCTTACATGCAACCTGTCACTGAAATAACTCCAATAAGTAAATTTAGGTCTGAATATTAAAACAAATAATAATAAATACAACGTAGGACGAGATGAATTGGATAAATTCTTCTTGAAACTTCTAAAGATCATTGTAGGAATAATTTTTTTGTATAATAGGGTTGATTAAGCGAAAGGTGACCGGAATAGAAGAGTAGCGGACCAATATTAGGGGCATATGATGTCGGCAGTAGTCTCGAACAAGCTGGTCAACAAAGTTCCTCAAGATTGTATTTTTGGTCTTCTGCTGTAACTTGTACATTGCTGTTGTTCTGGACTTTAGCAAATGACCTGAATCATGGCCTCTATTACATCAAAACAAATGAATTTATGTATTAAGAAGTGACTCGTTTGCTTATCTCTTCAGGAAATCTTCTGATATTGTAGACATTGCAAAATTAACTCGTTTCAGTTTCCAAAGTCCCGTTTTGTATTCTGAATCACAGCATGTCAAGTACCGTATAGTGAGACCAGAAGCGAGAGATAATGAGGGATCGAAATTCAGTGGCAAGATTGACAAGGGCAACAAAAAGTGCTCCGATTATGGAAAGGACAGAAGTAGAGAATGAGTTTACTGTACAAATATATAAGGCCCTTTCAGACCTCGCTTAGATTATTGCACAGATTTAGTCACACCAAGACAAAATCTTGAACGGTCATCTGGTAAAAGATGTTTTGCGTGTTTGGTTGCATTTTCCACACATCTTAATCCTTTTTACTATTGTTTAATGATAGTATTCTCTTCCATTGTCTATCCTAAGATGGATTGAGTCCCATGGTTAAGGGTTTACAGGTGCTGAACAGACTTGCCATTTCTCTGGTATATATCGAAGGGTAAGTATATTAGGAATATACATAACGTGTTCACGGAACTAGATCCTGCTTGCAGAAGGGGGAAAAAACCTTCCATACACGATATTCAGATCCAGGTCTTTTCTGAGTAGATATCAAGAACTTTTTTTTTTTTTGTTGCAGTTTTGTATAATTTCTAGGGGGTACTGCATATTCATTATTTCTTAACCACATAATTGAATTTGAAAGCTTTTAAAATTGATCGGCGAGCTTATATACAACCTTCACCGTTGGAGTAGCCCATATTTTGCCTTTTTTAACTGATACTTTTAAGATTTCACTGGCCTTGCAGCTGTTTTCAACTGTTTGGTTCTCAGAGACCAAGCAGAAACCATTTTAGAGGGCAAAAATCATCTAAGATCTGCAACTAAGTTACGTACCACCTGTGAGAATACACTTCTCAAAAATAAACTTTCCGAGATAGGATTACTACAATATTGAAATCGGGGTTTTGCTGTTTAAAGTTTTATCATCGCTTTGGTATGAACCAATAATTCAAAACATTTCAGGTCAAGTGAAACTTGAAACAAAAACACTAATGCGCGGTGACCCATAAATCGCGAAGGAGTTTAATAACTTAATTTTTATTATAATCAAATACAAAACCCGGAGATTTTTTTTTTTAGTAGTTATGAAAAGCCAAATCCGGTAAATGGCTTCTATTCTCGGCTTCACAAAGTCCTTTCTATGGCATATTCCATGAGAGCTGTTAATGTTTCTGGCTGCGGCGCCCTAATTTCTGCACGAATGCTCCCCATCTGCTGTTGGATTGTCTGGGGCTTGTTCACCACACATTGTCCTTAAGTCAGGAGCCATCAGATCTGGAGAACCTGATGGCCAATTAATTGCAGATCTTAGAGAAATTATTAGCTCTCCAGTCGAATGGCGATTTTCCAAATAAAATTGCACGATTTTGGTTCGTTCTTGGATTTGACTTTCCCATGATTAATTTCCCAAACATTCCTGGGGAAAAAAAAACCAAAAAACGAATTAATTAAAAATTCATAATCAAAAACGTTTTTCACATTTTAAACCCCTTCGTGACTTATAGGCCACCGTGTAAAAATCAAACACGGACTCATGGGCTGTGTCCAAGGCGACGTTGTTAATGAAAGTTGCATTTTTAAGCTCTCTATAATCAATTTTGAAACAAATGTTTCAAATAGCGATTTCAAATTATAATTCCCTCTATCTGTAACTTGACACTCCCCAAATTGGAGTCACCTTCAGTTGCTCTCTAAATATACTGGACAGGGATTGCTGATCGTCGCAATATTGCTGGTAGCACAAAGCAAAATCGCTAGATTCCTGGGATATTGGGAATTATGGACGAAGCAACTATGCAAGCAGTGTATTTTGTTTAATTGCGTGTTCTTCTGGCCTATTTTGCAGGATGAAAAGTGCTAATCTTCGGGAGGGAGAAATCTCAAACTTCTGTATGAGATGGGCTAACTCACCACTTGAATAGACCTTAGATTCTTCGCGTGCGGATTTGATTTCTAGGGATTTCCAACCAAAGGGCACTAACTATATTGACTGAATTATGGCGGCTAGATCGCCAGCAGAAAAACTATTATACGTTCGATTTTAGTCGCGTACTAGAAGTTTTTCTAGGACTTTGTAGTCGATCTCTGACACACGAGTACTGGAAGTACAACTTCAAGTCTGAATAGAAATATATACGCTGTACCGAGTTCTGAAAATAAACCTTGTATTTATTGCACATGTGATCTGCCTTGTTGCTTTACAAACTAAGCGATTCTTATAACTTTGGTTGGAAAGTGCTTTTTTATCATGGATCCACCTTGACAACTGTATACTCAGCTGTAACCATTTAAACTCGTTTCACTGTAGTAAGGTTGTCAAGTCATACTTAATTTTTCTGAATTAGGTGGGAGTTGAAAGAAATCTTTTGTTAACGATATTCACAAAAATTCTTATGCTCTGTAGCTGCAAAAAGTAATAAAATAAAAACGGAAACTCTTTCTTGGAAAAACTTCCAGTGCACGTCCTAGTTTCTCAGATTTCAAAGTGCAGTTCTCTTCGCGTACGCATATCGATCTAGAACCAGGGTGCAGCTACCTTTTGTGTTCAACTGGTTAACGCCCACATATGCTGTCATTAAGTTGAGTGTGTGCGTTATTTTAAGAGCTACGTAAAAGTAATTCTGTAATGCATTTAAATTGTACGTCCTGTTATTCGTCTGAATATTATGCAATGTGAGAAATTCTCGTGGGATAAATTTATATACACGCTGACATAAAAATGGCTGACGGGAGTCGAAATTATATGAAACGAAACGTGCCTAACTATTTTTCTGGACTTCAGTCAGCCTATTAAGTGTAGTTTTTGTCTTTTTTAATGAACAGAACAAAATGCATGTGATGGGTTTCCAAATCTGTTTGGCGAGATAAACCCATCACCACCATATGAGGTTGGCTAACTCAAGACGTTACGAGATTCAAACTCGGGTTTCAAAATGACGCGCTTGCGTTGCCCTTTCGACTGCACTACAGGAGAACAGATTTTTTTTTTTCTTTTCCTTCATTCCCGACAGTGAAAATTTTACTTATAAAAGTTTCTGGAGATAATAACTATCGGTATCGCCCATGCGCAAGGTTTTCTATGAACTATCAGCAGAAACGCGGAATGGGATTCGAAGCTAGACTCCTTACTTATGTGGGCAATAGTGTCCTAATCTAATCACTTTTTTTTGTGTGTGTATGTGTGTGTTCTGGTATCTCTTTAGATTTGTATGGAACTTTCCTTCAAGATGTTTTTTCATGTCAGCATGCAGTGGCGAATTCTCCATGCTTGCATGGAGAATTCGCCACTGCATTAAGTTACAACCAACTTTTTATGACGTTGTTATTGACCAGTTCATAAAGAAGAACCGTAGGGTAGAATTTGTATTCAAGTAGCTAAATTAAAAAAGATAGAATGTCATATGTAAATTAAATGTTGTATTTGTATGATTAAATGTACATAAATTTCTAAATATATAGTTTTAAAGGGTCAGTAATTCATTATTCCGCTAATCAGACTTCAATCACACCTCTCACTCCCTGAATGATAACAAGAGCAAGCGTGAATTTCAAGACCAGCATTTTCCCCCGTCAGGAAGCGACCTTCGCGTATCACACAGCGGTGCACAACCACAGCTTTAACTCCATGGACTGCACAACAACTATCGTGAAAAAAATTTTAAACGATAAAATCAGGTGTTCGCAAATAAAGTGCAAGACAATAATAACCAATGTTATTGCGCCATTAGCGACAAAGCAGATTGAGGAAGAGCTAAAAGAAGTTCGTTTTATATCAGTACTAATCGATTCATCAAACCACTTGGACATGAAATTAGTGCCTCTAGTCATTAGATACTATCATCCAGAAAAAGGTGTGAAGGTGAATGTTTTGGAGTTCGTTAATTCAGGTGGTGAAACTTCAGACTTTTTATTTTTTTATATGTTGGAAGTGTTACAGAAGTTAGATCTCCTGGAAAAGGTTATTGCTATATTAGCAGAGAATACAAACTTTGGTGGAAAGAATAATTTGTACTTCAAAATGCAAGAAAACACTGTGAACAATTTAATTGGAATTGGTTGCCCTGTACATGTGATACATAATGCTGTGCAGATTGCTTACCTATCGGTCTTCAGTTAATAACTAACAAGATTTACCAACATTTCCACATATATTGTGTACGAGTTGAGAAACTTAAATCACTTTGTGAATTCACAAACACAGAGTATAAAACTGTTTTGGGTAGCAGCACGACAAGATGGCTCTCTCTTTTGCCTGCAATCCAGAGGATTATTGACATGTTCCCTTCATGGAAGTCATATTTTCTTTCTATTGACAAATGTCCTATCAGTTTCGAAAATTTCTTTGAAAATCCACTTTCAATTACACTTCTGCATTTCCTTGCCAGCGAGTAATTGAAGTGAAGGATGAAACAAACTGGTGGAAAGGTTAAATTGTAGGAAGGCAGAAAAGAAATCTACTGCATAGCTTTCAAAAGTTGAAAAGTTTGAAAGCTATGCAGTAGATTTCTACTACACCTGTATTGAATATATTCAGGAGTGGTGTACACCATTTCTCACACCTCTTCAGTCTATGGATTGGATTAATTTCAAGGGAAAGGATCCTGTGTTCTTCCAAGTCAAAGAACGCTACATATTCATGCAGACAGTGTCACCAAGCTTTACTGCGAATGAAGAGGACTTATTTGATGAGTTTGTATGTGTGAAAAAATATTGTGAAAGCAAATTTGAAGTGTGGAGTGAATAGAAGGATCAAAGTATCAGCGATAAATGGTGTGAAATGTTTGCTCATTTTACAAAGCAGGTTATAAATTCTGGGAGTATTGAGTGCCTAGTTAGTTTTTGTTTAGCACTGCTAGGAACTAATGCAGTTGTTGAACGTGTTTTTTCATTAATAATTGCGCTCTGGACAGATGAAAAAAAAAAAAAAAAAAGACTTAAAATTGAGACAGTAAAAGCTTTAATAATGGTAAAGACATATTTTAAGAATTTCTCTTGTGTTGAGTTCTATGATCAAATATCAAAAGGAAAAAAATTCTTGAACAGTCCATAAATCTGATAAATATTTTTCTCATTAAATATATTTGTGATTAATAATCCTTTTTCAAAGTGGATTTAATGTTAATGTATGTTTATATCAGTATTTAATTTAAAGTGCAACATATATAATAGTTTTATTTTTGGTTTTCTTAATTTTTTAACATGTCCCCGGTTTTTTAAGTAAAAATTTCAGAATGTCCCAGATTTTAGTAAAACATTATGGGAATCCTAGCCTATATACATCTTAAAAATAAATTACAGATTTTAAAAATCTTCGATTTATACATTTTATGGCTAACTACTTTAAAAAAAAAAAAAAAAAAAAATCGCTCACCAGGGTGAAATAATTTAGTTACCGATTTGAAACATTTTAGTTATTTTTTAATGGCATACTACACTATTTCCATGTACGCTATGTTCCAAATTTACCGCCAAAATTTATGTCGTCTGCTTTACATAGCATTTTGCTGACCATATCTCGTGCAATTGTTTTCCGTACTTTTTTTTTATTTTAAATTATTTTCCTAACCTTTTAATCATGAGTAAAAGAATTAGTGAGCAATAAACAGAAGTGTGAAAATGATTCGAAAAGTAATCTGATTGGAAGAAAAACTTGAAATAATAAAGAAAAATGAACAAGGCGAGTCCAGGGCAAAGATAGAACAAGAACACATAAATGGGTGAATCAACTGCTGAATACAAAGAGAAGTTCATTATGCACGCACTGAAAATCAAAGTAAAGTATTACAATTATTATTATTATTATTTTCGTGACACCTCCAAGGAGTCCGAAGACTCATCGCGGGAGGACACCTATTGTACAACTCGCCATCTACTGCTCATCACCACCACAGCTAGTATTTTTTGACTGTAAATTGCGTATGTTCTGAAGGGCCGATTTGTCTGTATGCAAGATGAAAAACCCGTATGAGATCGGCTAGCTCACCTTCGATTGAAAAAGTCCATATATAAAGATTCCTCCCGTCATGACGAGACTCGAACTTAGGCCTTTTCCAATTGAAGGGCGCAACGTACCGTCGTTCTTCCAATTGCGCTACGGAGGCGCTATTGATTGAATTAGAGAGACTTCTTTTTACATGGATCGAAGATTGTAACCACTGGCCTTATTAAATCAAAAGCATTCTCTTTGTAACCTGGAAAGAAAGTGTCAATGATGGAAAAGAAGAATTCCATGTTAGTGCTGGGTGATTTGAGCTATTTCAAAAAGAGAAATAGCCTACATCATGGGTGTCAAACTCGCGGGCCGCATGCGGCCGGCGACGAATATTTTTGCGGCCCAGCCAAACGTTTGCCGATGAAAGCGATTACTACATATAGCCGTGTTGCATGCATTTCCTTTTTCAGTTTTGAAAGTAATCACTGCGAACAAGATTTCCCCCGAAGTAGGAAAGATAGTAGCAAAGAAGAGATGCCAAGTGTCAGGGAGAAAACATTAATTTTATCGTTGTTCTTGTTAATTTTTTTATACTGTACTTTTCAAAATAAACCTGCGTTTTTATAAAAATTGAAGTTTTTTGCTTTTTGCTGCCCACATAAACTTATTCGGCCTGTGTTAGCCTTTGAGTTTGACATGCTTGGCCTACATAATGTTCTCATCACAGGCGAAGCTGCAACTGCAGATAAGGAGATATCCTGATATTTTGAAGAAAATTGTGTAAGAAGGGGACTATTGTGATCGATAAATATTTAATGTCGATGAAACCGGCCTTTTTTTGAAAGCGAATGCCTTACAAGACTTTTCTAGCCAAATCAGAGAAATCTTAGCCTGGTTATAAAGTCGCAAAGTCGAATGAAATTACTGCTAGCAAGCAATATGCGAGCCGTTCGGTAGCACACTCTTTCACATCGTGCAAATGATTTTAGAGACTTTCAAATTAATCTAATTAATTAAATCTCATTCTGAGAAATTGAGTGATTCCGAGATGCACAGCGGGAAGATCCTGAAGAATATGAAGAAAATTTAATCACTGACAAGCCCAAAGAGGTTTCACAGAAACAATTTGAAAATAGTTTTCGTACAATCGAAGTTTTTAAGCAGCAATTCTTAGAGACTCCCTGGTGAAGAGAGAACCAGTAAAATTTGCAGAAGAGGCAATAGGACATACCATCAGTTGTATGAAAAAAAAAGAAACAGAATGCCTGCCAAATTACATTAGCTCAATTCTTTGTTAAGAAGCAGAATAATAAATTTATATTCTGAATATGTTTTACTGTCTTTCAGCTTCATGGTTTCCCTTTAACTGGGCCCTGAGACATACCCTAATTCTTTTATAAAAAAAAAAAATTAAGGGTTAAAAAAAAATGTGAGGAACGAATTATACATTTTCCCTCGATTAGTGCGTTTTCGATTAATGCGCCTGTTTTAATGAGCGCATTAATCGAGGGATTGCTGTACTGAATCCCAGGGGATACATGAGCAAAGACATGCTGTAGGTAGTATACGATATTTCATTTCCATATTGATAAGTCCACTTAAGTATCGCTACTCACTAGTCCGGAATAAAAGATTAGTTTTATATGATGTGGTAACAACCATATACGACGCCTTGTTTTGAATTTTAAATCTCGAGAAAAATTAATTAGAATCGGAGTTAAAAGGATCGAATATTATAGCGCTTGAATTGTCGTTTATCTGCAACCATTTTTTAAAGCAGGTCATATATTACTAGAAAATAGTGATAATGTGATGACGTAAGATTCTAGAGCAATCGTGCCTGGCAACAAGGTCAGTTTCTTGGGTGGTTCATTGCACAGGGCTTTGCGTGCTTATCGCTCACGGTCACTGGCACATGACATTTACCACTTGTTCTTTTGACATCAGTTAATTTCTCGCAAGTCATTGGGTTTAAATTTATTGTAGGAATAAAGCTTGGAAATTTAATGGAGAGGTACTGTTGTGTTTTGGGGCGAAAAAATCCGTTAGAATTGCAAAAAAAAAAGTTCATCTTTAGTCGTCGCATCTTGAAGTATTAGACTACGAATAAGACTAATGAACAGTTCGCTATTAACTTAACGCTGTGGAGGTCGCGATCTAAAAAATTGCAGCGTAGGACGCGTGTATCTGAGAGATACATTCATTACTAGTATGTGCTAAAATGCGATGAAATTACACTGCAGATATAATACATGATGGTTTATTTATTTTCAGTTACAGTCTAGAAATTATTGAACAAAGAAAAAAAAAAAAAAACAACCCCTAAACCAATACTATACTGACATCGGAGGTCACTCGTGGTATACAATTTACTATGAAATATCGCACACCTTTTTTTACATAACACGTGTTAAACCAAAACTGACCGCATAAACAGTGTGGAATATCGCTCGTAATATATGCGCATGTGCAGCTACTCATGACCTCCAAGCTATACACTGGATACGTGTAAGAATATTTATATTAAACAATTTATTTGTATCTGTCAGATCAGCCGCAACCTCCGCAGGGTTCATAATTATTTATTTAAAATTTTCATAAATACTGGTGACGATTGAGGCAAGTAGTGATCATGCTGTGATTTAGCAACAGCCAAGTTACTGTAGCTGATTTCAGATAGGTATTCCCCTCCCCTGCTAGATTACGCTAATTGCACAATTGTCGCTGTGAGTGGCTACATCGTTTTACCGGTTGTGAAATCTTAGCTGAACAATGTTTAACAGCATTTTTGACAACTGGGCCCGCCGTCATGTTTCTTTGAGAACACCCTGTTTGGTTTCTAATATAGAAAAACCTCAGAATTGCAAATTATTATTATTATCAAACAAGACCTCATGGAGTCAAAGACTCATCTAGGAGGTCCTTTTATCTCACACACATCTCATCATACCGGGTCTTAAACACATTCAAACTCCTTGCAGACACCACACTCTCAGGCAAGGCATTCCAATCACTCACAACTCTGCATGAAAAAAACCTGCCTCTCACTCCCCTACTCACACCCTCTTTATACAGTTTCCAGGGATGACCTCTGGTTCTTCCCTGATCTCCCACTATTCTCTGTAGAACTTCTCCACCATTAATCCTATAACAACCCCTTACCAACTTGTAGGTCTCTATCATATCTCCCCTCTTCCTTCTCTCCACTAGACTCTGCAAATTACATCTTTTCAATCTTTCCTCATACTCAACATTCCAGAGGTCAGAAACTACCTTAGTCAGTCGCCTTTGGACCCTTTCCAAAATCTCTTCATCCTTCTGAAAACCAGGTGACCAAATCTGGGCACAATAGTCCATGTGTGGCCTAATCAAAGCCTTATACAATGGAACAAGAATCTCCCTACTTCTACACGTCAGTGTCCTCCGCATCATTCCCAGAAGTCTTTGTGTTGTCTTCACAAATATTAATCGCATTTGTATTACTGTGATTAATCTTTTTATATTCTTAGTTTATTAGGAGATGCCCAGAACATTGTAGATGTCTATCTCGAATCTTATTTTATTTTTATATTTGGAGACATTTGCAACTAGGTATTTGCAAAGTACAACAGCACCTCTGAAAAGGGAAATGACAAGTTTGTGTCTCCCCTCCCCCAAAGTTTACAATCTGCAGTTACCAAATCACGAAAATGTCAATCAGTGCCTAATATGTTTTTACATGAAGAGGGGGAAATGCATTATTTCACTTTTTAAATATACTTACATCAAGTTTAAGCATATTTATAATATACAATATCAAACTTTAAATAAATTGTGGCATAAGTGAACTGATTAATGAATTAGAAATGATTCAACTGTTTATTAATCTTAATAAAACTTAAACAAAACGCTAGCAGTTATTTGTTTACTTTTGAGAAACCTGTGTAGATACTGATGGAGGCATTTTTGTATGACTTGAAGATTTGTGGTCTTTAAGTGGTGTTAAATTTTTCTTTTTTCTTTTTTTTTTAAAAAAAAAAAAAAAAAAAGAAGAACATGCCCACTTCAGTCTTTCTGTATGTATACAACAAATAAGGCTACTTATTGCTTTACAATGTCTTTCCAGAACAATGAACTATTTCTCCAAAGAAAATTAATCCCATTAATTTCTTTTGCAAATTATTTTTTTATTTTTGAAAAACATGTTTTACAAAAATCCTTCAATAACTAATACTTTTCACACAGTAAAATTTGAGATTGTTCAAGCATGTTTATTTTCACTTAATCTTATACAGACTGCCATTATTTCAGTATCCAAACTCGGATTACCAAGCTCTGTTATTACCCATCTTAAACAACATATTTCATGAAACTAATTGAAATTTAATAAAAAAAAAAAAATAAAATAAAATAAATTAATTTATTGTATGTGACTCTTTATTCTTGTGGAATAATACCAAAGATATCTCCACCGAACCCTATGCAAAGTTTGGGTAACATTTGAATTATAGCTGGCCAGGTGAGAAATATGTTGAACAGAAATGAACAGTTTATTGCAGACTGAAGAGGCTATAGATAGAAGTCAGCCAGGGAGAGGTTTTTCCCTAGAGATCTCAATGTTATCAAAAGTAAAGGGAAGTGAAAAAAATCTTAATAAAACAAGTGGTGAAACACTGAAATTCACTAGGTTATCCTTTTGAAATACTGGGGCATTAAAAAGGGTTGAATGAAGAACAGAAATGTTGCATACTGTTATCTGCAGAACTTACAGAATTTAAGGTTAATGAGAGAGGGCCATTAACATATCAAAGTGTGGGCATACATAACCCCCGGTCCTGTATGGTAAATATGCAAGAGGTGGGAGAGGGATTTTCTATAGAAAAGGAAACAAATTGTGGTTCTGAGTTGCAAGAGAAGATTGCAAATCAGACCACAACTTGGAGACGAAAAGATTACAAGCAGTGTAATCTTTTCATCCCAAACTACATAATTTTACACTTCCACATTAAACTTGCATTCATTCTTTTGCCCACACATCTGCTTATTTAAATTATTCATTAAGCTCTCTGCACTGCCTTAATCAACTGCTACATTATCCAATTTTGCATCAACCTCAAATAACTGAAGATTTCTATAGAAAAGGAAACAAATTGTGGTCTGAGTGGCAAGAGAAGATTGAACATCTAAATATTTTGTAAAAGCTGATTAACAAAAGATCCTGGGTGTTGGAAGGTTAATGAACATTATCTAGTATTGTGTGTCAGTACAATTTGTGTTTAGATCCTTTACTGCAGCATGCACAGCATTTCTTGCAACTTTAGTGAAATTAGAGAAGGGAAGCAAGTTTGAGTTGATTATTTTGAAGTCCTTGAAGATGACCTCACTGTTTTGGTATCTGGACTATAGCAAGGTTCGAACGTCAACTAAAGAGCAATAAAGGTGGCAAACAAATGCAATGAAGCATGACAGGCAACTTTTGAGCTGGGTTGCAGAACTCTACCATGCCATGTCAAAGAATATCATTTGACAGATGTAGTGGTGGTGTACATTATTTACTTGTGGCAAGGCCATAAATATTGTGAAATGGAAGTGTTTTTTTGACTGTTGGTTTTCTTTCTTTTCACTCATCTGCAGTGTTACTGTACATGTCTTTCCTAGGAAGACTGATATCAAAGTACATTAGGTGTGCAGTGTGCTGTTGAGACTAGTAGGTATGTCATCAGCACCAAGATGAGACACTTTGCAATGTTGTTTTGGATCCATGTAGCCTTGAGCCTACTCCTATATTTGACTCTCCTCCAAGTATCATTTGTTCAGGCATTGTGCATTATCTGTTTGGTTAGGTTAGATATTATACTTCTGTTCATTCTCCTTTGAATGGTGAACAACTTATATTTCAAAGGCTTAATGGGAAGAAATGACCATTTAGAAAATGCTTGCTTATACACAAGCATCTCCATGGAGTCTAGACTTAAGGGAACAACCCTTCCTCCTCCCCCCAATAAAAAAAAATTGCCAAACATTAAACATTTGCATAATACTTATCATAATTCTCCTCAGACTTTCACTGAAAGAGCATTCCAACTGTCCTGGCAACTCATTCCCCAATCTCCAAGCAAATTATTTAATATAATGAAATATCTAACCATAATCACTCTTATGCACTTTCCAGAGATAACTTCTAGTTCTCCTGCTAGTCATGTACTGAAGGGGAAAAAAAAAAAATCTATATCAATCCTATTGAGAAAGGGGGAAAAGCATCTGTCATATCCACTTTAGAGCTAACCTTATGAATTTGTAAAATTTTACTGAACAAAATACAAGAAAAAATTTTCTTTTATGAAAAACAAATAGAATTTGCTATTTGATTTTATAAATATTTTAATAGCAAATACTTTCAGTACCTAATAATCTTAAATTAGGGTCTCCACCAAAATGATTCCCACTGGACCCTCCATTTGCTATGGCTGGGACTGTCTGTAACCCATTTTCAGTCTGTCTTCCTGTGGAGCATTCAATATACCCCGCCATCCTGGTCACATGCTTCTGGATTTTATCCAGAGAGAGATGACCAGTTCTATATGCAATAATTCGCATGGGACGGCTTGATAAGCATTATAAATAACCTTATCTGTGCTTGTGAGATCTTCTATAACCAAGTAATCATGAGTGTTTTTTTTTGTTGTTTTTTTAGATTTTTTTTTAGCCACTTTTGTAATAGGTCCTTTGAACTCTAACTCATTTCCCCCCCCCCCAATACCTAGCTTCACAAATTTACAGCCCAGTTACGTAGCTCGATCTTTACATCCCAAAATATTTAACCTTATACTTGCCCACTAATAACTGAGAGCTGTTCTCCTATGCTCATGCTGTCAGCCTATTTAAATCAGCCTGACCACAGTAATTAACTTTAATGAAGGTACACATTTTGTACTGAAAATAACAGTACCTCAGCATATAGAAACAAGCAGATCAAAGAACAAATATGAGGTGCATACAACAATCAGTTTACCAATTAAAAATCGTTGCCCCCAAGCTAGAAATTAATAAATATTAATTTATTTAATATTAATTCAGCTACTGGAACAAATCTGAAAGTGCATCCCGACTCAACATCACCAGAGTTAAAGATTGGTACTATCAACATAAGAAGCCTGAATGGCAAAGAAATGGAGCTAGCTGAGGAATTAGATAAGTACCAGATCGACATAATAGGGGTGACTGAAACAAAAAAGACAAAAACTGGTGAGATCTTTCTGAGCAATAAATACAAAATGATATATTCAGGCAATGACAATCAAGGAAAAGGAGTAGCCATAGTATTCAACACAAAATACAAGGCTAGTCTTCTTGAATGGCAGGCAGTCTCAAGTGGAGTGAAGTGGGCAAATATCAGAATGGGAAATTGAACAATGAGACTTATTTGTGCCTACGGTTCCAGAGAAAGTTCTACTAAGGTAGAAGTGGAAGAATTTTTTGAGGCTTTAGAAAAAGCAACTGACACAATGAAAAAGGAAAAGTTGGTCCTTGTTGGGGATCTAAATAGCAGAGTAGGAAGGGATTGTCAGACATACAAAAATGTTTTGGGAAAATTTGGAGAAAAGAGCAAAACTAATAATAATGGCAAATATCTGTTGGATTTCTGCTCAGGACACGGACTGGTTATTAACACCATGTTCCAACATAAAAATGTGCACAAATTCATATGGAGAAAAGAGGCAAGGAATAAGAAAAATCTCATTGACTATGTTATTGTTGATAGTGATGTTTTTCCACTGGTGCAGGACACCAGAGTGTACAGAGGATTTGAAATTGGAAGTGATCACTATTTAGTCTTGAGCAGGATAAAATTGAATTTCATATTGAAAAGAATAATATGTAAGAAAGTTTTAAAGCGAATAAAAGTTGAGCAGCTCTCAGATGTGCAGTGTAGACTAAAATACACAAAGATTATTGAAGAAAAAATGAGTTTGTGAACAGGAACCAAACCTTGGATATTCAGTGGCAAACCTTGAAGAAAACCCTGATTAATTCAGCCAGAGAGGCATGTGGTGAGGTTGTCTGCAAGGATGGAAAAATCAGAACTCCATGGTGGACACAGGAAGTTAAAGAGGCAGTGAAGGAAAAGAAGAAAGCATATCAAAAGTTCCAGGCAAATAAGTCAGCTTGTGCTCTTAGAGAATATAGAAACAAATGTAAGAAAGTGAAACACTGTGTAAAACTAGCTAAACAAAAGTCATGGGAGGACTTTGGCAAGAACATAGAAAATAAATATCAAGAAGGTGGCAAGATATTCTGGAGGTTGTTGAAGAAGCTTAAAAATGGAGGAAAGATGCTGTAAAAGGAATTAGAGATGATAAAGGTGACATGAAAACAGGAGAAAAAAGATATCCTTGAAGTATGGAGTAATTACTTCGAAAAATTGCTAAACGAAACAAGCAGTGATAGCACAGCGTTTAAAAAAAAAAAAAAAAAAAAAACACTCAACCTGCATACAGGCAGGAATACATATCCACACTCAGTGGCACACCCAGGAAGGGGGCCAGCCCCCCCCAAAAAAAAGAACAAGTTAAAAAAACACTAGAAAATTTTCCAAAATACTTTTCCTAATTAAATTAAAATTCATTTCTTATTTATGTTGTGTCATGTCTTCTATTTCTATACTACTTATGAATTAGGGGTCGCATAAGGTGAGAGAACCCTATAGCAGTGTTTCTCAATCTGTGGTCCGCGGACCACAGGTGGTCTGCGACGATTGAACAGGTGGTCCACAGGCTTAAATTAACCAAATAAATCTATATATTTTAATTATCCAAACAAAACAAATTAAAATTGAATAAGTAAGCAAAAATTATTAAAATAAAATGAATACTTAAAAAAAATATAGTAGCAGAATGTTCATGGAATGAACATTCTGCCACTATTTTAATTTGTAGCGGCAGAATGAAGAGTAATAAAAGAGGGGCGAAGAGAAAAACAATATGGTTTTATTGCTTCCCTTGTTGTTTTTTCAGATTTGAAGTGAACATGTGTTATCCACATGACCACATTTCAAACAATTCTTTGTTGTTTATTGATTTTTATTGTTGAAGGTGTTCCTCCTTCAACCAACGCTCAGTATATCTTCAGAAGTGCTAAGTAATACTTAGACAAAATATGTTGCGAGTTAACTCCAGTATTTATATATTTTTCAGAAATCGCACGAAAAGCAAGCTGACAATTGAGTTGAAATGCTAACTCTCTTCAACCAAATTCCAATAATATGTGAAACTATATATATACAGGGTGTTCGGGATAAATTTGACAGTTTCGTAAGGAAAAAGAAAATCTTCTTTGTATCTATTAAATTTAATGAATTGACAAAAAAACATTACAGGCAGAGTTAATTACAATACTATCAACAAGATTTACTCAAAATAACCACCATTAGCATCGATCACAGCTTCAATTCTGCTTCGGAACCTCGAACAAGCTGATGCTACAGTCTCCCTGGGAAGGGCCGCAAAAACTGTTTTAATTTTATCCATTAACTGGGCTTTTGTATTACTGGAAGTGCGATTGGTGTCTTTTTCAACTGCGCCCCATACAAAATAATCCATGGGGTTAAGGTCTGGGGAGTTTGGAGGCCAAACATTTGGACTGGTGAAGTCGTAGAAATTTTCAGACAACCATTTTTGACTTTTCCCAGAGGTGTGGCAAGGGGCCGAATCCTGCTGCCATACATACGGCCTACCATTGGCTACCCTTGTTATCCAGGGCTTGACTACAGTTAGCAACTCCACGAACAAAGCCCGAATTCCAATGCCAGGGTTCTTCAACACCTGTTCCTGCAGATTTGCGAGGAATTCTGCTGTACGAACGCAATCAGATCGTCTGCTAGGGATCTTTCTTCTTGCTACATCCTCGTAGTCACCATTGCAAGTCTCTAGTTCATGCCTGATTGTTTTTACTGTATTCAGGGAGCATTGGGCAGCAGTCGTAATATCCTTATTTTGATGGCGGGCACGAATCATCATGATACAAGTTATTCTCTTCCATGATTCAGGTGGGTTCCAGCTATCCATCCTTTCTGACATCTTGTATATGAATGAAGAAGGGTCCAAACTTTTAAATGAAGAGAAGTGTGTGTTAATACATGTAACTTACGGAAAAATATAATTAATTATAAATATGTCAAATTTATCCCGAACACCCTGTATATATATATCTTAGTTTTAACACGTTTATGAATTTTAACACTTTCTGTTGCATTTTATTGCTGCCGAGTGAACTCACACAATCTAATTAATAACAATAGTTTTTAGTTAGATACTGTGTTTGCTGGTGGAACATGTGGTTTTGCTTGAGTATATACAGCATAGTTTCTGTATGAGGGGACATATGATTTATTAATTAGTGTCATTTTTATCCCAGTTGTCTCTAATTGCACTATTTGTTGAGAAATATATTACACAGACTGCTTATGCCTTATTCACTGACATAATAAAAGTACTTGTTTTTCTTGCCTCTGCAATATAGTGGCTATTGGGGGAGGGCGTTGTTTACTGCAGGAGCCAGTTACTGTTGCCCTGCTCTGAACGTGTTTCAGCTTTTTTCATTTGCGAGGTATATGCGAAACTTTTTAATTTCTTTTTTTGAAAAGTAAAATCAGGGATGAGAGTTATATGCGAGTAAGTACAGTATTTCAATTATGGATACTTACATTGGTACCTTCTTTAAACGGAAAAATATCTCGGCTGACAGTGATAATACAAAACGGGTTTGTAATGACAGTTTGTGTGTAGTTTCTGAAGAGAAAGAGGTCTATAATGAATCCACAGAAACACAGAATTCCCATCAGTTGCAATGCGATAATATTAATATGCTTAAGGAAAGGAAAGATTTGCTGACTTGCTGGACACTCGACCAGTGGATTGCATTCAAAGGTAAATGCAATTGGTTACTTTGTAGGAACATTTTTCTGTTTTGTGACTTTTCTCCCTTTATGGTAATTATGCCTACATTATTGTGTTGTTATTCAATAATTGTTTACAGTTTTGAATGTGTATATAAAGTCTATATCAACAGTAGCCTGATTAAGAATGCATGACGAAAGGGACGGAGAGGTTTGGAGTTTCCCTGGCTAGTATTCAAAAGGTAAATACAATTGGTTATTTTGTATAGGGTCCCGAAACTTATTTTAGAATTTAACCACTGGGAAAGGGTTTGTCCACCTCAAAACTCAAAAACAATATTTGGAAACATTTTCTGAATAACTTTTTATAAGAAATTTCTGTGATTTCACGATCCATTTCAGGCTTGCAGTCATGAGAATGACCTTTCATTAACCAAAAAAGAGCAGCTAATTGAGTTTTCAAGTTACAGTGGGCTTAAAATTCCGTGATCATGGTTTGTCTGGATCTCACCTTCAGTGAGAAGTGAATTTCCTGAATTATTTGAAGTCGAAAATCGTCATGCAGTTTTCTACAACCTATCTTTGTGAGAAATGATTTTCATCGCTCCTTCAAATAAAAACAAAATGCAGAATTCGTCTTAGTGTGTATGCCAATCTTCGACTGAAGTTGACCAATATTGAGCTTGATATCCAGCAACTCTGCAAGGTCGAGAAGCTCTTCCATTTCATTAAAAGTAAATAGTAACATAATTATATCATTTTATTTGTTTAATAAAAATTAAAACTTTGTTTTAATTTTTATCTACAAAATTTAATTTTTTTTCTATATATCCGACCTAGTTGGTCGACTCTCCAGCCATGGGCATGGATGTTTGTGATTGTCTGTGAAAATACTAATGGTGGTGGTCGGCAGTAGACAGTGTTAGTGTAGCTGACGATGATTGTAGTTGTGGTTGGTGAAGACGGAGAGTTGTAGAGTAGGTGCCCTTCCTCGATATGTCTTTGGACTATCTGGAGATATTATATAATAATAATATCGACAAGCTTTATATGTTCATTGTGCATCACATAGTTTGAATTTGGCACTTGGAAATGCTATATCTGTAACAAATAAGAAATTGCACTGGCATAATTGAAAAGGTACATAAGTTCTTCAATACCCCTAAAAGACAGGATGTCCTTGTTGTTTATAATATTAATAACTTAAGATTTATATCTTTATTTAGCTTGCAAAAAATATTTGCGTGCACCTTACCATTGTCTAAAATAATGCAAAAATCTGACAGTGACCTCTTAATTGCCCTAAATTTTGTTGATGATGATGATGTGGCTCAATTAAATATTGGTGAAACACCAGATTCTTCATTTAAAGATATTTATGATGAAGCATGTATAAAAGCCAATAATTTTAATATTGACATTAAAAATCCAAGGACTTCATCAAAACAAACATTAAGGTCCAATGTTCCAGCCGATTCTCTAGAAGAGTATTTCAGGAGAACTATTTCATTCCATTTATTGACCAAATATTGACTCAACTTCATGAACCTTTCACTCGGCACTGCAACATTTTGAAATTTTTTTTTTTTTCTCTTCAACCAAATGGAAAAGATCAGAACCGGCACTAGGGTATTTGCTGCCCGCATGCAATTTCTATCTAAGTGCCCCTGTAACGATCCGGGCATGTGTGGTTCTTTTACGATAATAAAAATTTAAATTATTTGATTCTTAAATAAATTTTGACAGAACAGCCACACGTTGGTTCGCTAAATGTAACGAAACGGGGGTGTTGACTTGGCAGGATAATCATTAAAAACTGGAATATTCAAAAAATTCTCAAAAGTTAAAGCAGATTTTGATAAAGCCACTTCACTTTAATCGTTGAATATAACGATACAGGGATTATAGTCTTCTTACTGACCCGAATCGCTAACAAAATTAAAATGAATTTTAATTAAAGTTAAAATTTATTTGAACTAAAGTTTAAAAAATTCTTTCATTTTACAAGTTACTAAATTCTTAGTAACTTGTAAAAAAAAAAAAAAAAAAAAAAAAAAAAAAAAAAAAAAAAATTTAATAATTTTTATAAGTGTAATTATCTTTTAGGAAAATAAAGAAACTCAAGATAGATGAAAAAATAATAAAAGAATTCAGAAATAATTAGAACATTTAATATAAGTATTCAAAAAATAACATCTTTACAGAACAACAGAAAATAAATTAAATTACATAAATATACTTGAAATTTTTTTTATTAAAAATTTAGGGGTTTTGATTTCATATTCACAAAATTAGAAATAATGGTCTTAATGTCTAATTCCACACATATATCATTTTCAATAGCTATTAACGCCAAACTAACAAGCCTTTTTTGTGACATACTTGTTCTTAAGTAGGTTTTAATCAATTTCGACTTGGAAAAGGAACGTTCACTGCTCACTACACTAACAGGTAAGGTTAATAGTCAGTGGTGTGTTGGGGACAGCTCATGCGAGCTGTTAGTTAAAATTTTTCAAATTTAGCAAGCCGGTTATTAAAATTCTTTATGAAAGGATAGATGATGAATGGTGGTATATACTTGTAAATATTTTGAAAATGTATAATAAACACTTACATATATTATTATTATCACAAATAAATGCATAAAGGAGAATACACAAACTCAAATTACAAACAGGAATTTGGAAAAGATTTTATTTACTAAACAATGTCTGTATTCATTAAAACACAAACATATTATCAAAACTCCCGAACTGGGTATTTGAATAAACAATGCCTTATTTTTTCACCGAATTTTCAACATTAGGTTCTTGGAAATGAAACATTGTTGCACTATCGATAAATACAAAAATTCGTCACAACGGCTACAGTCTCTGGTCATTTGATGGACTAAGAGTGGTAATATTAGTGTTACATTTTTTTTGTTCAGGATTTCATTTGATAATAGGTAAGTTGTAGGTAATATAGGAAAATTTTCTTTAATATATGTTTTTATTTCGGTTTTTTCTTTTTTTTTTTTTAATAATTAAAATAATTTTAATCGGGGTTAGAGTTTTGCAGTTGAAAAAGCGGATAGCCGTTAGTTGAAAAAATGAAATAGAACGAAACTTTAAACATTAAAAGGACAAAATTTGAAGAAGCAGAAACAAAGACATCTGGAGATACAATAGAACTTTGTGAAGAATCAAATTTTTCATAAAGCGAGCCAGTTGTTAAAAATTTACCAACACACCACTGTTAATAGTATTCTTAAAGCAATTGAAAAGTGAGGGGAAGATAAATTATTGGGCACAATAAAATTAAAAATATCGAAAGGGTTTTGAATATTTAAATTATCCTTCTGAAAAATATCCCGGAAAGCACATAACTCGTCATATAGTTCTATTGCATTTACATCTTTGTTGTCATCCTTCAAGAGAATCTTAAAATCATCATAATTTTTTTGTAAATCTTCATTATTAATTTGTAGTAATCTATACAAGAAATTGAAATTATCATAATATGTTTTTAGTTGTTCAAAACGTTCTATTAATGAACACATTACAACATCTAGAAGTGTATGAATTGACATTTATGTCTTGAGGGGTGAAGCAAGATGCTTGCCGGCAAAAGGTTGGTCGATTGGTAGAGCCTCTGCTACTAATGGCTCAATTAAGAACAATTAATGAACATCAATATTACATTGAATATGTGAAATCTCAAGTCTGGTCTGGCACTGCATAGTATTGACACTAAAAACAGTATCCGGTGGGATGAAGCTCATCTTCTCCATAGAAGCACTTTTAAATATGAACGCCTTTTCAAAAAAAAAAAAAAAAGGTTGCAAACCCTATTTACATCAGTCTAACCTGAATCTGAAGGATTATCTCTCTCTATCCTCTCCCCAAAGTTTGGGAGACTCATTTTATATAAACATGAAAAATAGTTTTAATATATTAATTTCTAGCTCACGGCAACTATTTTTAATTGGCAAACCAATTGTCTGTATTTTGTATTCGTTCTTTGATTTACTTGTTTCTATATACTTTTATTTTCCATACAAAATATCTGTACCTTCATTAAAATTAATTATTGTGGTTATCATGTAATTTGTTTATAATAATCCCACAGGTATCTTTTTTCAAAAATTAGAAATCCTGCAAGATCTTTATCAACTAATGCTCTATATGAAAAAAAAGCTTTCCATATAGAATACAATAGAAAATTACAGATGTAACTACAGTTGATTCACTAACAAACTCTACAACCAAAGGAATAATTTGTAATAAATTTGCATATAGCAAATATGGAGCTTATTAGATTTGTTTTTGTAGATGGCTATACAGAAAAAAAATTTCCTGTTAAATTAATTCTACAGTAACTAATTTTTAGTTTTTCATGAACCTTCCATAAATTAATAGGCAACTTAAATGCTTTTTTTTACTAACAGAAAACCCATTTTTATGCTCAACGTTTTTTTTCACTCTTAAGGCTTTGTCAGAATTGCAACTTCAATACAAGAAAGAAAAATCAGAAAGAAGCTCCAGCCTGGTTGATTTAGAAAAAAGAAAGGATGAAGAAATAGCACAATTGAAACAAGTAAGTTTTGCACTAAACTGAAGTCTTCATTTTGGATAAATTCTTATTTGAGATTTTTTTTTTTTTTTAATTGTAAATTTCTTAGTATAAATGCAGAGTTTTTTTTCATTGTCCGAGTGTTGGGATATCCTCTATTTTAGAATAAAGTGAAATGTGCATTTTATTCATTGCACATGAATTATACTGCTATTTAAGGCAAAGTGAAAAATACTCCTGGAGTAGTAGACTGTCAGTAGCATGCAGAAAAGAAATTAGATGAGAGATAGTGTCATGTTATACACACATCAGCAGCTTACCTGTCCATGATATGGGCAAAAGATTGATTCAACCATAAGCAATATTATGGAAGTATAAGAATGGAAATATGGGCATAGAATGCCACAACAGCGAGAAATAACAACATATAGAAAACTTAGAAATCTAACACAAGTACCCAAAGAATGCTGGAGAGGGCAATAACAAAATCTGGGCAATCTGTGGAAATGATTAATTAGAAATTGAGACATGGGACTTGGTGAATAAGACACAATGCAGTTCTATACATGATCTCTGTATGGAGGAGCAGCTGTATATAAGCCAAAAATTGGTCATAGAATTCAACTATACAGTGCCACTGAGTTCCATATCTTTACTAATGACAGTTAACAGAGTCCTTTGGTTTGAAGACCTGGATTAGATTCCTGTCAGTGACGTGAGGAACCTTTATCTGGTCTCTTTTGACGAAAAGTGAGTTAGACAGGCTCACATGGAGGTAGTGGGTTTATTCACTCAGAAACTTGGATTTTTCGTCCCTCAGAACATGCAAACCAGCCCCGTGAACAGACATAGGACACATCGGGAGGCATAGGGCTAACCACCTTATCCTCGAGTTACGGTTGCAAAGTCCAAGAATACTTGGAAAGGTCATGGGCACTTAAGTGCCTGTTAGGACCATGATAGGATAGTTAGTAGAGCATTGGAAGTCCTGATATAGAGCAGAAAATTGTTTTTTTTTTTTTTTTTTTTTCCTTTATCAGTTTTGAGTAGGTGAGGGAGAACATGGGTTGTAAAAGTTACCAGACTGCATCATACTAGCTATGAAGTCTGATAGCAGAGGTTTAAGTCTGGAGCTCTTTATCATGAAAGAACGAATATTGACAGATATGGTAAGACACTTCTTGGATATTGCAGCTTTTTTGTTATGGTAGTTTGCAGAATAGATCCATTCTATTAACACTGTCATATGTCATCAGTAATTGTTAAGATCTTGGAAAAAGTAGTGAGGGACCGTATACAGCATTGGGCAGATATGGGTAATGTTATCTGTGAGAGTCAACATGGATTTGTGAAAGGGCACTCTCGTTTTAGCAATATGCTAGCCTTTTATAATAAAGTTACAAGAACGTTAGATGAGGGAAAGGCATATACTGCAATTTTCTTAGACTTAGCAAAGGCATTTGACAGGGTGCCACATGATAAGCTGATATTTAAGTTGCAGCACATGGGTCTGGATGTCAGATTGGT
Source organism: Typopeltis vanoorti (assembly GCF_054136105.1). Lineage (NCBI taxonomy): Eukaryota > Metazoa > Arthropoda > Arachnida > Uropygi > Thelyphonidae > Typopeltis > Typopeltis vanoorti. The sequence goes on from NC_143568.1 coordinate 91,548,308, forward strand.
GAACTGTATTCAGGATTGGCTGTCTGATAGGTATCAGAGAGTTGTGTATGGTGGAGCAGTTTCAAGGAGGCAGAGGGTTACAAGTGGGGTCCCACAGGGCTCAGTACTAGGACCTATATTGTTTAACCTTTATATCAATGACATTGCCAGTGAATTGCAAGGGGATATTCAGTTGTTTGCAGATGAGAAGCTGGGAAGGATTATTAGTAATAGTGCAGATGTGGTAGCCCTGCAAGAGGATTTGAATAAGCTAGATAGGCGGGCAAATGAATGGGGGTTTCAGTTTAATGCAGCAAAATGTAAGGTCTTGAGGTTTTGGAAACATTGATGGGATGCTGCATCCTCTATGGGAGGAGTTATACTGGAGGAAGTAGGGGAGACAAGAGATTTGGGGTTGATGATTGATAGAAACCTGAAGTTTAGGGGACATATTGCAAAGGTGGTGAAGGTAACACAGAGGATTGCTGCAATTATGAGAGTTATCATTCCATTGTATAAGTCTCTGATCAGACCACACTTGGACTATTGTTCTCAGATTTGGTCCCCAGGATTTGAAGGGGATAAATTAACTGTGGAAAGGATTCAAAGACGGATGACAAAGATGGTTTCAGGACTGTACAAGGAAAGTTATGAGGATCGGCTGAGGGAATGTGGACTGCAGAGTTTGGTGGATAGGAGAGGTGATATGATTGAGACTTTTAAACTGTTGAGAGGTGGTTACAGGGTTGACACCGGGGAGTTCTTTTGCTTGGTTGAACAGCGGGAAGGAATGATGACAACAGGCCATCCCTGGAAGTTACGAAAGGAAACTGTGAGCAAGAGGGCGAGGAGTGGTTTCTTTGCGTGGAGGGTGGTTGAACCGTGGAATGCATTGCTTGATGGAGTGGCGAGAGCAAGAACGGTCCATGAGTTTAAGGAGTGGTATGATAGACTTTGTGTTTCTTAGGGGGGGGGGACCTCCCCTCGATGAGTCTTTACAGACTTTATGTTCTTAGGAAGGACCTCCCACGATGAGTCTTTTGACTCCATGGAGGCCTGAATAATATTAATAATAATATACTGTAAGTGTTATTGTAACATTATTTGAGGGAAATGCCAAAAAAAAAATAATAAATAAATAAATAAATAAATAGAATGTTAAGTGCAAGCCAGATGAATGTATTCAACTAATAGCATGGAATAGTGATAATGTTGCAGGAGGAATGATCCAAAATTTGACTTATCAAATGCTGGTAGAGAAATGTCTAGAAAGATAATGTGATCTAGAGTAAAGGAGGGCCCATATGCTGTTGAGATTAGCATAATCTTTCTCTGAAAGAGTGCTTTTCAGTACTTATTCTAGTAGTGCATATTGGAATAATTTTTTTAATATCTTTTCTTAAACATCAGGGTACAGTAAATAAACTAGAACAATAGCAGGTTGGTAACAAATGGATAATTCATTAATTTCAGAATTGCTTCCAAGGCAGATCAGTTTAAAAATAACCTTAAACAATTAAGCTTAAGATTTAGCTTAATTATTTTAATTGGAGAGCGTATACACTAACCACTTGGCCTGGTTGGCCAAGTGGTTAGTGTATTCGCTCTCCAGCCAAAAGGCTGCTGGTTCGAATCCCACCATGGGGAAATTTTTTTTTGGGAAAAAAAAAATCAGTTTTGTGCTTCCTTTTATATTCCATGGGGATTCCCCAAATTTATTGTTATATTGGGTAGCTCCATGAATGTGACATATGTGAGAATAATCAAAGAAATGTATAAAGGAAGTAAAGTTGTTATTGCACAGCAGACATTGGAATGGTTTGAGATAAAGAGTGGTGAGAGACCAGATTGTGCAATGTTTAGTTTACTGTTTAACATAGGATTCCATATAATTCTTCTTCCTACAATGACTAACACAGTTGGAAGATCTAAATTATGTAGCCAACATAGCATATATCATCACAATATGCTGATATACAATCAAAATCTGAAAGTTCTTAAATTTGAACAGCAAATGCCACAAATTAAAATCAGTCAACATTCAGAAGTTAGAATTTTACATACTTGGGAGCAAATGTAGATATTGAAGGTGGAACTGACAGAGATATATGAATATAAAAACAAATTCTGCTTTCAGAAAATTAATGTATGAAATCATCCAAATATCATAATAAATGAAATAAAGATCTTAAATAGCAATGTGAAGGCCATATCAGTGACATGAAAACTGATTTAAAAAAAAAAAAAAAGCTGAATTAGTTTGCAAACAAAATGTTTGTATAAAATATTAAAAATATTTTGGTCCCAAAGTATAACAAACGATGACTTACATAAACCAAGCAAAAAATGAAGTAAAATTTTATTGTATTAATTTGTTGTATACACCAGGTAGGTCAAGGGGGAGAAGGTTGGTCTTTAGTAGAGCAGATAAGGGAGGCTAATTTTTTATATGGTCTGTAACAAGAAGTTAAGTCCAATTACAAAAATCCTAAATAAAAAAACATGACTTAATTTCTTGTTACAGACCATATAAAAAAATTGGCATCCCTTATCCGCTCTACTAAAGACCCCCCCCCAGACCTACCTGGTGTATACCAGGTCCCTTGTAACTGTAAGCTGTCCTACTTTGGCCAAACAGGCAGGACAGCAAATATCAGAATTTCAGAACACAAGGACTACATCCGGTTTCACCAATACAGCCACTCTGGTTTTGCTGACCATGCGCTGGACACCTTCTATAGAATACGGTGGAAGAAAGCCACGATGATAATACACCGTAGTAAATACAAATATGAAAGGCTTTTCATGGAATCAGCTTCAGCCCTAAGAAACAATCCAAACCTCAACAAATTTGGCTGCATGAGACTGCCTCAAATTTGGGAAACCTACATCAGAAGACCTTCAGCCCAATTGCCCAAGAATACCATTGACCGCTAGGGGGCACCATCAAGACTTTAGGAGAAATAATTGCTTCCTGCTTCTTCTTCATTTACTGTTTGTTGTGCCTGCGTGCACGTGCCTTGTTCTTAAGTTTCTTGAAAATGGCAACGTGACGTTGCCGAAATATTGAAGTATATTAAAATTTATTTTAATGTATATCCTAGTTGACGTTGTAATTTCCTTAAATGATTTAGTAAAAAATGCATAACCAACGTCTAAGCCTTTCCACGAGAAATGAAGTAAAAATAAATAAAATGCAGATGAAGAATGGATTGGACATGTAATGAGAATGGATAGCAGAGAGAGAGATTCCAAGAATAGTTTGACATGGATTCAGTTAGGAAAAAGGGAAGGCCTAGATTAAGTTGGCAGAGAATGACAGAAAAGGAAAGAAGAATGGCTGGTTGGGATAGCTAGAGAGATGAATTTGTGGCGCAAGACAGAGGTATCTGGAAGAAATTTATCTTGGCTTTATGTGCCATGATCTATGAAGAGGATAAACAAGTAACTCCATAGTCAGAAGACTCATTATGGTATACACACCATTCTTATGATACCTCTTGAAATTTGTTCACTGTTCAAGAGCTCATTGTTCCTGGCAATTCATTCCACTAGTACACCCATACTAACCACACAACTTCCAAGAATGAACTCCTAATTCTCTATTCATTGTCTATTGAAAAATTTCTTTGGTATCATTCTTATAGAACCCTTTTAATATAATTTTCTAGTATATCCAGAGGCCTCTTTTCTGTCTTTTTAACGAAATTTTGCACCCTAGATGCCTTCATCCTCATAAGGAACATTCCACATATATCACCAGCAGTTTGGTCATTCATCTTTTTGAATTCTATCACCACCTCCTGATCCCCAAGAAACCCAGGTGACCAAATCTGTGCACAGTAGTCAAGATGCAGCTGAATCATAGCCTTATAAAGAATGATAATTCTCTCTGTCTGTCTGTCTGTCTGTGTGTGTGTGTGTGTGTGTGTGAGAGAGAGTTTCAACTCTTCCACCATCGTCCCTAGCCACATCAATTTCCTGCAATTTAGTACAATAATGTGATAAACACAGCATGTAATCTTTTCAACCAGAAGTGATAACCTACAGTTTTGCAACATTAAACTGATAATCATTATCTTCACATGCAATGCCAGTTCGTTTAAATCATCCTGCAAGATTTTGCATATTTTTTGCATAGATCTTGCAGGTTTTGCATAATCGGCAATCAATTAAATATTTGTGAATAGGACGAGGGAGGGGATACAACTGAGACATATAAGCTAGTTGGGGGTTGTTATCAGGTTGACATGGAAGAAATTTTTCCTAGTGGGAGAGAGGGATAGAACAAGAGGCCATTGCTGGAAACTGTATAAAGAGGGTATGAGCAGAGGAGTGAGAAGGTTCTTTACATGCAGAGGGGCTGGTGAGTGGAATGCATTGCCTGAGTGTGTTGTCAATGTAGATACACTGAATCAGTTTAAAGCACGGTTGGATGAGCATTGTGTGTAACAGTGTGTACCTCCCATGATGAGGCTGACTCCATGGAGGTCAGCTGATGATAATAATCCCACCCCCCTCAAAGCATTCATTCTCTATATCATTAATATACAAATTAAAGTAGTGGCCTAAATATAAAACCCTGAGGCATTCAATTAAACAACCCTCATTCTCCTGGATTCAACAGTCATATACTGCTCTCTGGTGTCTGTCAGCCCTTAACCCCCCCCATGCCACTAGCTTTATATCCATTCTCATTTGCTCCAAGTTTTGTAATTTTCCCATGCCTTTGCAAAGTCTTGCATATTGTGGTGTAGCCACTTCCCAAATCTAATTCTGCTGCAACTATTATAAAATGTGAGTCAATTATGAAGGCAGGGACCTACCTTCTTTACAAAGCCATGCTGCCCACTATGGAATATCTTATTCTTATCCACCTGTTTCTGGATTTTACCTTTTTAACTAACTTTTCCAATACTTTGACCACAATTCCTGAGATATTAATTGGTTCTGTAATTTGTTAATTCTGTCTTGGAGTCACCTTTATGTAATGGAACTATCTTGTCTTCTTTCCATTCCCTCAGAACCTTACCAGTGCTGAGACTTAGATTAAAGAACTTCATCAGAGGTTCTGCCAGTTCTCTTCCACATCTACATAGCACACAGCAAACATGCCATCCACTACCACTGCTGTATTTACATTGATATTTTTTCAATATGCTGAGCACCTCCTGTTCATCTACCTCAGTTCTTGCATTCTGTCACATCTATGGCAGCAAATTCTCCACCTAGATGATACACCCTTGCGAAGTGATCACTCAACTATTTCTTCCTATTCTTTCATAATCTTTCTTCCTCTTACTTGTTACACACACATAAAATTAAAATAAAAAAATTTGGATTTACTTTGGCCTTAACTAAGATTCTCTCATAATTTGATTTGGCCTTACCATATTAGTCAATCTTCTTGCCTGCACTCTGTACTGCTCATGAGCATGCTGATCACCTTTTTCTTTATATTCTCTCCAGAATGTTTTTTACAGCTCCTGCTTTATATTTTTATTCAACCACTTTTGGCTTATCCTCCTGACCATGGGTATACAGTCTGATACCTCTTTAAATAATCCCTGACCACTTTGCATGCACTTCTGACATTCTTTCCTTGTAGTCTCTTAAGCCATGATTCTGCTCCAAGCTGCCTCTTAAGTCTGTGATAACTTTATAGCTTTATATAACTTAATTTTGGTAAGAAGGTCTGTGGAATGCTTCTTATGAGGATAGCTTGTAAGTTTGAGTTATAAAGTTTATTGATAGGTGGAAAAGAGGGGATATGATAGATATTTAAGATGTTAAAGGAGTTTTATAAACCAAATTTTGTCACCTTCCTATCATGCTCGTGTTAGGAAGGTGAAAGAGGCAAAAGAAATAGTTGAGTTGCTGCATTGATCATCTGGCAAAAGTGTATCATCCAAATGGAGATTTTTTAGTTCCTGATGTAACAGATGCGTATCAAAATTGAGCTAGACGAACAGGAGGTGTTCAGTGTACTGAAAAATATGAACAGAGCAGTGGGACTGCTCTGTTTATACTCCAGTCCCATTATGGATGTGTACTATCTGATTATGCAAGAGAATTGGCACTAGTCCTGAAGTTGATCACTCTGTCTTGGCTTTAGCAAGGTCCCAGGGGAGTGGAAAGAGGGTAAGATAGATCTGGCAAAGTACAGACCAATTAATATATCAGGAGTGATAGTTAAAATACTGGAAAAGGTTGGTTAAAGGTCAAATCCAGCATTGGGTGGATAGGGATACAATTCTCTATAGCAGCACAGCTTTGTAAAAGGTAGTTCCTGTCTTTAGTAATTTATTCACATTTTATAATAGTGACAGCAGAATTGGATGAATGAAATGGCTATACTATGATATTCTGGACTTTGCAAAGGCATTTGACAGAATACCACAAACTATCACAAAAGTTGGAGCAAATGGGAATGGATATGAGCTTGTAGCATGGATAGGCAGGTGGCTGACAGGCACCAGAGAGTAGTATATGGTGGAGTGGAATCTAAGACAATGAGAATGACTAGTGGATAACCTCAAGGTTTTGTACAAATGTCACAATTTAATTGTATATCAATGATATAGGGAAAGATTTAAGAGAGGATATTCAGTTGTTTGCTAATGTGAAACTAGGGAGGGCAATAGTTGAAATGTAAAATGTTAAAAAGGTATGATGTAAATATCCTACATGATTTAAATAAATAAATTGGCATTATAGGCAAAGAACAGTGATTGTTAATTTAATGTTGCAAAATGTAAAGTTATGCACTTAGAGTTGAAAAGGCTGCATACTATGTATTACAAATGGCAATGGTTTGCAGAAAATTGATGAGGCTAGAGACTTGGAGATAATGGTAGACAGAGTTGAGGTTCAGAGGGCATATTGCAAAAGTTGATAAAATAGCTCAAAGGTTTAGTTGGATGCTGAAAAATACTCCAATAAGCAAAGATAGAAAAGTTATTATCCCTCTGGATAAGGCCTTGAGATTTGACTGCTGTGCACAGATTTGGTCACCTAGGTTTCTTTGGGATCAGTAGTTGGTAGAGAGGATTCAGAGATGAGTGACTAAGCTGGTGACAGGTCTGTGGTTTACAAAGTTTAGTTGATAAGTGGAAAAGAGGAGACACGATAGAACCTTAAGTTTTTAAAACGGTTTTATAAAATTGATGCAAAGTAAATTTTTAAATATGATAAATAGTCAGAGAACTAGGTGCTATCTATGAAAGTTGCCTAAGAGTTGATTAGTAGTGACATAAACCAGATTTTTTTGCATGGAGAGTGGTGAATAAGTGGAATTCCAGAATTAGTTGTTTTCTGACTGTGAATTAGTTTAAGGAGAGGTATGGTAGGTTTTTGTGAATAATAGTTTGGATGTTCCCTTTCTTGGGGAATTCATGTAGAATTCTCCAAGAAAGGATACAATACTCTATAGTGTTTTTTTGCAACCTTGCAGAATAAGATTGCATGGTCACTTTATCTGACTGTGTCTTTCTTCACATACAAAATAATTATTCCTTAGCAACTACTCTGCTTCCATCTTGTCCTTTCCCTCTTTTCTTCTTCCAACCTTCTGCCAGCCTGGTTGGCCGAGTGGTTAGCGTATCCACTCTCCAGCCAAAAGGCTGCGGGTTTGAATCCCACTATGGGCAAGGATGTTTGTGATTTTCAGTGAAAGTACTAGTGGAGGTGGTGGGCGGTAGATGGCGTTGGTGGATTGAGTGGTGGAGACAGAGTTGTAGAGCAAGCCCTCCCTCGATGTCTTTGGACTCCCTAGAGGTGTCACGTAATAATAATAACTTTTGTTCCCATACTTGCAGTCTCCCACAATAATTGCTCGACCTGCACTCATGTTAATCTACTGATGCATGACATCCACATCCTGCTTGACCCAAAAAGACAAAGAATTTTTTGTCTTTTTCTTACAACCACTTGAATGCCTTGAGCCATTTGTCATGAAAGCACATTTTGTTTTTAGTTAACAAAACAAGAGAAATCTTTCCAGTGCTTTCAATATTTTCTTGTCCTGTAATTTTTTCCATTGGTTTTGCACTCAAAAAAAAAAAAAAACTCGAATGTAGTTTGCATTCCCTTCCTTTCATTGTTCATTCAAACAATGAAACTCGAATTCGAACCTCCAGCCAAAAGGCTGCAAGTTTGAATCCCGGCATGGATATTTGTGATTGTCTGTGAAAGTACTAGTGGTGATAGATGGCATTGGTGTTAGATGAAGGTTGGTGGAGTAGTGAGATGAAGAGTTCCAGAGTAGATGTCCTCCCGCGATAAGTCTTTGGACTCCCTGGAGGTGTGATGTAATAATAATATCCATAAAAATAATTCAGTAGGAAAGACGTGATCCAGTCTCCAGCTCAGCTTTGCAAGACAACTGTGCATTTTAAATAACATTATTAAAACGCCTTTTCATCCTGTATGTTCAAGTATACACTAAAGTAATTCATGTTGTGCACTGTGAAAATAAACTTACGTCAATACTACTGCATACCTACTAAGGGTTAAAGAAGGTGTTTGGGAGAATTACAGTTGACAGTGAAATAAATGAAAATCAGTTCTGTTAAATTAATTTTTAGATTATCTCTAATTTTTATAAGAATGGAGATGACTTGCAAGTTATGCAAAATAAAATGTAGTTTGAAAATCTGAACACAGAGGAGGCTTCCCTTTGTAACAAAGGGTGAGAGAGATATAGTGCTACCTGTTGTCATAGATTAGAATTACTTCACACTTGGGAAATGTCAAGATATCTGTGCAATTACTAAACCAATTATATAAGACACCATCTCTTGGTTGAAAATAAAACTTCTTCTTTATTACATTCGTTGGAAGATCAAATTGATAGGGAATGATGTTTTATAAATTGAAAAAAAAAAAAAAAAAAAAAAAGGGAAATTATGCGAAGAAAATAACGCAATAAGTTTTGAACACATTTAGAACAGAGCTGAAAATTCATTCTCCACTTGTCCATGATAACTTGTCGGTGGTGAGTGGGTTTCTGGAGCCATCCACATAAATCTGGACTAGCTTTTCATGTCACCAATTAAAAACAAGTTAATATTATTTATTAGAAGTTTTGCCTGAGTATCACAGGCATCTTCTTTATATGCATAAAACTAATTAAACAATAACTGACAATTCCAAAAGGTGCCACCTAAGTAGCTAATATAAGATAACTAAAAAAGGTCAAATTTCTTAACTTAAAAAAAAAAAATATATAATATAAAAAGTTAGGAAAGATTAGCTGATTTATAAAGTACTATCTCCCACAAAGGGGATAGACATAGACCATCGGATCTGTAATTAAAATTATAATAATGGAATTAACTCGCCTAAAATTCTACTAATAAATAATATTTTACGTGAGTTAATTCTGTGATTATAATTTTAATTAATGTCTACTCATGGTATTTCCTTACTGAAACAAATATCCATATTCTCTTCTTGTTATTCAGGCTTCTATACTCGGTAATTTTAAAATTCATTCCTCTTATAGTTTCTTCTCACTTTTAACTTTTGGCAGTATATTTAGTCCTAAAGTCTTATACCTGGGAAGATAGGATCAACTTTGACTTGTAATTATTTTTATTTATTTGTTTTATTTATTTATTTTCTTTTTTTTTTTAGGAAACAGAAAAACATGTATCTGAAATGGCCACAAAGCTTGATCGACAGGATCTGGAGTTAAAGAGACTGCGTAAGGAAAATGCTGAGCTCAGAGGAAAACTAGGCCAGTTAGAAAATGTGCATCACCAGCCAAATGGTGATATTGTGATAGAGAATGGAGATGATGTGGATCACATACCTCAAAAGTCTTCCATGCATGTAAGTACTGTTCTATTTTTAACTTTTATCTCTTAAAATGTGAAGATATCTGGATCTAATGAGTAAGTGTTCCAAAGTAATTCATGTATTCATCTGCTGGAGGAATCTTTCATTTTGGAGTTAAAGCATTTAAAGTCAAATTAGCCTTTAAAATACATGTAATGAGATCTTAATGGTCAGAGCCAGATAACTGAGAGGAGACTCCATTGCCTTTAAGGGATATTGAGAACTGACTAGGCCACTGTCATTAATTAATGTCCAGTCCTTGCCTTCATGTGGTACCCCCATTAATAGGTATGCACTGAATGAATGAGGATGAGCTGGCAATTGGACTTAGTTGACAAAATTAAAAGAAACACACATATTAACCACAGTGAAAATTATTTAATGTAAATATTTCATCCTAAGTATCTTAGGACATCATCAGTATAGTAGTTTAAACAATAATAGGAATAACGTACAGTTAGGGCGCATGATTACAATAGAATCTCATTAAACGTGCATAACATGTTACAGAAGTAAAAAAAAAAAAAAAAAAAAAAAAAAAAACACTAATAATAATTATTTTACATAATTTTGTATGACAATTTCCCATACTTTAGGAATAGTAAGAATGTCATTGCGGTTTAAATTTGGTCTGTGGAGTAGGGCTTCAGAACTTTCTTTATATAAATCTTCATATTTATATAAAGATCTATGTAAAAGTTTAGACTTTTCCCAATGGATCCTATGGCTTGGATTTTCAATTCTGTGTTGAGAGAGGCTAGATTTTTGCAGTTTAAAAAGACGAATGTGGTCTTGAAACGCATCTCGGAACATCAGGACCACATTCGTCTTTTTAAACTGCAAAAATCTAGCCTCTCTCAACACAGAATTGAAAATCCAAGCCATAGGATCCATTGGGAAAAGTCTAAACTTTTACATATGAATGTTTATATAAAGAACGTTCTGAAGCTCTACTCCACAGACCAAATTTAAACCGCAACAACGTTCTTCCTGTTCCTCAAGTATGGGGAAATTGTCATACAAAATTGTGTAAAATAATTATTAGTTTTTTTTTTTTTTTTTACTTCTGTAACATGTTATGAACGTTTAATGAGATTCTATTGTAATCATGCGCCCTAACTGTAGTATGTTATTTCTATTATTGTTTAAATTACTGTACTGATGATATCCTAAGATACTTAGGATGAAATATTTACATTAAATAATTTTCACTGTGGTTAATACGTGTGTTTCTTTTAATTATGATCTTGCCACAGGTTTAGTTATTTAAAAAATTAAAAAAAAAAAAATTAGTTGACAAAGAAAAATATTCAGGACATTCAAATATGAAGATAAACTTCTTGATTGGAAGGTTCTCCTAAGGAAGAAGTGGAATTTTTTTGAGTAATTAGTGCAGACAACTGATATAAAGAAAATGAAAGAGTAGTCCTTGTTAGAGATCCATACAGAGTATGAAATGAAACCTACCATGTATATAAATGAGAAAATTTTAATAATGGTAGGTACTGTTGGATTTCTGTTTAGGATATCGACTAGTCATTACTAACACCATGTTCCAACATAAAGATGATGCACAGAGAGACGACACAAGAAAAGCCTCATTGACTCTTATTGCCGATAGCGATATCTTCATGCTGGTTTTAGGATACAAGAGTACACGCAGGATATGAAATTAGAAGTGATAATCACTTAATTTTAATTATGATAAATTAATATCACATTGAAAAGAACAATATTTTAAAGTTTTAAAAAAATTGCACTTGTGTGGCTTTTATAGGTAAACTGAGCTTTATTCAGGAAAGAATGAATTCAAACACAATTATTATTATTAAACAAGACCTCATGGAGTCAAAGACTCATCTGGGAGGTCCTTTTATCACACACACATCTCATCATACCGTGTCTTAAACACACTGAAACTCTTGCAGACACCACACCCTCAGGCAAGGCATTCCAATCATTCGCAACTCGGCACGAATAAAACCTGCCTCTCACTCCCCTACTCACACCCTCTTTATACAGTTTCCAGGGATGACCTCTGGTTCTCCCCTGATCTCCCACTATTCTCTGTAGAACTTCTCCACAAGAACAACACACGAACCAACCCTTGGAGTATCAGTGGCAAACTGAAGAGAACACTGATTTCGAGGAGGGAGGCATGTGCTTATTTTTCTATCCTTGTTTGCAAGGAGAGAAAAGAACACTGTGGTGGACACAAGAAGTTAGTGATACTGGAAAAGAAGAAAGCATACCAAGAGTTCTTAGCAATAAGTTGGCAGATGCCCTAAAGGAATACAGAGAAAAATGTAAGAACTAATTAGTGTGTAAAATAGCTAAACAAAAACCAGGGGAAGATCAGTAAGAATATGGAAGATTAATATCAGGAAGGTGACAAAATGTTCTGAAAAAACTTGGAAATGGAGGAAAGAGTACTGTAAACAGAATCAATGATAAAGGAAACATGAAAACTGAAGATAAGGATATACTAGTTACTTTGAAAGACTTTAATAAGCAGTGACAGAACAGTAGTGGAAAATATTGGGAATACAAACAGGAGCAAGTGTGTTTTGTGTATAATATATACATATCTATACTTGAGGTAGAAAGTTATCAAAAAACCTGAAATATGGAAAGGTGCATGGAGTAGATATTTGGCCAGAAATGCTCACATATAGAAATATAAAACTTTTGCAATGGCTTCTGCATATTTGCGAGGGCCTGGTCAGAAAGTTGAATTCCAGGTGGTTAGATTAGAGCTCATAGTTCCATCAATAAAAAAAAAAAATTATAAAAAAAGAGAGACAGGGGGAAATGAAACTGAATGCGAGAATTAGAGGAATTTGTCTAAGTGGTCTCACTTAAGATATATGCAAGTATACTTGTGAAGAGAAGAATTGTGGAAGAGAAACTTGCAAAGAACAAGCTGGATTCAGGCCAAATAGGGGTTGTTTGTCAGAATCAGATTTTCACTTTATGACAAATAGTTGAGAAATCATGCAAATATAATAAGGATATGTACTTAACTGACAATTGTCAGTTAAGTACATATTAAGTACAAGTACAATATGTACTTAACTGACAATTGTCAGTTAAGTACATATTGTACTTGTAGGTGTCCTCCCGCGATGAGTCTTCAGACTCCTTGGAGGTATCAGGAATAATAAGTACATATAAGGTCACATAAAAGGCATGTGACAAGGTAGGTGCCTAGGGAAAAGTTTTTCCAAGCACTACAAATTATATGGATTAAATTAAACATTATAGTGAGTGTTGCAAGTGAACGTAGCAGTAGATTTGAGCTGTGCTAAACAGTGTTTTTAAATAGTGTATAGTGTGGCTTTTTTTTATTGTAAATTGTGCTGCATTTTTTTTTTTTTTTTTTTTCAGTCTTGGATACAAGTGTCTGTTGTTGGAATTTTTGTTTTGCTTATTTTTGGCAGTAAACTTTTCTTGTTTCACCACTCCCTGGTGAAAGTACCTCATGATCACCCTCACTAACTGGTGGCAGTATTAATATACCTCGTTAACAACTATCTTGTGAAGTTATCACCAAATCCAAAACATTAAAGCCTCTGGTTGCTTCAGTCACATGCTGCTTAGGATATCTCTCAGAAATGCAACAAACTCATTCTCTTTGTTCCCATATACTCTCTCCTCCTCCTTCCATTCTATATTCCTGTAATTAAAGTCTCCCATCAAGACCACCTTCTTTTTACATGCCAACCAATTTGCCTAAACATTTCACAAGTATTCTCTACATTCCCTGGCCTAGAACAGCATCCTATCAGATATATTATCCTGTTAATTTCAACTTCACACAACACTGAATTAAAATGCATTTTGAAAATTATGGAGACAACTACAGTGTTAGAATAAAAACTTTAGTTTAATATAACTAAAATCTACATTCGACATTTCGACCTTTATGTCAAGGTCATCTTCTGGAACATACAACTATACACAGAAAACAAGCTACACTACAATCAAACTGGTTTGTTAAAGATACTGAACAACCGCTACAACAATTGTTGGCCTGACCGCTGATGGGGGAAAAAAAATAAAAAAAAATTATACGTCAACGCTAGAGTCCTATTGTTAGTGTTATCTGTTGGTTGTAGAAATACATTGGGTGCAACAACAAGTATCTACTATATACATATATTAACATCATGATTATACTGGTATATTCCAGTCACTTGGTATGGAATGGTTTCTAATACTAGCTGAAGATTGGTTAGTGTCCTGACTTATGCTGGATCTTATATATTAGGTAGGCTGAATATGTGCCATCCAGATCCTTGGAATTTTCATGCCATCTTTGTTGTTGATATTTGGGTGGTTTATCAGGATTTCACAGGCTTCCTTAAATTTCCTTTCATACCAGGTTTTTGTGTGGTGTAAAGAGCGGTGCTTTTCCAGTTGATTTGGTGTAAGGTGTTGAGCGTGTGGTCTGAGAGGCCTGCTTCACCATAATGGTTACATTTAATGTGTCTGATGTGTTCTTTCTTGCATATGGGGATTGTCCGTCCTGTTTCACCAATGTACAGTAATTTACGGGTGCAGCAGATGCAATAGACTCCAGGATGTGCTAATGGGAGGAGAGGATCCTCAAAGGAGTTGAATATGGTTTTAAGTTCAGTGGGTGGATTAAAGGTGGCATTGAGGTTATAATGTTGTAGGATTCTGTTGATTTTTTTCTGATAACCCTTTAATGTATGGGATGGCTATGGTTTTACTGTAATAATCTAGATTCGTTTTTGTTGTTGTTTTATGGAGTATTTTATTAATAGTATTTTTGTTATAGCTATTATTTATGAATGTGTCACTGATGATTTTCAGTTCTTGTTTCAGGGCTTGTTGGTTAGAGCAAATTGTTGTAGCTCTGTTTTTAAGGGTGTTAATGACTCCATATTTTTGTTATGGGTGGTGGTATGAATTAGCATGTATGTATTGGCCAGTGTGTGTGTGTGTCAGTTTTCGGTAGACCGTGAAGGATAGACTGCCTGAAGGAAGATGTGTGACTAGTGTCTAGGAACTGGAGCAAATTTTGATTTTCGATTTCAATGGTAAATTGTATGCATTCATGTTGTTTGTTCAGGTGGCTAAGGAATGTGTTTAGCGTTTGTCACCAGTGCAGCCAGATCGCGAACACATCATCAACGTATCTAAGCCAGACTGGCGGTCTTGTGGTGGAATCAAGAGTCCTTTGCTCAAAGGTTTCCATGTAGAAGTTAGCGATTGGGAGGGGATATTGGTGAGCCCATGGCTGTACCTTCTTTTTGTAGGTAAAATTTGTTTTGCAACACGAAGTAACTGGACTGTAGCGCGTGGGCAAAGAGGGCAGTAATGTCAGGCGAAAATTTGTTCTGTATTAGGAGAATTGTGTCATTGATGGGGACATTAGTGAAAAGGGCAGAAACGTTGAAACTGACTAAGTAGTCTTTGTCAAGTGCCATGTTTTTAATTTTGTTTATAAAGTGTTGTGTGTTTTTTTATGTAGGAGGGAGAATGACCTACCAACTCCTTAAGTTTTGCTTCTAATTTCTTGGCTAAGTGGTAATTGGGACTGTCTATTCCTTCCACGATTGATCGAAGGGGCACATTTTGTTTGTGTATTTTTGGGACCCCATATATATTCTGGGGGGGGGGGCGTAGTGGGGTTTGAGTTTTTTAAATGTGTCTGGTGGCCAAGAAGTGACGGACTTAAGTAGTTTCTCTGTTTTATCCTTTATCTTTTTTGTTGGGTTATAATTTACCAGCTTATATGTGTTGTTATCGGCTACTAGTTGATTCATCTGAAGTACGTATGTTGACCTGTCAAGGAAGACAGTCTGACTTCAGATGAATCAACTAGTAGCCGATAACAACACATATAAGCTGGTAAATTATAACCCAACATTATTAGAAACTAATATCCTGCTAGTTCTGTTTTTGTGAGATTGTTCTGTATGGTTTTTTTAGTGTTCAGGACATTATTAGTTTTTAATTGTATTTTATCAGCTATGTTGTCAGGTAGGGACCTCATGGCTCTTTCTATGTGGTAGATAAAATCCAATTTGTTTACCTTTTTTAGGTGCTATTGCATAGTTAAGTCCTTTATTCAGTAGCGTAAATTCAGCGTTGTTCAGGGTGTGGATTGATAGGTTGATCACATGGTTCTTGCTTGCCGGTGGTCGGTCACTTCTTGTTCCCTTGTTTGTTGTTTATCGGGGAGGAGGTCTTCTGATTGGATGGATTCCTGTGATTGGTTGCCATATTTTGCCGTTGTTTCAAACTCTGGAATTTGGTCTAGAGTTTTTCTTTATTCTTTTCCAGGGTATATTTGGCTGAATTGTCAGTAATTCTTTCAAGTACTTGTAGAATGCCTGGATTAATATAGTTCAGATTGCAATTTTGAAACCAGATTTTGTGTTGTTGCTAGGTTTTGGCGGGCTGTTTGGAATCGTTCTCTGAGCATTGCTTTTTCTGTGCGGTCATAAATACGGAGTGCTTTAGCGGAAGTAAATTTCTTTTTTAGCCTGATGCAGATAGGAATAAGGTTATTGTCTCTGCATCTCTTTAAAAAGGCCAGCCGCCAATCTTTAACTTACCATTTCTAATGTTGAAATTTCAGTAATTAAATCATGTCTAGATGGTGATCAAATATAGTTATACTGTAACATTGCTTCTAGACTGTGATGAAGCAGTTAAGTCAGCTGCTTTCAGTACTCACGAATATAAATATGCGCAAACTTCTGTTTATACAATATGAATGAAAACAAAATTTTGTATATAAATAGAATATATTAATAATATTATATTGAATCAAGAAGCAATCTTATGCAATTATCCTTTAATAGCATATTGTTTTACTTTTATAGGTAGCTTCAAATAATAAACTGACATCAGAGAGGCTGTTGCATCGTCTTCAAGAAGCAGAGGAAAGAGCTAGAGAATCTGCAACACGTGCAGATAACATGCATTTATTATTAAATCAGAAGCTCATTGAATTGAATAAGTTACAACTTGCATTATCTAGTCAGACTAAAGTAAGTAATATCATACCTTGCAATAATCATGCATAACTATTTGCATTCTATTAATCACCAATTTCCTATGAATGGTTTTGTGATAAACCCACATATTAAAGATCTTGACAGTGATTGGAAACTATTATACATTGAAACTGTGGACCAAGTATTGAATAAGCTGAGGACTATCTCTGGAAATCTGATTAACATTTATCATGCTGGTATTAAAAAAAAAAAATTAATACTGGAAGTGTCGCATGCATGCAAGTAGTTAGAGAGAGAAAAAATGGAATGTTAATGTTCCTAGAAGAGCTGGGGTTGTATTCATCTGAGAGGAACAATAAGGTCCTTCCATAATGTAGTTGTTTCTGTGATTTTTTTTCTTTCCAATAATGAATGCTGATAACTCTGTAACTATGAAGGAAAGGATTCTTGTAATTCATAGGAATGTTATAGGCATTGCAATTATTACCTTTTTAAACTGAAGATACAAGTTTCACTTATGATCAATCGGCTGGGTTTTTTGAAGAGGTGCAGAAACTGCAATCTTATTCCTAACTGCATCAAACTGAAAAAGAAATTTACTTCCATCAAAGTGCTTCAAATCTCTGTTCATACAGAGAAAGCAATACTTGAGTAAATTCAAACAGCCTGCAAAAATCTAGCAATGGCCCAAAATCAAGTTTTAAATTTGCAATCTGAACTCTCTAGTTATATGAATCTTGATATTTGGAATGCCCTTGAAAGGGTTACTGATAACTCAGCTAAACACACTGTGAAAAGTGAATAAAGAAAAACTTAAAGGCTAAATTTCATGTATTAAAACAACTGCAAAATCTGAATGCCAATCATACAAATATAAATGCTAGCCTGGTTGGCTGAGTAGTTAGTGTATCCACTCTCCAGCCAAAAGGCTGCAGGCTCAAATCCTGCCATGGACATGGATGTTTGTGATTATCTGTGAAAATACTAGTGGTGGTGGTCAGCAGTGTTTTATTAACCATTGTTAATAAAGTCCTAGCTTTGGTGTAGATGATGAAGGAAGCTGTGATTGATGGAGAGTTGTAGAGTAGGTGCCCTTCCTCGATGAGTCTTTGGACTCCCTGGAGGTGTTACGTGATGATGATGATGATAATAATAACCAATCAGGATATCTCTTCCCCAGCATGTCACTCTAGCAGCAGCGAACTCCCAACAAGGGAGATGAGTGACCAACTACATGGAAGCAATGGCCATGTGATCAACCTATCTAGCCACACCCTAAATAACAGTGAACTTGCACTATTTAATGAAGGCATAAACTTCGTCAGCACCTAGAATGTTAATAAACCAGATATTATATACCACATAGAAAGAGGCATTAAATTTCTTCCAAATAATAAAGCTGATAAAATTTGCTTAGAACCCAGTAATATTTTGAATAATACAAAAGCCATAATATATAGCAATCTCACTAAAACAGAACTAGCAGCTGTCACGTCATTAAAGTAAATAAGGATAGGATATAATTAAGTTTGACAAAGGTTAGTGCTATGATCATCCTAAACAGATCTGCTTATATTCATAAAATGAATATAATCTTTGATAGCAGCACTTATCAACTTGTGAGCTATAATCCATCTAAGGGTTAAGAAGAAAACTTAAGTTACTTAAGTCTGTTACTTTTAGGCCATCAGACATTGTTAAAAAAACTTATCACATTATGCCTGCTCTCCCAGAACATATGGGGTTTCCAACGTTCACTACATGATCTTCAACTAATCAGCCATAGCAGAACATATAGACAGTCCTAATTATTTATTGACTAGCCAAGAAATTAGCGTCGACACTCGGAGTTGATAGGTCATTCCTCCCTCCTATATAAAGAACACAACACTTCATAAACAAAATGAAAAACATAACGCTCGGTAAAGATGATTTATTAGTAAGTTTGACATTCCTGCTCTTTTCACAAATGTCTCAATCAGGGACACAATTTTTCTCTTACAGAACAAATTTCTGCCTAATACAACTCTTTGCCCACATACTATGTTCTGGTTATTTTTTGTATGGCAAAATAATTTTTACCTACCAAAAGAAGGTACAGCCATGGGCTCATCACTATTCCCATCCCCCTCCACAATTGCTAACTTTTATAATAATACGAAATTTTTGAGTAATAAGCTCTAGATTCCGTTACTTTAAAACCTACAGTTTAGTTTAGATATGTTGACGATGTTTTTGTTATCTTGCCACATGGCTGCCAAAATTTAAACACCTTCCTCAGTCACCTGAACTAACGACATGAGCACATACTCTACTTTATTTATTCACTTAACTCTTAGTATGCATTGCTCGTGTTAGATACTGACTTATTTCCCATGCATGCACTGTCAACATCTTTTCTACACGATTCATTAACCCAATGTATTGATGCTAGGTGACTATGAAGCTTCTGATAATCCACCCACCTTATAGTTCAACATATAGACCTTCTTGATAACAAATTTTTTCTGTTCGACTACCTTCCAAACCAGTACCTCATGATCACTTTCACTAACAGGTGGCAGTGTTTGATACCTCATTTGCAGTGATATCCTGCCAAGATATCACCAAATCTAATGCTGATAAACCTTGTGTTTCTTCCATCACATGCTTCTTTAGATAGTTATCCTGCAGAAACTCAACAAATTCTCTCTTTGTTACTATACACTATCTCTTCTTTCCAATCCGCATTCCTATAATTAAAATCTCCCATCTTTTACTTGCCCAAATTTGTTTAAACATTTCACAATCAGTATTCTCCACATTCCCTCGCCTATAACAACATCCTATTAGATGTACTCTATTCTATTATCTCATCTTCACACACAATACTATTTTTTACTTCAACTCTTGAAGGACACAATTTCTCTGCTACCATTAACAATACTCTCCCTCTACTCATCTTCTTATCCTTTCAAAAAATTCTATATCCCACCGTTTCAAGTCCTGACAGTATATCATTCTCAGTCAACCAAGTTTCACTTATGCCAATTACCTTTGGGCATACTGTTTCAGTCAATGCTGCAAATTCAGCCCTTTTATTTCTGATACTCCATACATTTGTTATACAAGAATAACAATTCTTCATTCTCTGAGGCCAACTCATCTACACAGTTGATCACTTTTTACTTTCTGCTATAATGCACTTATCTCTTTATCCTGACCATCTCTGTTTCCTTGATCCTGATTCTGATTTTCATTTATATTCTTATCATCCCCACTGTTTTGTACTGCATCACTTTGATCTGCTATAATCACTTCCTCACCTTTTGTATCCATCCTCCTCCTGTCCTTCTCCAACTTGCTTCTCAATCTCTCTGACTCGTAATGGTACGAACCCTGTGTACTTTTAGTAAACAATCGCTCCAACTGACCAACACCAAACCTATTCAATGCATTCCATCAGCTTTGAACCATTCTAACTTCCCTTAGAATTCATTCCATACATTCATAAATTGAACACCTCTGCCTGACACAATTGAGCTATCTTGTTATTGAATATCATTGCTCTCCTTCTCAGTTCACTACTGTCATATCTGTGTATGGGGAAAGTGGTTCAACAAATGAACCACTTTCCCCAATCCCTTTCAACATTCTTCGTCTCACTACTCAAGTTGTTTGTTCCCACCACTACCACTAATTCTGATGCCTGTTCCTTATTTCTACGAAAAGCATCTGATATTTTATCACCTGTTTTTACAAGACATGTTTTTACCACCTGTAAAAACATGTCTTGTGCATTTATTTTTTACCACACCTTTTAATGAGTGAGTCACCATATAAAGCAGCCTTGTCATCCTTAAATACTTGCTTCTTATTAACTTCCTTGTCATTTACATTAGTTATGCTCTTCTTTAAATGTTAAATTTCCTCCTCCATGCACAACTTGATTTCTTATTTTCATTAACTCTTGCCTAAGCTCTTCCACGTCACTTCTATTATTGGCATCACAAGCACTTCCATCCATTTTTCTGATTATTCCTGGTAACACCGTTCTCATTTTTGGAAAGTCCCAGCCTTTCATCGTACTTCTCGCATACTATAATATGTTCCTTTCTATCATTTGATCAATCACTCCATAAATCTTTAATGTGTTTTGGATGCATACATAAAACAATTGTCGCATCTTATCTATTGCAGGAAGTCCAGGGAAAAACTGAGTCGAGACCTTCCATGCTGCTGGCATGCACTTTTATGCTGCCACTTCCACCATTTTTACTGCACTACTATTTTGCTCTACTATAATCACTTCTTATAGACTTACTCCAAACACTATCCCATACCGTTTTTGTCTTTTTATGCCTCTTCTCCAGGTATTTTCAAATACACTGTTCAACTGAACTGGCTGACACCATTTCTCCACGTTTCCTCAATCTCAGCAACATTAAGAACATGCTAAATCAACTTTTCATCCTCTTCTTTTATTCCATCTATTGCTGTGATTTGGAACAGCCTTCCCAACAGTTTTTCTGTAGGAGTACAACCAACAGTTTAAAAAGAGAGAGGGCAAGGATAGGCTTCTTTCATCTTGTGTGCATGTACACACACAGCATTAACATGTTATGTTTAATGTGTGAAGTTTATTTGTTATGGAATGATTTTTAGTGAATGGTTAGTAAAGTCATAAATAACAGTAATTGTTGTTGTGAGAAAGTGTAACTGCACTTTCAAAAACTTTTTTTTTTTTTGAACTTATTTCTAAGTATGGTAAGTAGGTCATCATCCATTTGTGGTAGGTTTTGTCTGATCACTCAGAAAAAACTTCTGTTATATTGTGTTAGATTTGACTTCTCAAAAATTCAGCCTATTTGGTTTGTCAGATTTGCTATAAGTCCAGTAATTTTTATAGACGAACATTTTTTGGGTTAAAAAAAAGAAAAGAAACTATTTCTAGGCAATCTTGGCAGGCATTAAAGCTCTGCTGTTAGGTAACCTTTTGACTTTTAGGAATGTATCTAAGCATCTATAGATATAGATACCACATATTTATTCAAAACTTGAACTTGTTAACCTTCTATGTTGAAATAGAGTACGTTGTCTGTTTGAGTTTCAGTATCAATTTTAGAATATCTATTTTAGACAAACTATAAGAGAAGCTTCTCCCGTCTTGTAGCAATTGGTGTTAGTATTGATTATCTCAAGGTTTTTTAGACTAGCGCAATGACGGTAAGCACCTTAGTATGGTTTCTTTTATCACCTTCCATAAAAGTTGCATCAGTTTAGAGACTGGTTTTTACCAGTCTGTATATCTGGAGTTGTGTTGAAGGTACTAGAGAAATGGGTGAGAAGTAGGATACAGAAATGGGTTGATGAAACAGCACTATTCTCTGTGGTTATCAGCATGAGTTTAAGGGGAGATAATGTTTCACTAACTTATGTACTATAACAAGGTAGACAAATGCCTTGGACAGGGAAGATGCATATACAGTGGTGTACTTAGATTTTGCAAAGGCTTTTGATAGACTTCCACATGACAAGCTCTTAAATAAATTGAAACAGATGGGACTGGATAACAGACTTCTGAGTTGGATTAATGACTGGCCAGATAAGTATCAGAAAGTTGTATGTGGGGATGCAGTATCCCAAAAGAGAAATGTCACTAGTGGTGTGCCGCAAGGGATCAGTTTTGGGGCCATTGTTGTTAGATTTGTATGTTAATGATATCGGGATGGGTTTAACTAGTGATATGCAGCTATTTGCAGATGATGCAAAACTAAGGGGAGCAATGCAGAGTGAAGCGAATGTTATGGCCTTAAAAGAGGACTTGAATAGTTGCATGAATGGGCAGGTAAGTAGAACTATCAGTTCAACATTGCAAGGTGTAAGGTTTTGAGATTTGGTAAGCAACAATGGGATGCAAAGTACCCACTTGGTGGGGAAACTTTTTAAAGGAAGTAGAGGAGATGAGAGATCTAGGAGTGATGGTGGACAAGGACCTAAATTTCAGGGGCCACATTGCACAAGTTGTGAAGATGTCATATTGGATAATAGCAATGATGAAGAGGACCCTGACATGCAGAAATAGAGGTTATGATGTCATTGTATAAGGCCTTGATCAGGCCTCATATGGATTATTGTGCATCATGAAAACCATGATGCACAATAATCATTTCCTCGTCACCATCATGAAAACCTGGTGACCAAATCACCAGGTTTTCATGGTGACGAGGAAATCATGGAAAGGGTCCAGAGAAGATTCACAAAGGTGGTCAGTGGTCTTTGGAATATGGAGTATGGAGTACAAGGACAGATTGAGAAAATGTAAGTTGCAGAGGCTCATGAATAGGAGGAAGAGGCAGGGAGATATGATTGAAACATAAGCTAGTCAGGGGTTGTTATCGGGTCAACATGAAAGAGATTTTTCATAGAATGGGAGGGGGGGTAGAACAAGAGGCCATTGCTGGAAACTGTATAAGGAGTAGGTTCTTTGCATGGAGAGTGGTTGGTGAGTGGAATGCATTGCCTGAGTGTGTGTGTGTTTGGGTTAGACACACTTACAAAATTGTGGCCTTCTTTCTCCTAATTATAGATGTTGTCTCTGAAATTTGGAGATTGCATCCAATTGACCTATTTTTCTCTCATAAATCCTTTTAAATGGTTTGTTTATTGATACATCTAAAGGTAGAAGTGAGTCCTAGGATTACAGCTATTTTTTTTGTTCATTTTGTGAAGTTCATTCTTAAATGCTTTGGTTTTATGACATCTAAGCTGATCCTATACTAACAAAGCAGGTTTCTAACAAACTGCCAGGACATCTGGACCACACCGTCTTTATCCATAACTTCATCCCTTCCTCATCCATCCATCCTTTTGGATGAATATGAATGTAAACTTCTTTGGGCATTGTTTTTCTTTTAAAAATTAAAAAAAAAAGAAAAAGTGGTAATTTCCATCTGCACATCATGACAAAACAGTGTAGTGGTTTTTTGTGATCAGAAGTTTTAACAATAATATTTTTTTACAGTCTTGTTCAAGGGCACATCAAAAATCAGAGGCACTTCATCCATATGCGAATGAAAAACATGAAAGAGTTTGAGAACAGGAACAAAACCTTGGAGATTAACTGGCAAATTCTGAAGAAAACATTGATTCAGCCAGAGAGGCATGTGGTGAGGTTGTCTGCAAGGATAGTAAAATCAGAGCTCCATGGTGGACACAGGAATTTGGAGGCAGTGAAGGAAAAGAAGAAAGCATATCAAAAGTTCCTGACAAATAAGTCAGCTTGTGCTCTTAGAGCAGTGTTTCTCAAAGTGTGGTATGCGGACCACCCCTGGTCTGCGAAAGGTCTTCAGGGGGTCCGTGGCAATTTTCAGCTATGCATCATTAACACATGGAATAAAATTTAAGTTTGAGATCGTAAAACGTTCCTATTGTATCACTGAATAAGGTACAGAGACGTCTGCAGGCTGTGTAATATGTTTCTCAACAAACAGTGCAATTAAAGACAACGGCACTAACTAATGAATCCCATGACCCCTCCCACATAAAATGCTGTATAGTAAACAATCAAAACCATATGGTGCACCACCAACATATATGGTTTTGTTTGAGTGAACGTGTTAAAACTAAGAAATATATAGTGAATATGTTTCAGATATTATATAAGGAATTCGGTTGAAGAGAATTAGCATTTCAACTGAACTTGTCGGTGAATTCATTTACCTGCAACGCAGGTAGATGAATTCACCGACATTACAAATTTCGCAAATCTTCTAGTGTTTGTTAGGTACGAAAAAAATCAAAAAATTCATGACAACCTTTTATATTGCCAACCCTTGCCAGACCATGCAACAGGAGAAGAAATATTCAACAGTATAAATATCTTTATGCATCAAAACAAGCTTGATTGGAAAAGTTGTGTGTTAGAATAAGCACGAACGGAGCGAAATCCATGGTCGGATCTAAAAAAGGGCTTGTTTCAAAGATTCAAGCTGTTGCACCAAATGCAAAGTCGACACACTGCTGCATACACAGGGAGGCTTTGGCTACACATATGATGTCTACAGACCTAAGAAAAGTTCTTGATGAAGCTGTAAAAATCATAAATTATATTAAAGGCCATCCTCTAAATGCCAGACTTTTCTCTCAACTTTGCAAAGAAATGGGAAGTAACTATACACAACTTCTTTTCCATACCGATGTTCGTTGGCTTTCTCGTGGAAAAGTCCTTGCTCGTTTATTTGAACTTCGGAATGAACTGAAAGTTTTTCTTGATGAAAAGTTTGAATTGAAAAAGCATTTACATAATTGGAAATGGCTCAGTCAATTAGTATACTGTATTAAATAGTCTTAATTTATCTTTACAAGGCAAGGAAATTTCTATATTTCATGTCCAAGATAAAGTGAACTCCACGTTGGCAAAAATTAAGCTATGGCAAAAACGGGTTGGTAATGGAGAATTTGATGCGTTTCCATTGCTTCATGAATTGCTCGCAAGTTCAAATGAACAAATTGATGATGATGTGAAAATTACTATCATGCAGCATTTAAAAAGCTTACAAATGAATCTAGAAAAGTATTTCCCTGAATTGGACATTAATATTGAGTGGATAAGATACCCTTTCAATAAAAACAAATTTATGCCAAAGGGTCTATCGTCAAAAGAAGAACAACTTTTAGAACTAGCTTCTGATAGTTTCCTAAAAAATAAATACAGAGAGAATACGTTATCATCATATTGGCTACAAATACAGAATGAATTAACAGCTAAAGCTCTAAGGTTCATTTTTCTATTTCCAAGTTCATATCTGTGTGAAGTTGGATTTTCGGCCCTTGTAGATATTAAGACGAAGAAGAGGAATCGCATTATAGATGTTGAACTGCATCTGAGATTGAAATTAACAACTATAGAGCCATATTTTGTTGAAATTTTATCTCACCATGAGCAATTTCACTCCTCTGATGATAAATTATTTCAAGTAAAACTTGATAGTATCTTTATAAAGTTTGTTTTATTAAAAATAAATCATATTTTGTTTACATAAACATATAAATTCAAATAAAATAGATATTTAATTTTTTAATATTTTAAATTTATTTTTTAATTAATTTTTTAATTTAAGTAATTAGGGGAACTTGGTAATAATGAAAATTTAAGAAGGGGTCTGCGGATATCTGAAGTTTGAGAAACACTGTCTTAGAGAATACAGAGACAAATGTAAGAAAGCTAAACATTGTGTAAAATTAGCTAAACAAACGTCATGGGAAGACTTTGAGAACATTGGAAATAAATATCAAGACTGGAGGATGTTGAAGAAGCTCAGAAATGGAGGAAAGAGTGCTGTAAAAAGGAATTAGAGATGATAAAGGTGGAATGAAAACTGCAGAAAAAAGATATCCTTGAAGTTTGGAGTAATTACTTCGAAAAATTGCTAAATGAAATGATCAGTGACAGCAGTGGTAAAAAAAAAAAAACACTGACCAGGCATGCAATCAGGAATACATATCATACTTGAAGTAGAAAAAGCCATCAAAAGCCTGAAATGTGGAAAGGCTGCTGGAGTTGATGATATTCGACCAGAAATGCTCAAGTATGAAGGTATAAAAGTCTTGCACTGGCTGCACTGCATACTTCAGAAGGCCTGGACAGATGGAACGAATTCCAGATGATTGGAGTAGAGTTCTCATAGTAGACATATATAGAAAGGGAAATAAAACAATGTGAGAATTAGAGGTATTTCTCTACTGAGTTCCTGGTAAGTTTTATTATTATTATCAACATTTGACCTCCATGCAGTCAGACTCATTGTGGGAGGTACTCACTATTGCATACATTGCTCATCCAACCACATCTTAAACTGATTCAATGTGTTCACAACACACTCAGGCAATGCATCCCACTCTTCATGCAAAGAACCTACTCCTCACACCCTCCTTATACAGTTTCCAGCAATGGCCTCTTCTTCTATCCCCCCCCCTCCCATTCTATGAAAAATCTTTTCCATGTCAACCTGATAACAACCCCTAACTAGCTTATGTTTCAATCATATCCCCCCCCCTTTTCTTCCTATTCATGAGGCTCTGCAACTTACATTCTCTCAATCTGTCTCCATATTCCAAAGACTACTTTTGTGAATCTTCTCTGTACCCTTTCCAACATATCCTCATCACCATGAAAACCTGGCAACCAAATCGGTGCACAATAATCCACGAGGCCTGATCAAGGCCTTATACAATGGAATCATAACTTCTCTATTTCTGCATGTCAGGGTTCTCTGCATCATTGCCATTATTTGATGTGGTCTTCATAACTTGTGTAATGTGGCCCCTGAATTTCAGGTCCTTGTCTACCATCACTCCTAGATCTCTCATCTCCTCTCCTTTTGTTAAAGTTTCCCCACCAAGTGTATACTTTGCATCCCATTGTTGCTTACCAAATATCAAAAACCTTGCACCTTGCAATGTTGAACTGACAGTTCCACTTACCTGCCCATTCATGCAATCTATTCAAGTCCTCTTGTAAGGCATTAACATCAGCCTGACTGTGCGTTACTCTCCCCAGTTTTGCATCATCTGCGAACAGCTGGATATCATTAGTTAAACCTTGGTGAAGAACAAGCTGGTTTCAAGCCAAATAGAGGCTGTCAGGATCAGATTTTCACTTTACAACAAATAGTTGAGAAATCATAGGAATTAAGTTTTGTCAATCTGGAAAAGGTATATGACAAGGTGCCAAGAGAGAAGCTATTCAATACGCTACAGTTATATGGTGTCAATGGGGCATTATATCAAGCAATACTGAGTCTTTATTTGAGTTGTAAATCAGCAGTTAGAATTTAAGTACAGGGAGATGGTTTTATATTAAATCTGGTGTCAGACAAGGATTTACATTATCCCCTCTGTTATTCGCTATCTATATGGATCACATTATGAAGGAAAGTGGTATTAAATATGATATCAAAATTGGAGATGTTAATGTCAGCTCTTTGCTTTATGCAGATGATGTTATACCTCTAAATAAATCTAAATAGTCTTTTTCTGCCAAGTTGGCAGGAAAAAGACCCAGATGAAGACCAAGATATAGGTGGATTGATACAGTAAAAAGTGCCTTAGAAATATAAAATCAAATATGAGATTTGTACAATACAAAAATACAACCTCAAAGCCACCTTTTAAACCTCCTGTAAAACTAAAAAACTTACTCAACTCATCCAAAGACCCACTCCCACCGCTGGCCCACCCTGGAGTATACCGTATTTACTGCACCTGTAACATACCACATATAGGGGAAACAGGAGGCACAATTCCTATTAGACAAAAGGAACATAAACGACACATTAAATATAATAACTATGGTGAAGCTGGCCTTTCTGACCATGCACTGAACACTTTACATAGAATTGACTGGAAAAGCACCAGTTGTTTACATCACACCAAAGCATGGTATGAATGCAAATTTAAGGAAGCCTGTGAGATTTTTATCGACCACCCCAATCTGAACAATAATGATGGTCTAAAAATTCCAAGCATATGGAAGGCACATATTCTACCCATGAACCTTTCTCTCTAAGAGTTAACTATAAACAGGACTGTAGATAATCCAGAATCCTAAATCTAAAATAATTGTAATGCTAAAAATAGGACAACATTGTTACTGAAAGAAGACTATCTAAAAGAAAGAATTTTTCCTATGTTATCTTAAATAGAATTTAGTTTTTATGTAGTTTCTAAATTTTTTTTTTTTTTTTTTTTTTTCACTAAAGATTATGCCAGTAGATTAACAGGTGATCAAATCATTGTTCCTTTAGCTTACTGTGTATAATGTAACTCAACTTGTCCTTGTATATTTGTATATACTTCAGGTGATGTTAATATGAAGATCGAAACGTCGGGAAATTAAAATAGTTATTTATAACATGGTTGTAAAGTCCATCATTTCTAAAACAAATGTAAATTTTTCATGTAGTACTTTCGTATCCTGTATACCCCTTGAGGGTACATGTCAGAAATTTGATAACTTCATCCATATTAGCTTATCTGAGAAAGTTCGATTTTATTTTTTTTCTTTTTCGTTGCCAATAATTTTGCGCATTGAATAATCATTTTTGTAGATGCACAGCAACCTGATCTTCTTTGATCCATTATTATTATTATTAAACAAGACCTCATGGAGTCAAAGACTCATCTAGGAGGTCCTTTTATCTCACACACATCTCATCATACCGGGTCTTAAACACATTCAAACTCCCTGCAGACACCACACTCTCAGGCAAGGCATTCCAATCATTCACAACTCTGCACGAAAAAAACCTGCCTCTCACTCCCCTACTCGCACCCTCTTTATACAGTTTCCAGGGATGACCTCTGGTTCTCCCCTGATCTGCCACTATTCTCTGTAGAACTTCTCCACCATTGATCCTATAACAACCCCTTACCAACTTGTAGGTCTCTATCATATCTCCCCTCTTCCTTCTCTCCACTAGACTCTGCAAATTACATCTTTTCAATCTTTCCTCATACTCGACATTCCAGAGGTCAGAAACTACCTTAGTCAGTCGCCTTTGGACCCTTTCCAACATCTCTTCATCCTTCTGAAAACCAGGTGACCAAATCTGGGCACAATAGTCCATGTGTGGCCTAATCAAAGCCTTATACAATGGAACAAGAATCTCCCTACTTCTACACGTCAGTGTCCTCCTTATCATTCCCAGAAGTCTTTGTGTTGTCTTCACAATTTTGGCGATGTGTCCCCTAAATTTTAGATCCTTATCCGCTATCACTCCCAGATCTCTTATTTCCTCTACTTCCAACAATATATTCTCACCAAGCATAAATTCTGCATCCCATCTTTGTTTTCCAAATTTTAAAACCTTACATTTTGCAACATTGAACTCGCATCCCCATTTGCTTGCCCAATCACTCAATTTATTCAAGTCTTCTTGCAAGGCCACAACATCTTCACTACTCTTTATGGTTCGTCCCAACTTTGCATCATCTGCGAACAACTGAATATCTCCATCCAAATCTTTGCCAATATCATTAATATACAAGTTAAATAGTAATGGCCCTAAAACAGATCCCTGAGGCACTCCACTAGTGACTTTCCTTTTCCTGGATATTGCACCCCCATACACAACTTGTTGATACCTATCAGATAGCCAGTCTCCAATCCAATGCACTAATCTAATATCCAACCCCATCTGCTCTAGTTTGACTGTCAACTTATCATGAGGTACTCTATCAAAAGCTTTTGCAAAATCCAAGTATATTACTGTGTATCCTTCTCCTCTGTCCAAGGAAGTAGTCACTTTATTATAATAAGTAAGTAGATTACTAAAACACGACCTCCCTTTAGCAAATCCATGCTGTCCATCAAAGATTATACCATTGTTGTCAACCCAACTCTGGATCCTAGTTCTCACAAGCCTCTCCAACAACTTAACCACAACACCTGACACACAGGCCTATAGTTTGATGCTTGAGTTCGATCACCTCCTTTATGAAGTGGCACAATCTTGCCCTCCTTCCACTCTTTAGGGACTTGACCAAGTGCAAGACTCGTATTAAAAAAATATGTCAAGGTAGGTGTCAACTCTCTGGCACATTCCTTCAGAATACGCGGTGATATATTATCAAGTCCCACAGCCTTATTTACATCTAGTTTACTCAACTCCACAAACACCTCTTGCTCACTTACAGTCAGTCTCTCCTCCCCATCATCAACTGCTCTTAATCTCTCCATGAAGTCACATTCACAAGATTGAAAGATCTTTATGAACTGCTCATTAAGTATCTCCACCACACATTCTGCAACAGCTGTCTTTATACCATTTCCTCCAATCAATGTCATCCTTCCATAAGAACTCCCTAGGATTCTTTTTAGCTTCATTAGCTAAAAATCCATTATCAAAGTTTTTTAATTCATTTTCAATTTCTTGCCATTTTTCTATTTTTTTGCAGAGATTTTTTTTAATTTTTTTTATTTAATTAATTATTTTTTTTTTTTTTAGAATTTGCTTCTAAATAATTGATGCTTTTGTTTCCTGTAAGTTCGTACCATTTTATTCTGTAAACGGAGGCCCAAAGTGCTACTTTGCTGCCCTATTGTCATTCTTTGTTTGTGTACTCAATCACACTAAGCTTAAATACTCTGCTTCATAGAATCCATGGGTTATTAAAAAAATATAAATATAACATATTGATTACTAGTTTAAATGTATGTGCAACTGTTCAAACTGATCATGCATTGCAGATAAGTGATGATGCACCATAACTGTGCATACATATTAAAAAAAAAAAAAAAAAAATCTATGTATAAGACATTGTAACATATCTGGTCCCCAGGATTTGAAGGGGATAAATTAACTACAGAAAGGGTACAAAGGCGGATAACAAAGATGGTGTCAGGAGTTCTTTCGCTTGGTTGAACAGTGGGAAGGAGTTATGACAAGGGGCCATCCCTGGAAGTTATGAAAGGAAACGGTGAGAAAGAGGGTGAGGAGTGGTTTCTTTGCAAGGAGGGTGGTTGAACCATGGAATGCATTGCCTGATGGAGTGGTGAGAGCGAGAACGGTCAAGGAGTGGTATGATAGACTTTGTGTTTCTTAGGAAGGATCTCCCACGATGAGTCTTTTGACTCCATGGAGGCCTGAATAATAATAATATGCACCAGTTTTTAAGATATTTGGCTTATAGGACATGTCCTAATTTTCAGATAAATTTTAGGTACAAAAAAAAGCACATCTTATAAGACAAAAAATATGGTAATTTTTTTAATGTAGTCATTAGCAAATCTAGCAATAGGAATCACTTATTAAGCTTTACCAAAAATAAGTTCTTACTCTTTTCTTGATAAGAAAATCAATATTACAAAATCGTGCACAATTTTTATTTTATGCTAAGCTTGCAAATAAAAAGTAACTAGTTATTTCTTGATATTTAGGAACTGGCTCAAATCGAGAAGGCATATGTTGATGTACGGTATCGGTTGGTAAGAGCAAACAGAACAGCTGGAACTAAATCCCCATTTCTAACGTCCACATCTCCAGTTCCAAGATTATCTCCAAAGTCTACTTTCTTAACATAAGGAAGAAAGGTAACAAGATAATCTCTTGTGAGTGACTGCATGAAAATTGGTGTCCTCTGTTCAGAACTGTAAATAGTTTCACTCTTTGTACATAACTGTGTCACTCAGATTGTAGTGTTTCAGCAATCTTCCAAATGCCAAAGACCTGATCATCTTAGTGATGAAATAAATATATTGTTTAATGTGACTATCAAAATAGTAAATTCCTCTGTCAAATTTGCAAATTACTAAATGCAGTAATATTTGTTAGCTCATATCTTTTTGAAATCAATTTATTTATTAATGTTACTTGTTGGTAAATATTTTTAAACAGAGTAAAGCATATTTTTGTCATTTTCTATTTTGATTTAACTTCTTTTGCAACTTTGAGACCAAAATTTTTTATTTTAAAATGTTTTACACTTTGTCTTGTTTATTTTTTTTTTATTACATATTTCAAATGAACTGACTTAGTGGGTTTTTAAATGAATATTCAGTGACTGAGATTTCGAGATGAGGCAAAAATAAGCATTCTGACTTTTTTGTATCTTGATATCTCTAAACCATCAAGACTCATTGTGGAAGGCCCGTGCTGACAATTGTTTACATTATGTGCTTATTGCCACTATCCATGCAAAAATTTGTGTATTGCAATTTTATACCACTTCCAGAGTCCTTTCTTTCATGGTTACATGGTGATCAGAATTCATCATAAAAATTCTGGAAACAACTACCATATTAGAATAAAACTTCAGTTTAATATAAACCAAATAACAGGACTTGAGTGTTGATGTAGTAAGATTTTTTTTTCTCACCAGAGGTCAGGCCAATAGTTTAATGGTTGACCAAATCAATGTAACTTTAGCATACCGTGTAGATTGAAGTGCAGCTTGTTTCTTTGTATATATATGTACAGTGGAACCTCGGTTGTCGAACATAATTCGTTCCTAAAGGCTGTTCGGAAACAGATTTTTTTTGAAAATTGAAACCATTTTCCCTTCCCATAAGAATTAATGTAAAAGGGATTAATCTTCCCGAACCCCAAATGATTGCTTATTTAAACCTTTATATAACAGTACTTCATGCATAAAATTGTATACAAAAACAATGAAAATGCATAAAATCTTACACAAAAAGAATAAACACTTAAATAAAATGCAAACGAAAATTTAACTTCACTTTAAGTATACGGATGAGAGTTGACGGTGGAAGTAGGTGAGGACGGGGAGTCCCCTTCCATAAAAAGATCAGGTAACTGTCCTTCTGGGTTTTTTCTCTTTTTTGTCTCTTGGCTCCACTCGACTCTGCTTGAGACACACACTGGGCCTCGGTCTCACTAAAAACTGTCCATTGAGATTTGTTTTTGCTTGCGTTTTAAAATGTTTCTGAAGTGAGACATAGCACTGTCATTGAAAAGGTTTATGATGTGGTTTGCTACAGCTTTGTCAGGGTGATATCTTTCTACAACACCTTGCACCTCTCTCCATTTCCCACACATTTCTTTGATCAAAGAACTACGAAAATCCTCCCTTCCTTTCTCTGTGTCGGAAGACATTTCCTCCACCTCCGTCTTTTGCTGCGCCTTCTGAAGTTGTTCCAGTTCTTCTGTGGTGAGCTTATTCCTGTGGTCTTCCACTAACTCCTCTGCATCAGCATTGTCAACTTCCAAACCCATGCTTTTGCCCAGAGATGCAACATATTCAGCCTCAAAACCCTCAATGTCTCTGTGTGCTACACATTTGGTAACTGGTCGAGAGACCTATGGTTGGCGTGGCGAAACTGCCGGTACCTTGTCTCCACGAACAGGCTTTCACCAATCACTAGCCTTTGTTAACTCTGTAGACTGACGTCTTTAATGGCCGATTCTGAATAAACCAATCGGAACTCTGAAAGGCATTTTCATATGTCTGCAAATTGTTGGCGGTTTAAGTTAATGCATTAACAATATTTTGAGCACTAGCCCATAAAAATGTCAGAAAATAAAAAATACGATTGTCATATTCTTCAAAATTCAAGTTAAAAGTCAACAATTACACAAAGAACATGTAAATAAAGCTTCAGAGAGACAGTTTGAACCTCCTCCCACTGAGTGTATGATTAAACAGTGGAGAAAACAGGAAAAACATTACTCAAGATGCCAAAAAAGAAGAGGGCCTTAAGAAGAAAACCAGCAAAATGACCAAAATTGGAGCAGAGGCTTTAAGACTTGGATTATGGAGCACTGCCAGAGTGGGATATGTGTGTCAACCAAGCTTATTCAATATGAGGCAAAAAAGGTTTGCAAGAGAAATGAACATTGTTGTTTTCATAGGAAAGGCAAAATGGTGCTTCAACTTCATGAGGGGAGAAGGGTTGGCCATGAGAATACGAACCAAGTTAGCCTAGAAAATGCATCCCTAAAAATGCATCTTGGTATGTATCTTAAAAATTATTATTATTATTACATAACACCTCCAGGTCCAAAGACTCATCGAGGGAGGGTACCTACTCTACAGCTCTCTCCACTAACTACACCAATGCCATCTACCTATTTTCTAGTATTTTACATCTAGAAAATACATCTAATATTTTCACAGACAATCAAACATCCATGCCCAAGGCAGGATTCGAACCTACAGCCTTTTGGTTGGAGAGTAGATACGCTAACCATCGGCCAACCAGGTCGGCAAAATATTACCTAATTACTAAATATACTTTGAATATTTAAAGAAATATAAATATGTTCTGTTTTGTTTTAAAATATTGATTTCTTAATTTTGAGTTTGAAAAAGTAGGGTTCGTCTTATACATGGTAAAATACGGTAATTGAATAGTTTGGTCACATTTTGCAGAGCACATGACCAGTTAATCAAACAAATAATTACAAATAAAATTGATAAGATCCACAGGAATCCCTCAAGCACAATGGATGGATGTGATAATGAAGGATTTAAAACAGCTGGATGAGCACTTTACACCAGATGCAGCCTACCAAGACAAATGGAGAAACATAATGATGGCAGCATTTGGACTTAATGGTCCATTGAACTGTTGAGGAGGAGGATACATTTTATAACTTTGCTACCACTTTCATCCGGCATGATTCTTCCATAATTACTTTCTTTTTACTTGCTCTACATGAAGCTTGATAGGATTTTTGGCCTGTTTCACTAGTCTATATTAAAAGATCTTTATAAGAATGCAGTTGCAGCAGTTAGAATAGATAATGATTTGGGGAAATGGTTTACAACAAGCAGAGGTACTAGACAGGGGGACCCAATATCACCAAGTATTTTCATCACAACATTTAGAAAGAGCAATGGATAAAATGAAGGAAGATGTAAAAGGAATATCAGTGCATCGGATGAGAATTAACAATCTGAGGGTTGCAGATGACATTATTATTGAAGGTGAAAAAGAACTACAAAAAAACATTGAAACTGTTAAATGAGGAAGGGAAAAGATTTAGACTTATTATGATCTTGGAAAAAACAAAGACAATGGTATGAAACAAAAGATACAAGTGGATGGAATATAGAAAATGTAGAAGAATTCACGTTTAAGAAGTAAAATGACATGATTTGGACTGTAAGAAAGAAATAAAGATCAGGATTGCAAAGGGAAGAACAAATCTGAATGCCATGGATGACAACTGGAAAAGTAAAGTGATCAGCCTGCAAACAAAACTAAGAGTACTGTAAACATGCATCTTTAGCGGTGTAGTGTATGGATCTGAAACATGGGTAATAAATAATAAATCAAGAAAAAGAATTTTGGCATTTGAAAGAACTTGTTACAAGAAAATTCCAAGAATAGGATGGTACAGAAAGTCGCAAATGAAGAACTCTATCGGAAGATACAACCAAAGGAGAATCTAATGCAGAAGATTATAAAACGCTATCTGCAATTATTTGGACACACCTGCAGAATGAGTGAGGACTGGAAAATAGACATTCATGGTTGGTATAAACAGAAGAGGTAGACCACACAGAGAATGGATAGAAGATATAAAGAACTGGTGTGGAATGGGTGTACAGAAACTGGGATGCTCTGCACTGGGTAAAGAAAGGTGGAAGAAGATAGTGAAGGAGGCATCAGACACCAATGGGCAGTGAGCCCATGGTTCGTGATGATGACTGGTCTTCTATAACAACTGTCATTTTTATTTTCCTGTTTAGAGATTTCATTGCTACAATACTTCTTTTTATTTCCACGTTCTGTGGTATAATTAACTCTCACTAGCAGCAAACATGCAGGGATTTCAAAACTGCTTTTTTATAGTGAATTTTCTTTAGAATCCAGTAACTCCTCAATTATCTGAATGCATTTGGAAATCACTTTGCCAGTCAGATAACTAAGGGAATGTTTAACCAGGATATACATTTACATGATGTATATCAGAAGTCTGTTTGACATGTTAACTCACATTTTATATTCATCTCCATCTCATAATACCTACTGTCACTGCTTCCTTTATAGTTCTCCTGTGGGCATAATTTCATCTTACCATAAGCAATATATTCCTTCTCCCATACCCCTTATTTTTCCTTCCTGGGGAAACTGTATGATTTTCTATTCCTGAGGATATTGTTCTTGGCTGTTATGCCTCTCTAACATGTAGTAGTTTTTGGACAAAGTGAATCAATCCAACGACCTCAATTCTTGTTTCTGGTACTTCTGATTTTCATATATAATCAGTGTATTTATTTCAAAATGGCTGTCAGTATTGCAATGAGAACAGATGGTGGCTGTTCTCATTGCAATAGTCAGTTTCTGCTTACTTTCACCCTAATAACTTATATCTCCTTGCATTTTAAGAGTTAATGGGTCAGGCATAATTCATCTTGAGCATGTAGTTAGTGAAACATAAGGGGAATTTAGTAATAAAATAGTTCCTCTAACACCTTTTTATTCTCCAACAGGAGTAGATAGCCTTTAACTCTTAACTTTTCAAGAAGTAACTTTTAACTCTTAAGTTTAAAATATGTAACTTTATCAGAACAAGAACATTCAGTTGAATCACTGTATTTAAAAAAACTGAAATATTACTTTTTAATTAGCTCATGCAGAAACATAACTTATAATTCTGCAGCTTTTGCATTCAAATAATCTCTGTTAATTAAATCATGTGATATCAAAAAAAGGAACAGCAATTAAATTTGTCTATTACTTTTATTATTATTATTCAGGCCTCCATGGAGTCAAAAGACTCATCATGGGAGGTCCTTTCCAAGAAACGCAAGTCTATCAAGACTCATCGAGGGAGGTCCCTCCTAGGAAACAGTCTATCATACCACTCCTTAAATGCATTGACGTTCTTACTCTCACCACTCCAGATTAATTCAGAGAAGTCCAGCTATTAGGTCATAAAATGCTAGAGCATGCTCTGCCAATTCTGATTTGTCATATAGATCTCAGATGCAATTTTTATGTTCAAGGTGTATGGTAACTGATGTACCAGTCTGTCCAAAGTATACTAATCTGCAGGCACAAGGAACTTTATACACTTCTGGCTATTCAAGAGGGTATAGTGAATCTTTAGCAGAATATATAAAAGTGACTAGTTGAGTGAAGTCAGTGGTGCACCCAAGGGGGAGAGAGGCCCTGGCCCTCTCCCCAAAAGAAAAAGGAAAAAACATTAGAAAATTTTCCAAAAAAAACTTTTTCTAATTAAAATTCATTTTTTTATTTATGCTCTGTCGTGTCTTCTATTTCTATACTACTTATGAATTGGCAATCACTGCAGATGCTCAGTCATAGGTTGTATGCAATGCATAGTGTCTATTCTCAAATCGTCTACTCAACTTGCCCCCCGCTCCCCCCAAGATTAAATCTTGAGTGTGCCACTGAGTGAAGTAGCTAGTACATCAGAAAAAAATAGCAAAAGTTCTTTGTAAATATGATCTCCATAACACTTTCAAATCTTTCGTTCAGCTAGCTACTTTTATTATGCTCTCCTAAAAATAACTACATTCTCTTGAACATCTGGAAATGTATAAAGTTTTTTTGTGCCTGCAAGTTAGTATACTTTGGACAGACTGGTACATCAGTTATCATACACCTTGAAGAACATAAAAATTACATCTGAGATCTGTATGATAAATCAGGATTGGCAAACCATGCTCTGGATACTCCTTCACATTGGATCAGATAGAGAAAAACATTTTTAATACATATAAATCGTTAATAGGTCTAAGAGTTCTTAGAATCGGCATCAGTTATGAAAGACTCTACCTAAACAAGCATGATTGCATTAATTTACCAACAATCTGAGAGCCTATCATTTTAAGAGCTAAGTTGGATTCTCTGAATTAACTGTGTAGTTATCTGACCTATAGAGGGCACCAGGTGAGGACATTAGGTATCAGTTACAATTTAAATTGTTTCTACAATTACTGGGTTTAGTGCTGTGTCCTTTCAGTTTTATTGTGTTCTGAAGATGCTGAGTAGAATCCAGGAAAATGTTAGTAAAAGTTTAATAAATGTATTTTTTCCCTCTTGGTGTTATTATACTGTTTAACCCCCTCCCAACTGGCCAGGGCATATATATCCAGATAAATCTGGATATGATTCTGTAACACCTATTGAATAACATGGATAAGAAGTGCAACTTGGTCTCACTATTACATCCACCTCGGCCAGTAGAGAGGTTAAGCTTTATTGTGCATTATGAACAAATTTAAGCCTTTCTATATATGACTGCAGTTTTTAAGTTCTTATATAAAATGTAATGCAAGTGAATTTTTTCTCAGTATTAATATTAGCAGATGCATAATTCATGGCTGCATAGGATGTTTGATCAGGTGTTTAGACCTAACTGGTATGAAATAATTAGTTCTTGCACTGACTAGAACTAGCTCCATTCAATGCTATGGAGCTAACGTGGGGAGCAGGAGAGGACTTGCAAAACTAAGTGTAGTGCCTTCTGTTTAAAAAAAAAAAAAAAAAAAGTTTAACAAATCAGCCCATGAGCTGCATCAGGCAGCTTACTTAATTGTAATAATATGGCTGGCTAATAATTAAACATTAGGGAAAATGTTCATAATTCAAAACATACTAAGAGGGATGTGTCATTTTGAAAAGAGAATTTGATAAAACATTGTCATTTGTATGTTTCATATGCATTTTTTAAGATGTGAAGAATGTTCGTAAATGGATGCAAATTTTTATTAGTTATTGAATAATTGTAAAAATGATTAAATGGCAAGATCTTCCCATTTAGAATAGAAGCAAAGAGTCTTTTGTAAATCTGCTGTAACATCTAGTCACAGTTTTGAATACTGTTAACTTAATCATTCCATTAAGATAAGATATATATAAATTGTTTGCTCAGATTTGTATCCTGTTTGTTGCCAACTTGTAGAAATTTTGAAATAAAAGCTGTTGTGAAATTATTTTGCACTATTAGGAAAAAAAAGATAATGTCAGCACAACACTCATACGATATTTACGTATTGAAACATTTTATATCTGTAGGCAAGATTTCTTATGAAAAGAGTTGCATTATGGTTAATTTCAATCAGTTGTTGTATAATAAGTGATCCATGGAGATCTTAAATTCTTTTAGTTAAGATGAAGAGGTAAGTAAAACTGAAAAAACTTGCTGCTACTTGCAAAAAATGCAAATCTAAAATTTACAGATTGAGTTAAAGCCAAATTCTATGTTATTCATAGGAGGGAAGAAGATCATCCTTTAGCACAATGAGCATATGTTGGCTTTGTTTTTCTTTCTCTTGTTTTCTCTGATTTCATGCTTTTTTCATATTTAGCTACATTTACAATTCAAATTTAAAATTTTTCTTAGTGTCATCCAAATGTCAAATATCAGCATGAGGTTGTCTCACTTCACTGCAACACACAATAGCTCCTAAGTTGAATATTTAAGTTTCCTAATTACATAAATAAATAGTGTGCGATTAATTTTTGCAACAGGAAAACTTATACAATGGGAACACTACACACATTAAAATAATCTATGCCAAACTAATAAGCTTCTATCTATCTATATATATATATATATATATATAAATTTCAGGTGCAAACTTGTTTGCTTACACTTGGATAAAGGATTAAACCAAGTATATAATTTCTCGGTATCTTTAATTTATAGTATAACCAAGTGGAAAAACTTCTAACAACTATCTCTAATCCAACGTATTTTAATAATAAGGTGCGACACCTTTTGGCAACTTATATGAAAATATGATTTCTGCTTTACTTCAACTGTGACCGTGAGATGTGGTGATTAATACCCTTGGAGGATAATGGATGGCAATGCTGTACCAATGAAGTTTAACTGAGGTTCGGCTGTTGCTGTTATTCGACGCTGAGATTCAAGATTTTTTGAGTTTGCTCTCTTAAGGTTTTTGCCTTAAGGGAGCAATTTGAGTCTCCGGGGAAAGTGTTCTCCGGCACAGCCCGCTGAGGGGCTTTGTCGGTGAATGCTTTTCTTTGGAATTTGAGCGGTTCTGCTCGGTGGTGGCGTGTGGGTGGAAGGCCATCACTGAGTGGAGCCAACGCTGAGATGGATGGTCTCTCGCCCACGAATGAGTGGCCTAGGGATCATCCGAATTTTTAGAGACGGCTTTACCTTTAAATATGGCAATGCTGTATCCAATGAAGTTCTCTGAGGCTCGGCTATTTCTGTTATCCTCCTGCCATGATCAGAGCTTTAATAGCTCAATAACACCTTATCCCTACACTGTCCTCCCCAGATAATGGGGAAGATGAAAAGCATTCCTGCTTGCCCCTTTAAGCCAGTCCTTATAAGGTATCACCTTCTGGCAGAAATGATAAATATCATCTCCCATCTAAACAATAAAAAAAGCTCCAGGACCGGATGGCATAACTAACAGAATAGTAAAACTACTTCCAAGAAAGGTCACAGTCCATCTCGTCAACATTACGAATGCCATCTTTAGATTCCAGCATTTCCCTACTACATGGAAAACAGCCCACAATCATACCACTGAAGAAGCCAGGAAAAAATGCTCGCCTTCCCAAAAGCTACAGACCCATAAGCCTGTTTTCCAGCCTCGGAAAGGTGATCCTCTCAAGATTCCAAGCAGAAACAGATAAGTTAGGAATTTTGCCTAATGAACAGTTTGGCTTCCATAAGGCCCATAGTACAGCTCAACAAGTGCACCGGCTGGTAGAAATCATTACTAAAGGTTTCAACTGGAAACTCGATACAGCTGCCATCTTCATCGACGTAGAGAAGGCGTTTGACAAAGTATGGCATCAAGGCCCTCTCTACAAACTGATAAAACTTAACTTTCCAGTCAAGTTAATAAAAATATTACCTGAAAGACAGATATATGCAGGTCAGGGTCGGTGAAACGGTTTCGACCAGATGCAGGATCTCGGCAGGCGTACCCCAGGGATCTCTTCTGGCACCTCTTCTGTTTTCAATCTATGTAGCAGACATCCCTCTGAACCCAAGAACAACATTCACTGCATTATATGCAGATGATACTGCACTGATGGCAAGATCACTGAGCCCAAAACTGGCAACTAAAAGACTACAAACTAGCATACACACTTTAGAAAAGTGGATGGCAGACTGGAGGATCAAAGTTAACTCCAGAAAAACTCAGCTATAGTTTACTAAAAAGAAAATCCATACCATGGAGGACATTTATTTATTGGGAGTAAAGATTCCATGGCAGACTGAAGTTAAATATCTTGGAGTGATTCTTGATAGTAAACTCTTATTCAGCAAACATATTAGTTACATTACCTCAAAGACATCCAATGTCTTAGCACAGCTCTACCTTATGATCAACAGACAAAGTAAACTGGACACATAAACAAAATTAACAATTTACAAGATGGTAATTCGACTGGTTATCACTTACGCATCCCCAGCATGGAGCCACACAAATTCAAACATTCTAAAACTTCAGAGATTACAGAATAAGTGCATGAGAATGATTCTGGATGCCTCTTGGTTTATAAGAAACACCCAGATCCATAGAGAAGTTTATATCTCTTCCTTTCTCATAAATCTAGCTGAGAAGTTCTTTACCAAGACAAGTAACCATCCAAACCCGTTAATCAAGGAAG
This sequence comes from Typopeltis vanoorti, assembly GCF_054136105.1. Classification (NCBI taxonomy): domain Eukaryota; kingdom Metazoa; phylum Arthropoda; class Arachnida; order Uropygi; family Thelyphonidae; genus Typopeltis; species Typopeltis vanoorti. Next base: position 91,590,209 of record NC_143568.1, read on the forward strand.
CCTCGGAATATAATGAAGCAGAAATCAACAAATATAAAAGACCAAAGTCTATCTTAAGTTCAGCTGAACACGACTAACTTCACTGCCCTTAATGGCCGAGCAGATAGCTCACAAACACTCCATTCAAAGTTCTTTCATTACAAGACAAAGGGGAATATGAAAAGCAATTTTGCTTCACCCATCTAGCCAGAAATGTTAATGTTAAAATGGTATTACCTCTGGGTCTCGCTCCCACTAATGAGACTTGAAAGGTAGAAACCGGTCTGGGTAGTGACCCTTCCCATAATGCATAGCATTATACATACCTGTAAGGATATGTGCTTTGCATTATGGGATACTAAGGCAAGTGATGGAAGTCATAAACTTCTATATATACACACACATGCATACACAAGTTAGCCCAGTCCTGAAAATAGTCCAGATGTAAACTTGTTTGTTTACACTTGGATAAAGGATTATACCAAGAAATTATGCTGTAAAATTTCTGTTTTTCTTTTTTTCACAACAACGTTCCATAAGAAATCCACTTTTGTATAAAACTTTATTTTTTTCCAAAGGAAAAGGAGTCCATGTATAGAGGACCATTCAGGTTCCTGAAACCTAATGTTTATTTTATGTTCCTTGTGATAAATAGAGGCAGATCTTCTGGATTGTGAAATTATCAGCCATAAGAGCAAGAAATGTGGTAAATGCCTGGAAAGTGTAATGGAGGAAGTCTGTCTCTGGATGAAAAAAAAAGAAAAGCAGAAATTTTATAGACAGGATGAAATGTTTCGTGAATAATGCAAGGCCTAAGAATTTTAGCAAAATGTTCTGATACTCTGTTGATATATGGAAATAAAATGTGATTAATATATTTTATTGAGCAGAAGAAGTTTAACAGTTTATCTTCTTTTATATCTTCTTTTATATATATCTTTAGGTAGTCCAGTGGTTAAATTCAACCAGGACCCTCTGGGGCCCATCCCTGGAACTTTTTTATGCACCGGGTCTGACCCAAGAGCATTTTTCTATTTTGTGACTTCCCCCCCTTTACGGGTCTGGCTCCTACTAATGTCAAATATCAACATGAGGCTGTCTCACTTCACTGCAACACACAAACTCATAAGTTGAATATTTAAGTTTCCTAATTACATAAATAGTGTGCAGTTAACTTTTGCAACAGGAAAATGGGCTAGATGTGTAATTATGCCTACATTAGTGTGTAATTATTCAAAACAATTGTTTACATATGAAGTCAATATGAACAGCTGCCTGATTATGAACGCTTGATGAAAGGGACAGGGAGGTTTGGAGCTTCTTGTAATGTGTTATCTCGCAGTGATTGACAAGCAAATGATATTGCAGTGTAGTGTAGCGGAATTTTGACAAGCTTTAGCGATATTTTGTCTTTTCTGGTTGGCACTGTCGGTAATCAACAATAGAACAGCAGATTAGCAGTGTTATCAGAGTTCGTGATTGTGAGAAGCATAAAGAAAATCACGTAATATTTTTGTGTTTATGTAGCCTATTTCAACTATGGATAAGTACATTGGTACCTTCTTTGAAAGGAAAAAATAGCTTGGATGACAGTGATAACACAAAAGTTTTGTGTTGATAGTTCGTGTTTATGTGAAGAGAAAGAATCCTGTAATGAAACGCAGGATTCCCATCAGTTGCAATGTGATAATATTAATACATTAAATGCAAGGAAAGATTTGCTGACTTGCTGGTCACTCGACCAGTAGATAGCATTCAAAGGTAAATACAATTTGTTATTTTTTAAGGATGGAGGTTTGGGGTGTATAAAATGTGCTGAGGTACAAACCCTAGGTGCATGTTCTTCACATCAGGGTATTCACTTAGCATCAGAGTGGATAAAAGGATTAATACGTATTAAAGGGGAAGAAGGGTCTAAACAATGCCAGGGTCTATTAAAGGAAATAAACAATGCCAACAAAAGCAACTCGGAAAGAAAATTTACAAACATAGAGATAGCGATACCAAATCGCAAAACTGCAGAAGCAATTATTAGAAGTAAAAGTGAGAATTCATTGAGACACATTTAAAAGAACAGAACCCTTTAGCTCACAAAATCATGTGCCCTGTGTTTCGCACTGCATATCATACTGAAAGCATAATCGTCCTTTTGTAGATCATCCAAAATTAATCTATCCTCAAATTCTTAATGGGTTGAATGTGGGGCATGCTTTATATATAGTGACATGCATTGAGATAGTGAATCATATTGCAAAACAAATGAAACAAGAAATTGTGGACTGTTCTGATAGTGTACGTACAGGGTGCAATAAATGGTGATGTTACTATTCTTTGATTTAATTCAATCAGAAAGCACCAAAAACTTTACAAGACATTAAGAACTCACTTATGAAGTATCTTGAAAAGCACGGTCTGAAAAAAGAAATCCTGCAAGAAATTCTAATTGGATTATGTACTAATTGGGCCTCGTTTATACTACAGAAACGAGCAGGTTTGGCAACATTCATGAAAAAATTTTCCAACAATTTTGAAATGGCACTATAAATCATTGCTTAGAACTTGCTGTGCATGATTCAATGAAAGTTGTTACAACAACAAATCATTTTGGGGTGTTTCTTGATAAGGTATGTTCAACTTTTAGTATGTCTCCAAAGAACTGTGCAAAACTAGTTGTTCTGCAGTCTCACCAAAGTGGGAAAGATGTCAACTTGTTGGATTGCATCAAGTTTTCGGGCTGTGAATTCTATTTGGAATAACTATGCATCATTGCACAGTTTCTTTACAAATGCAGCTCATGATGACAATCGAGATAGTAAAGAAAGAGCAACATTTCCAGGGCTAGCCGGTAAACTTGAAGAAACTTACTTCATAAACAATTTAGGAATAAAGATTGATGTGTTATCCTAGCTTTCTAGTCTCTTAGAATCTTTGCAAAAACAAACTGTGACGTTACCTACAGCAAACCAACTCCTGTACAGAACAGAAATATTTAAAGGTCACAAAGAGAGAGGAGGAGGTGGAGGTATTTACTGGAGTGAGCTTCAGAAAACTATAGAAGCAAAATCAATTCAAAGGAGTTCCCTTAAAAGTATTTGAGGTTAGGAACAACAATGGAAATAAAGGACAATTCTATGAGAGTATAATTGCAAATTTGACAAGTCAGTGCATGACAGATAATGACACAAAGTACTCAAATAATGAAAGTAGTTCTACCTGAGTATTGGCAGGATGATATTGGCGTGGACTATGTGAATAAGAATTGAAAGATCTGTGCGATTTATTTCCTGTGTTATTGTGAAATCATTCAATCTTATATAGGGATTTTAAGCACAGTGGAGGTATGTGTCAGATGCCATGAAGAAACTTCTGAAGTGTGTTGAAACAATATCAGTGAGCAATGCAGAGTGGGGGGGGGGGGGTTCAGCATATGAACCATATTGTGACACCACAAGAAATGCACTCATGGTTGAAAATGCCTCATCTTTGCTGACAATAAACAGTTGTGGTCCACCAATTTCCCAGTGGGATCCTCTTCCATGTGTTAAATGCTGGATGTCCCAAAGAAGAAACAGTGCCCTTGCTTATTGTAAAAAGAGACTTGATGCTGAGACAGACAAATCAAAGGAAGCCTTGTGGAAACTATACCTATATCTCAAATGGTTATAATACAAAACTATCGATAAAATAATCAACAATGATGGCCGTAGTCTTAACCCTCAAGAAGAAATTACGAGAATCTGTACTCCACATGTTAAACGTCTTTCAGAAAAAATAGCACAGATTCGACAGATCCACTTGCACGCAGTGATGAACTATAAGGGGCTCGCGCGAGCCCTTTGTTCTTGTTTAATAATCTTGTAGAACTAGAAAATACCACTGTGGAATGTATACATGCTATTATACTACAATAGCTACTTTAAATTCATATGGATTTTCTGATGACTATTTAAAAAATCATCTCATTGCATTTTGTTCTGATGGAGCTAGTGTAATGTTAGGAAACAAATCAGGTGTTGCAATCAAACTTCTACGATTTCCCAACATTGTGATTTGGCATTGCATAGCTCATCGGGGAAAAAAAAAAAAAAACATTAAAGAAATCATTTTGAAATATTTATGGATAAATCATATGCTTTTTATCTTCAATCAACAAGAATTAAATACAATTGCAAAAGACCTTGGTATCGAAATTTTAAAGATCAACTGTGTGTTTGGACCACGATGGGCAGTTGCAGTTTATGAAAGGCTCTTGCTGTGTGGAGAAATTACCCAGCTTTATGCAAGCATTTTGCATCGAATGATTAATAATATAAAGGCTTTTTAAACGGACTTCTCAATTTGGAATTTTTAAAAGATCTAGCATTAATGATTGATATCCTACAGGAATTATATCTGCCAGAAGCCCTACAAAGTCGCAATATAAACATAAGGGCTAAGTTAGCCTTTTTTTTTTCTAGACAATGTGAGCCCTTTGTTAAAATTCCATAGCTCACCACTGCTTACATGTCTCTATTCCATCCAGTTTGCAAACTTAATATCTTATCTCTCCTAAAGATAAATATTCTCCTCTTATCAGGTTTTTACAGAATCCCCTGCGTTTAAGGCTTATGTTATGAACAGACTGGTTGTTCTGCACAAATTTGTCTTGAACATCAATGCATTGCATTTAAACAATTCAACAAATCCAGTTTAGCAAGCTACGCAATATCTGCAAAGCACTAGATTCAGCGGAACAAAACCAAAGTGTTACACAAAAGTTTTCTTCTGGAATGACTACAAAGAAAGCTAGGAAGTATACATTCACAACCCAAACCTGAACAAAAAAAAAAAAAAAAAAAAAAAGATTGCCTAAAATAGTCTTGATTTTGGGAAGTTATACTGACTAAAATTTCTGATGAAAATCTGATGAAAATTTTTATTATATATATGGAAGGTGGGGAAGAACACAGAGGCATCCATGGAAGTTAAGTTTGTTCACAGCCAAGAAAGGGGTAAGAGCTAGATTTTTTCTCTCGCAGAGCAGTGAGTGAGTGGAATAGGTTGCCTTTAAGGGTGGTGAGTGCTTCTAGTGTGAATAAATTTAAGGGAAGGTATAACAGCAGGTTCGGTGATTTATAGCCTCCCTCGATGAGTCCTTGACTCTCTGGAGGTCTCAGATAATACTCACCATTCAGGTGTTCCTTAATTTGTAATTAACATTTGTTTATATTTAAAAATAATTACTTAACCCTCCTCTTTTCCAACTCTTCTTGGACTCGCAACTGGAACTTGATTATAAAGTGGTTAGCCCTATGTCCCCAAGTGTAGATGCGTGTGTTCACGGGGCCGGTTTGGCTGTTCTTGGGGACGAAATATAAAGTGGTTAGCCCTATGTCCCCAAGTGTAGATGCGTGTGTTCACGGGGCCGGTTTGGCTGTTCTTGGGGACGAAATACCCGAGTTTCCGGGTGGGGAAAAAAAAAACTACATCCATATGAGACCGGTTAACTCACCTTTTATCGAAAGAGATCAGATTCCTCACATCATTGACAGGAATAGAACCCAGGTCTTTCCATCGACTGAGCTCTGGAAGCTCTTAAAAATAATCTATTAACTAAATTATTTTATTGTAACTTATTTTGTATATCTATTTAATGTGGATAGAGCTATTCTCCTGCAGCTGACAGTGCACATAATATCACCCCCTTTCAATTGCCGTTCTCTTTTTTTTTTTTGTGTTTTCTTATAATTGTACTGACAATGCCTATTGAACTTAGCTGAAAATTTTATAAATAAAGACACTTAACTTATCGTAAGTGATTCCATTATTAACACGTTCTGATGAATTCTTACTCTTACATCTCGATTTTTAGAACAACAGTAAATTGAGCTAAGCTAGTGGTAAAACCTAAAACCATTCTCTATGTTAAGATGCTCAGAGTTACCTTGTCCTCGGCTGTGGTAAAAGGAAGCCACTTTTGAAAAAATCCTACTGTGAGCATGAAAGTTAGTAAAGCCTGCTCTGGACGAGCTCATATAGCTCCTCGAGTTTATAAAGGCTTCTCTTTTTTGTTGTTGTTAAAAAAATAATCTGACCCCCCCAATCGATTAACACAATATATACATCAGCCAGCAGCAAGTGCTAATAATGAGGAACAGGTAGTTGATCTGAAATTTCAGAGTTAATTTGAAATAACACGATGAGCATAATAAACTTATTATTCTACAGGGAGGTAATCAGGGGATCTTCAACCTTATTTTTATTTATTTATTTTTTTTGAGTGAAGAGCCATTTTTGATTTGATTTTAAAAGTCCGAATAGCCAAATCAGCTCGAGCTGGGGGGGGGGGGGGCTTTTAAGAAACGGAGCAGAGTGGGAGGATGTTTTGTTATGTTAAATATATATATTGAAATATTACTCATTAATACTGAAAAAAACGTTACAACTATCCTGTAAAGTGCGAAATAATACGGCTTTTGCTGCTTGTGCGAGTCTCGCATCAAGCACGTATGCCGTAATTTTCATCTTGAAACATGCTGAGAAACTTGCATTGTTCAGGAGGTTTCTGAACTATATTTTTAATATAGTTCATGTTCAATAATATCTGCTCAAAGAAATATATCAAACTAAAAACAGAAAGAAGTCCAAATATTTTTCAATTTATTTATATTTTCAATCTGGTAAAATAAACTGCTTATTGTCATACCCAGTGATGTCATAATGGATGAAAAACTCTGCAGTAAAATATATGAGCCCACTTTCAATCGAAAAGTCCTCATAAAGGTTCTTTGTAACCTAGACCGGATTTCAAATCTGGTCTTTTCATTCCAAAGGACATTACCAACTGAGCTATAGAGACTCGGTTTTTGTTTTCAGTAATTTTAATTGCAGGTGCCACAGTGATTTAGCTTAATAGCATACTTTTGCTGACTTCTATCAGTCTTCGCTTTTCTACACTAACAGTTCTGAAACTAAAGATAATCGGTTGGTAATATTAGACAATACCCTTTCACTGCAAAGATCTGTGTTGTATTCCATCTCGAACATGAACATTTATAAGAGTTTTTCAATTAATGATAGATCAGCCAGTCACATACAGAAGCAGCAAGGTATTTCATTTTGCAAACTCATCAGAGAACATACACAATTAGCGTGCATTAATACACTAGTTATAATCTTAGTTGCTTTGGCTGCATTCTCAGCCAATATAAACTGAACCCTAGACTGATCTCCAAATTAGTTGGCTATATGTGGGTTCTCAAATCCTTATGGATTAAATTCTGAAACTTCTCAGGAGAGTTAAAGCCTCAGTGGATAAGTTGGTTTTGATGAAGCTCTTTGATTGAAAAGACTTAGGTTCAAATCCTATCTAAGACGCTAAGAACTTTTATCAGGGCACACCCACACTGGTGCGCCTTATTGCAGGGTGAAAATACCAAGTTACATGTAGAAATATGTACTTAGGCATGAGGCTAACCAAATTATCCTAAAATGATAATTACGAAAGACTCGCTTTCGTGGCCCTTAAAGTTCACGAAAGCAGGTCGTGGACTTTAAGGGCCTGCAACTACTGTGGATTATTATCAGAAAGTAACGATTTTTTTTTTTAACTATTTTTTCCTTCAACATGATGAATACTCATCTGGTAAACATTTGTTCCATTTTTGCATATGCATATAAGGAAATTATTATTGTTATGAGACATCTCCAAGGGCTCATCACTATTTAACAGTACACATACTGGCCACTGAATTAGAAATCTTTATGCAGCTATACATAACCGTCACTTACGCAGCATATATGCAAAATACTTGGTCACCACGTGTTCTAAGCACTATATATATTTAAGAATGTTGCTGATCAGTAATCGTCGAAGTGGCGGCTTGTACATAAGCATTGTGACACTGCAGCACCCCCAAAGAAAAAATGAAATTTTGTTTGTGTTTATAAATAATAACAATGCATACAGCATTACATAAGTGCAATATAACATGTTAAAGGTTACAGTTATGTTTCGACATTAATTGAAAATAGGAATTGTTCTATTAACGCTTTAGATTACGAAACAAATGCACTGCGATCTAACGCAGTGTCGGAATTATAACGTTCGGTCAATTGCAGCTGGACAGCGCTTGTCACTGCACATAACAAGTGAATCCGACACTGCTTGTGGAGCAGTGTCACTACAGATAAATTGTATGCTATTATTTCTGTGAGATACGAAACTTTTATTATTGGTGAGGTTGAAATATTTTTAATAATATGTAAATTCATTTATTAATAAATTGGTTATTGATTAGGGAAAAAAATGTTTTTATTTTTATTTTTTGTGTGTGTATATATATATATACAGTATATATATATATATATATATATATATATATATATATATACTGTATATATGCAGCATCCCCCACTTAAAATTTTCACCGGCCGCCACTGAATCGTCAGTAGTGTTGGACACAATAGGAAAAACAAAAGATCGTCTGGAATTCGATAAAGGGCTTATTGTGGGTGCCCGTCTGGCTGCAACCACGATTTTGAAAACAGCAGAGCTGACTGGTTTCTCAAAAGGTGAGATATCCGAGGTGTTTAATCAGTGGAAAAACAATTCACATTCCTTGTCTAAGATGAGGCGTAACTGTGATCCTAAGACAGTCTGTCAGGAACAAGATCGTCATCATCTGAGAAGGCTTCTACAGAAAAACAATTTCTTGTGTGCAGCAATTAACCAAAGCATTTAATAAAGGCTGTTCCCGACCCACATCTCACCGAACTATCTGTAGGGAATTAAAGAGGATCGGTATTGACAGTCGCATGCCTATATATATATAAAATAAAACTTTCTAATTCAGTGGCCGGTATGTGTATGCACACATAGCACTATTATAAATATATACGAGGGTTGTTTGAAGAGTTTGCTAAAAAAAAATAAGTTAAACACATTTTTTTTGGAAAAAATACCTTTATTTCTCAACATAGTCTCCATCGAGGTCTACACATTTGGTCCAGCGAGTTTCCAATTTTTTCATTCCATCTAAAAAGTAGGATTTGTCAAATTGTGCAAAATAGTCACTGACAGCCTTGATGACATCCTCGTTCGAATAAAATTTTTTCCGACCAAGCCAAATTTTTAAGTTTGGAAACAAGAAGTCACACGGGGTCAACTCCGGAGAATACGATAGATGTGGAACCAATCCGAACCTCCGTTCGTGCAATTTTGCCATTGCGACATCCGATGTGTTGGACGGTCCATTGTCTTGATGAAAGAGCACTTTTTTTGTGCGTCAATCTTGGTTTTTACTTCGATTCTTCTTTTAAACGGTCGCATAATAGACATCGCCAAACACTGAGTTGGAATGTCCTTTCGCATGCGTTTTTGATCGACAGTCAACAATCGCGGCGCCCATCGTGCGCGCACAGCTTTTTCATGTGTAATTTTTCGTGCAGGATATTATACACCCGTTCAATTGAGATGCCTACAATCTCAGCAATCTCACGCACTTTCACTCGGGGGGGGGGGGGTCTTCCATAACGATACTGGATTTTGTCAATCCTTTCCTTCGTAATGACCTCAGTCGGGTGTCCGGAACGAACTTCATCTTCGATGGACTTACGACCACCTTTAAACTCATTTATCCAAAAATAAATAGTCTTTAATGCTGGTGAAGAGTCCCCATGAACTGCATCTAACTCGGCTTTGATCTGCGCGGCCGTCCACTTCTTCAAATGAAAGTGTTTTATCACTGCACGAAACTCGTTTTTCTTCGTTTTATGAAAAATGCTAACACGGTTTTGAATGTTTGCCAAACGAGAACTATGCGTCGCACGTGGCTAAAATTTTGCGAGGTCATGAAAAGCACGACACGTGCCGAAACTGATATGAATGAACGAATTGTGTCGCCATCTATTGGAAATTTACCAAACTTTTCAAGCAACCCTCGTAAACAGCATAGCTAAATGTTCTAATTTATATTTAGCCATGCCATTTTAGTTTTCAAATGACTTTTAATAGGGTATTAATGTAAAAATTACATATCACTTAAATTTCGATTTTAAAAAACGTACAGTTAACCAAGAATTCGTGCCATTTTGTGACCGAATAATCCACTTAATAATATAAACAGAAAGAGAAAACCTTGATGTAATTAGTTGATATTGCCAGAAGAAGGAGCAGCACAAAAAAAAAAAACAAACTCCATGAAAAATTACACGATACGATAGGTAATAATACACTTGGCTAAAAGTATTGAAATACAATAGCAGACACGCGTGATATGGACAGTATTTCAGGAGGATACATCTACGATCTCGTATAAAGGAGATCAATAAACTGTTAAAATGGATGGCACGCGAAGGAAAGTTTAACGACTTCAAAACTGATAACAAAAGTTTGTGTTTAGTGAGAGTTGCAATAGAGCTTAAACTAAGCAAATATTTTTTGTTCGATAATTGAAACGAGTAAACTTTTCGAATTATACCTAAGAGACTTTAACTCATGCACTGATAATGCTACCTCTGGCATCTCGTTCTACTCATTCATCACCCTCTAAGAAAAGTAGATAAATAAAAAAATTCTTACACTCATACACAACCTCCAGCGGCGATCCCTTGTTTTCTTCTTACTTGCATACTATGTTTTTTTTTTTTTTTTAATTTCTTTAATTTTACTGAAATACAAACTACTGACCAACGGTCATTGCATTTCCAAACAAATGAAACATGCTTTTTCGTCACGTGTCATGGAAGACAGTATTAAAATTTTCAGAGATCGTTTTTTTTTTTTTTTTTTTTTTTTTACAATATACGTGAATCTGGAAAAAAAAATGCACATAACTACATGAATGAATCCACCCAGGAAACGTAGATTAATTATCATCGGTCGGTTACAGATTACATAACCCGGAAATCCTGCTCCAGATATCAAAATTGGAACTTTAACAAGCAAAAATCAGAATTTCAAAGAGATGAACACTCTAGCAGGAAATGTCTCCGCTTTCCAAAACAGCCTACAGCTTTGCCAAACGTAAATATTACCCGGGTGGGTAAGCGGGCTGCCGTTTCGACAAATTGTGCAGTGGACAAAAGACAAATTTCAGAGGATGAAATTCTAACAAGAAACTGCAGATGAGATAATCATCGTTTATAAAAACACAGCAACAAATGTGATTTAAAAAATAAAAAAAAGCATTAAAATAGTCACCAGAAATTGACAATATATAAATATGGAGAGGAGTGAATTAACAAGTTCATTTATTTAACAAATTCACAAAAATTTTGAATGTAGCAGAGAGCATCACAATACCTAAAAAAAAAAAAAAAAGAGAAGAAAATGATTCATCTAAACACATTAAATTAGCAACAAAAATGCAATATTTGGAAAGAAACCGAAATAACGGATTTTTGTTCATGAAGAAGGAAGTTGTTAGAACGTAAGCACTTGAAAAACCACTTGGATGAAATGAGGCAATTCGCATAGGCCTATATGTTATTATTTTGAATGACATGGGAAATATCAATGTTAAAAAACAGGAATCCGATTAAATAGAAATTTGTTACGCAGCTGATGTGCTACCAGATGATTTACAAGAACTGTGTAAATTTTTTTCAGTAGAATCAGAAAACGACTTCACGATCATAAAAACAATACACGGCCATCTACGAGAACTAGTTATAAATGGTCCAATTTAAACAGGCATTGAAATAACTTGACAAATTTTGATTGAGATCCCAAAATCTTATTTAAATGCGTCTACTCAGGGTGATAGTGTTATATGCACGGGGAAGGACAGATAAAATAAACGATGCCTACAACTTTGCAATATACCGTCGTTCTTCCAATTGTGCTATGGACAGGGGAGGCTCGTGCATAGGCAATACGGAACTGCAGCACCTCAATTTTTTCTCGATATATAACTATATTAATTAATTTATTTATATTTGATTGTAATATTTAATTTTATCATCAACAATCCTATACAATTCTCTTATTTTATATAAAAAATAATAAAAATCCATCTTGTAACACTTGGAGGGCGAAGGACGCTAGCGGCACTGTGTTTATCACAGTGTCACGTTGCTACGCGCGCGCAAGCATATGCACGTCATCGTGAGATGCGAGCTATTAACGTAATGTGGCACTGTCCGTCGCGCAGTTTCAGTTGTTTATATGCTGTTTGCGCCAGTAGTAGAGTGTTCGTAGTGCTTATCGTGTTTACTCCGTCTCTTTAAATATTTGGACATTACAATTAAAGGATTTAATTGTAATGTCCAAAAATTGTAAATCCATTCCTTTATTACAATTAAAAGAATGAATTTTATTTTAAAGTAATTTTGAATTATACCAAACTGTATAATTTTATCGATAATAAGCAATATTTTGTCATGTTTCATTTTTTTTTAATTTTTACCATAATTTTGATATTTTATCCAAACACGTATACACTGTACTTACAGTGTGTATGTATATTTCGAAAGTTGCAGCATTCCCACGATTTCAAGCCACGAGCCGCCACTGGCTATGGAGGTGCTTTCTATTTAATTTCTAGTGTGTTTTGTCTTCTTTGTTGTAGGTTTCGCTACTGCAAATCAGTGGTGGAAAGATGAAACCATGAAGACTGGATATTATTATTTTAATATTAATCTTTGAGGGTGACTCGGTAGGTCTGTATAAATGGCCTTTGTTTCCAGAGAACTGGGCTGACAGAAGAAAAACTGTTATAGATTCTATTATATTTCCACTTCACGGGAATTTTTCTAGGCCTTTCTTTGGCCAGTTCCCAGGCTTTTCCTCCTAGAAACTCAGCTTTTTACATCTAAAAAAAAAAACAGCCACAGAATTCACATAATCCACTTAGGATTTAAGACCACGAGGTAGTAGCATATGTCTGCTATAATCTCTCCCATGAAAGCTTTGACTTATTCACAGCCTTCAGCTCAGCTGTCATAAATGGCTGCAAGTGGAGACTGGCTGCCTAACATTCTTCAAAAAATTATTGAACAAGGAACTCTGGCTCCTCCCTTTGGAAATAAAAGGCATTAGAGGATTTTTAATTAATATTTTGATTTTTCGATTTCTTTCTCGATGCGATTAAAAGAATCCCATGCTGCTTGTAGATAATATCATTGTATTGGATTGGCTGCCCAAGATGACTGTAGTTAATGACTTTTTAAAATGCTCTATCAGGAACGTGCCACTTTTACATTACTAATTTTTCCTACATCTGATTTTATTTGGGTGGTCCAGTCCTGTGATCACATTTTTTCGTTTAATATCGATTCTAATTACAAGGTTGGAGATAAGACAATATCAAAATACTAGCATTACTCCATGTATGTTAATGCTCGCATTTAGCAGAGTTTTTCAAAGGATCATTTCAAGAATAGCTTTAAAATATTTGGAACAATCATGTTTTTGTTACGGATTCTCCGTTTAGTTGATTTTTATGTATTCAATGAAAAGAATAACACCAATATACTTCTTTTTTTGTGCTCAGATAAAGTAAATGTTAACGCTGTCCACTTCCTATTCTCTTAGAGCTTTGATAGCAGCATTGTGTTCCATTGAATCAAATACTTCCCTGAATAAACAGCCAACAGAGAGGCATCTCTCTCAAATGACTGATGGTATGAGAGTTGGTAAAACCTCTTTTGAAGCCAGCTTGTTCTTTAATACTGTTGTCATTAAGGGGCAGTATCCTTCCCCCTTCTGGTTTTGAATATACAGTACTTAGTTCGGAGATACACAAACCTTTGCATAACAAATCTCTGTTCCTCTTATTCGAAGGTGGTTGTTTAGCAACAACCACATTGCTCATCCATAAAATCGATATGCATGAACAGCAATCTGACTGTTCTTTTTCCTAATGCTTGTTTGTCTATTTATGAATAAATTAATCTATTTGTATACGTTTTCGCATTGTGTTGTGAGTCTTCGGTGAGTACCTTCATCATGCAGATGAGAAATATTTCTTCGTCTGCTTTTTTCCCCAGATTACTAGAGGTTGTTCTCCTTTAGAAAATGAAGTCAACGGATTCGGTTCACAAGGTTCATTAGTGACAAACTAATATCAGCGTTGAATATTTTCTTTTAAATAACAGTCTGCTTACACGTTTATATCAGTGGACGCAGACCATAAAAGAAAAATCCATATTGGATATTTATTACAAATATTTTCTCGCGTGTAATTCTTGATGCTATTTTGCCCTTGAGGGATGCCAAGTTGTTGTACTGACGTCATCATTACTTCATACAAAAAAATCCATGTGAACCAAATACTGAAGAAACGGGAGGTTGTCCGCAATTTAGAAGCATCTACTTTACTCGCATCTTTTTTTTTAAAATAATTCTTAGTATGGTTGTTACTGCTATTATATACTGCTCGAGTTTCCGATGGGAGTTTAGATTGCCACCAATTAAAATAATGTCAGCCAAGTAGCCGCATCTAAATTACAGATAATTTCTTGCTTCCTCAGTACTTGGCCCTCTTTTTACATCTCATCTTTCCCTTTAGATGTTAAGCTCAATGGCCTACCATGGCCAAGTAACTTGGCATCAGAGTAACCTAATTAATGCTCTGAAAGAACGGTCAATCCTGTCTTCGTGATCTACAAGCCGTGAGAACAGGACATAGTAATGTCAAATAAATGCATTTTCTGGCCACTTTTTTCCGTCTTGAGGAACGAAAAACAGATCTTTCCGTCAGATAAAACCTTGCCACCTTCGTATGACAAGGCTAACTCATCTTCAGTTGAAAGCCCTTACAAAGGCTCTTCGCAACCTAGATGGGATTCGAATCCACAATGAAAGAATATCTTTCATTTTGATCGAGTTACAATTTATTGTACTTTTCCTATCAATACACTATTTCTAACCTGTACGACTTCAAATATTGCATAAATCCTAAATTCGTCTAAAGATAATACTGCACCCGAAATCTCTTTAAGATTTTGGAGCATAAACAATGTAATTAATAAGCATGGGCCAAATTTATTCAAATTCCATTGAACGATGAGAAGTGTAGAGATGCCGAGAAGGAAGAGAAGAAAAACGGATTTATTTATTTATTTTTATTTTTTAATATTTTTTTTAAATGTTCCAGTGAATAACTCGGTCGAAAGAGACAGTATGATATTATTCCACCTAAAACTGCAGTTACAGCAGGTTGAATTTTGTCCCAAACGACTGTTGTAATAGCAAAAAATACAGTGATTAGCCACTGTATTTTGTAGTACTTGACTTAAGAAACAATATTACTGATTCATGATAATATTATCAAGTATTAATAATAATAATGATAAAACAAACGAAAGAATACGTTTATAACAGAAAAATTAGTCTGTATCATCCCATCCCCCCCCCCAAAAAAAAAAATTCTACTAAAGACCAAATCCTCCCGAACTTTCAATTTCGTTCTGCTTGCAATTTCATTCACATACTTTACGTAAGTAATCTTTATGTTGAAATGACTTTGATTAATGATTACCTGTTTTATTTGTACAATAAGAGAAAAATGAAGCTTACACTATTCACAACGCTGAATAGATGACGTAAAGACACCTACAAAGCATCATCCAGTGGTGTAGGATACATTCTGTGGTTTTAATGTATAGGACGTAAACATAATGAGAGAACGAGTTGCTTTTCTTTGACCCCCCCCCCCCCCCACCCCCCCCCCCCCCCACCCCCCCCCCCCCCCACCCCCCCCCCCCCCCACCCCCCCCCCCCCCCACCCCCCCCCCCCCCCACCCCCCCCCCCCCCCACCCCCCCCCCCCCCCACCCCCCCCCCCCCCCACCCCCCCCCCCCCCCACCCCCCCCCCCCCCCACCCCCCCCCCCCCCCACCCCCCCCCCCCCCCACCCCCCCCCCCCCCCACCCCCCCCCCCCCCCACCCCCCCCCCCCCCCACCCCCCCCCCCCCCCACCCCCCCCCCCCCCCACCCCCCCCCCCCCCCACCCCCCCCCCCCCCCACCCCCCCCCCCCCCCACCCCCCCCCCCCCCCACCCCCCCCCCCCCCCACCCCCCCCCCCCCCCACCCCCCCCCCCCCCCACCCCCCCCCCCCCCCACCCCCCCCCCCCCCCACCCCCCCCCCCCCCCACCCCCCCCCCCCCCCACCCCCCCCCCCCCCCACCCCCCCCCCCCCCCACCCCATCTTCCTCAAGTTCTGGTCATTTTACAGCTCCTGTTTATTACGTTTAGTCTCTTTTAAGTCCTGTCCTTGTTTTCTCCAAGTTCGTATCATTTTTTTTTAAATGATTTGCCATTTTCCTTTATGTATGCAATGACGCCAAATTCGAAAGTAATTAGTTTACTTTTACGGTATAGCAAGTTAAGAAAGTTGAAATGATATGGAATTAAAAAAAAAAAAAATGGAATACTCTTGAATACTGCGAGGAAGCGGCAAGGATACTAAAAAAATCGCATTTTCACGCTTCACAACTAAGGTGTACGTTATTATCAACTGGATTGAGTGCTTTATTTGATAAAAACGAATCTGGCTGCTTTTTTTTTTCCCCTCTAAAAAAGTCATCCCGTGAAACGCACCTTATCGTTATGGAATCATTCCCACTCTTGCTTTTACTGATACAGCAAAGATTTTGATTGCAGAATAAAAGCTTTGCTTATGAATGATGGGATAATGGCTGACATCTGCTTTTGCCTTTGATAACACCGCTGATCTCTATTTGTAGAGACTGTTATTAATACGTTCTTTGAAAGTATTATATTTGTTAAGCCTACCCCCCCCCCTTTAGTCAAGATAATCAGTTAACTGTTTACCTAGTTACGCAAGAAATTAAGCCGTAAGCACCGAACTTGTACATAATAGTCAGTGTATTTTTTGTTTATTTTTTTTTTAATCGCCACATTTATAATATGATCGCATATGCTATAAAATATCATTCAAAAACAGTTTTCTGACTTAAATGAAAGTTTTAATTTCATTTATTGGGCCTGATAAATAAATAAATGTATTTTTGACAATATACAGTTTTTGACAATAAACGTACAGTCGTTAAAAAGACTTTGGACTACAGTCAACGTCGAAGTTCAAACTTACTGTTTATTTGCTTTTAAATGAACTAGAACATAAAATAAAACAAAAAAGCTAAAACTTACTAAAAAAAAAAAGCTAATGATTCAACTACTAGAATCTACATTTCTCTTCACTGAAATGCGAACAAAACGAAACCACAAAAAGCACGATTTCAGGTATGTTTATGAGATCTACTGGTCTCAATTATATTTAGTGTAATTATCATTTAAGTTACATCGTTCATTACCAAACGGATTTCGCAAGACGTTTAAGCATCCATCAGATTCGTTTTATTGGAGTTATTTCTGAACTGAAGATGGATGGATTTTAATATTAGGTATTTTGAATCCATCACAAACTTTTACTAGTGTTCGTTCAATCATTTGCACGTGAAAAACGTTCAAGAATTATATATTACAAGAGCTTCGCTATGGTCGAATGAAATTGAAGGGGTAAGGGATGTACACCAAAATGTCTGTACATGGATTAATGTTGGCTTTAATCAGATTGATTTTTTTTTTTTTTTTTTTTCTGCAGGAAAACGATTCGAACTAAAAGGAAGAATTCTGCACTGGCTAGATACTACTTGATGGCATTTCGTATATAGGATGTACTTAGATTTGTCCAGTGATTATTATTATTATTGTGAACGAGAATGTCGACATTCACATATTTTATTCGTTTTCATTATTAATGGTTCTTCTTGTAATATCTTTTACTTTTCTTTTCACTTGTACAGTTGACAGCCCGTTTCGTTCATCGTGTCTTTTTTTTTTTTCTTATTTAATTTCTTGCATTTTTTTTTTTTTTTGCTTGTTTTTGACAACGACGTTTCTTTCTTATTTATTATGTATGTTATTTTATTTTATTTTTTTAAAGTCATGACTTGCCTCTTTCATGCACGCATGAAATAGACTAGTCATATTTACATAGTCTCTAAGCAGTAGTGTTTTATTATTAACATAACCGTCAGTGATAATAATTGTGCTGACGCTATGTTGGCCTCAGCTAACAATAGTGTTGCACGTGATAAACGACTAAAATATACATGCTTGAAATACAGCAATCCACAAAGTTAAATAGTTATTTAACTATTTTATTTTTATTTAATGCATTTTTACAAGATCATATATTAAACAGTGCGCCTATCATATCAGCACTAAGACAAAGTATCTTTCTAGGAAAATGTTTAAGCATCTCAAGCTTTTCCTAATTCCAAATTGTCATTTCTCCTTACTTTCTAGTTGCAAATGGGTGGAGCCACTGGCCGAAAGAATGCCATACTGTTTCTTCCCGGAAGGCTACGGCTATCGCATGTCAGATGATATTACCATTACCCAAAACGGTTACAAAGTGGACCTGCACCGAAATCCGAATCTGACTGTACATGGCGGAGAAGTGTATAACATAACAGTGCAAGTATTTCTAGAAACGGACACCAGGTTGCGCATTAAGGTAATTTTTCTTACTTAGCATAAGATTAATATAAATTTTATAAGAAGTAGGTGAAATTATTTTCACCTACTTTTTAAAAATTATTATGATATAATTTCGCTATTTAAAATGATAAAATACTGACATTAAGGAGAGAGAAAAAAAAATGCTCCACTAACAAAAATACGAAAAGAATTTTTTCTTTGTAGGCCTTTTTTCCAGCCGATTCAGAGTAGCCCTTTGGGGCAGACGAGTAGGGTTTTTATTCTACCGGACGAAAGACGTGTTTTTCGTTTCGCAACTCAGTAAAATCTACTGAAGAATATGCGAATACGTGCAAATATATAGTAATTAAGATTAGGAAACATTGCCTCTTATCTAACACGCAGTGAAGGTGCACTCAACCTCGGCGATGAGGGAAGCGGGGATCTTTGCTTACGGATTTTCAAAAAGTTAAAGATGAAAGAGCGCAGTCTTCTCTCGTGGAGAAATAAAAGCGTTACTGGATTTTGTTCTCCCAAAATTCAAGTGTCCATGTGAAAGAGGAAATACCTAAGTCTTATATAGAAATCGTGGGTATTAAAGATCCAACATTATTTCAAAACTGAATATATGTAGAAACTTCGGACTGACCAGAGAACGTATGAGAATACAATCCTCGACATGGAATTCCCTTAGCTTGCACTACTTAAAAGACACGAGCTCTGCCCAAGCATCCGTATATTTACCTTTTATTAGTGTTGGATCTTTAATATCCACTATTTCTATATCATTTACGTTGCCAAAATGAAGCCGTATGCTTTTTCTTTGATAAATGCCCAATTCTTGATATCATAATCTCCCATTTTAGGAGGCCTTGCACGTTTCTGCATTGCACCACGGTGCTCACGAGTCGAGGTAATAATCATTTCAACTGGATTATCTTTATCGAACAAAGTTATTGCAATTGGTTACGGTTTATTGTTTCTGTTAGTGCCAACAACTTCGGTTATATATGCGTGTTATCATAGAAAGCATTTTACTAGAAGAAAAATGCTTTCCTGTTGCATATGTTTGTAGTTATTGTTATTGCCAACCATAAAAGCTATCTTTATTAAAGATTTACGATTTTATCGAGATCACTGTCCCTGCATTATTTTCATTAAAACAACTTGAAAAACAAATAAAGTACTGTTTGTCCAATAAATTCTACAATCGCCAAAAAAGAAATAAAAAATTACGCAACAGAATAGCCCTCATTGTTAAAATTATCATGCTCTCCCAAAAACGCAGAGAGAAAGAAGAAAAAAAGATTATTGAATCCATTACATTTCTTGTAACAGTGAAAACTGCTTACATATAATGCGCTTTTGTCAAATAAATTTTCCAGACCATTTTTCTAAGAACATTATTGTTTTTATATGACCTCTAAGGACTCTAGACCGATCGCAAAAGGATATTCTAAAAGATACATAATCCATCACTACACCACGCAATCTTTCGTCTACTAAAAAAAAAAATAAAAAATAAACTAGCATTTTTTATAAATAAAATAGTATAAAGCAATTCTGTCATTTTTAATGCGAGGAATTAAAATATTGTACATTATTTTTGTTTTCAGATATTCGATCCAGCAGTACCCCGTTATGAAGTACCTATAGAAGTACCACCACCTCCAGAAGACAGGGCGACCAATCCTATGTACAACATTACGTTTACTAATCAGCCACAGTTTGGAATCCAAGTGACGAGAATAGAAACTAACGTTAAGATGTAAGTCCATGTTAAATATGGATGCACGAACAAAGAATGCATTGTAGAAATTAGTACAAATGAAACGCGTGTCATTTCTAAAATCAGAATTAAATTTTATTTGCAAAATAACTGAAGACGAGCTTTAAGCACTGGAGGAATAAAACCTTTCAGCAACCAATGGCATTTACGAACGACAATGAGTCTGGTATTGATTCTGGTAGAGAAGATGCAGATGGTGAATACCGATTCAGCTTTTGCTGCATAATCTTAATTTAAAGAGGCAACACTTTGAAAGGTCACCGATCGATGGATTTTTCGTTCGTCCGTTCTATACTTCAGCTTAGCATGTAACAATACTAGAATTGAATTCTCTTTTTGTATGTGTCAACAGTTACACAATTTTTACCGATTGACACAGAAACAATCACCAAGAGTAAGTAACACGTCACTGGTATCTTATCTAAATTGGAAATTTGCTAAAATCAAACTGCGTCGAATAAAACAGAATTAAAGTTTGCTCTATAACTTGTTTGTTGACCCTGCATCACTCTATCAATAGGGAAGGAGAATGCAAGGTTTGTAAAATATGGTTTTCATCCAAACAAATTTCCTGCGAAAATAAATTTTGAATTATGTCCATTTTCTTTTTCTTCTTCTTGCAATCATTCACCTCCCCAGAAAACCTTTCTGGTGCAAAATATCATTTTAAATAATTTAACTACTTATAATGAAATGAATTTTCGTAATAGGTGCGATGTTCTAGCGTTTGTACCAGTAACAAATGTAAGCACGCAATAAGGCGTATGGATTCAAGAGAAGCGGAATGCTAGGGAATCAGTTATTTGCTTTTTGCCTTATTTTTTTAAATATTTCTGTTTCTAATCAGAATAGTTAATGAAGAACATTTGTCGGTTTATTTTCAGTTTTGACACGAACTTTCCAGGAATGATATTCTCCAACCAGTACCTTCAAATTACAACGAAATTGGCAACACCTTACATTTACGGACTTGGAGAGCACAAAACAGATCAGTATAGGCACAGTACAGACTGGACAAACTGGACATTCTTTTCAAGGGATCAGGGACCTTTGGTAAGTGAATAATTAAATACATATATTTAGCATATGATGATAGAATAGCCCTGAGGCTCACCCCATACCAGGAGGTACGGCACTATCTCGTGACATCGATATCGTGCTGTTGCTAGTAATGTAATTTTATATGTAAAATGCGTGTATTCGGTGACCGATTTCTTGATTTTGAAACATGAAGGGAGTCCACGATTCTTCACGTTCCTTGAAGAGATTCGATCTTTTGGTCTTTCCAACACCAAAGGGCAATATCGTTAACCGCTGAGCTACGATGACTCGGGGGGGGGGGGATGCTGGCGACTAGCCAGACTAGCTTAAAACTTTGTGCATTGCTGGAATGGAAAAAAAAATGTTTATCACAAAAGAGGAGGAACGGACAGTAGAGGGCGCTGATTCGCTATTGAATTCTCAGATGAAATCGATAATATATGTTTGAAAATTCAAATCAATGCATCTAAGTTCGGATAGGTCACATGTATAAATCAGAAATTCAGCGATAAAATCATCTCAAAACCAGAGCAACAATAAATATTGCAATTTATTACTATATATTACAAATAGAACCATGTAAATAGTTTGACGAAAATAAAACGAATTTACCTATTATGAACTGTTGGAATGTTTAAAGCATGTTCAGAGCTATGTGATAGACGTTTTCATGTGTTAGTAATGATATCACCACAAACCTGCTTATTGGAGGTATTAGACAGCATGAGAACGACCATAATTGATCGATTGCTTACCTAATCCTTTAAAAAATAAATATAAGAAACGTTTCTTATATTTATGTTTATAAAAAAAAAATATAAGAAAACTTTCTTGAACGTGGAAGTAAGCAATTTCACCAAAAATCAGGAAGTATCGAATTTTTAAATCTCGATGTGTGTGTGTGTGTGTGTGTGTGTGAGAGAGAAAGAGAGTATACAGATTTTTTTTTTTCCTATTATGAATATAAGTTTATTCATGAAAAGATGGCAATATAAATTTATTGTTGCATCATTTGTAATTATGAAACTAAGTTTTAATGCTAATAAATTTAAAAAAATAAACTTTTAAACAACGCGAACGAACATCCCTCCAAAGTACGATCCATGATACGTAAAACGAAATGATGGATAAAATTAAATTAATGGGATAAAAATCCCTTATTATTTTACAGCCAGTATGCGAAACTCTAAGATCGAAAACTACGATCTAAGAGTTTCATGCCGAAGAACTATCGGCGAATCCAAGCGTAAGTGACCACCTGGTAGTACAACACCAAGCCAACTCGAAGCAAAGGTGGAGCAAGCTCCCTCAGTATCCTTGATATTTTCTCATAATGTAAAAACACACAGCTCCTAGGAGTAATACTGCTTTACATTATGAGGAGAGGTCACTACCCAGACCGGTTTCAACCTTTTTTTTTTGGGGGGGGGGGGTCTCATCAGTGAGTAGATAGACCTGGATGATATCAAAGTTTAAGTGAAAAGAACTTACATACCTTCACTATACGAATGCAAGAAAGGTGTGCCCATATATTATATTATAACTAAGATGAAAAACCAAACGGGTATTTTTTTTTTTTCTGGCGAAGTTAATTAAATTAATGGGATAAAAATCCCTTATTATTTAACAGCAGGTATGCGAAACTCTAAGATCGAAAACTACGATCTAAGCGTTTCATGCCGAAGAACTATCGGCGAATCCAAGCGTAAGTGACCACCTGATAGCACCTACTCACTGATGAGACCTCAAAAAAGGTTGAAACCGGTCTGGGTAGTGACCTCTCCTCATAATATAAAGCAGTATTACATCTCCTAGGAGCTGTGTGTTTTTACATTATGAGAAAATATAAAGGATACTGAGGGAGCTTGCTCCACCTTTGCTTCGAGTTGGCTTGGTGTTGTACTACCAGGTGGTCACTTACGCTTGGATTCGCCGATAGTTCTTCGGCATGAAACTCTTAGATCGTAGTTTTCGATCTTAGAGTTTCGCATACTGGCTGTAAAATAATAAGGGATTTTTATCCCATTAATTTAATTAACTTCGCCAGAAAAAAAAAAAAATACCCGTTTGGTTTTTCATCTTAGACATGATGAATAATTGTATTAGGTGAAAAATATTCGATGTCGACCAGATTTATAAATTACTTTTCGGGTTCAGGATATCCCCAGAGTCTGGAGAAAAAAAGTCCATCTGGCATGAAAATTGATATCGACATTAGTTAACAGAAAATGATTATGCGTCAAAGAGGGGTGAAAACAATACAGTTTTTCTAGAAAAACTGAAAACAATACAAGAAACATAGAAAAAGTCATTTTGGGGGTATAAGGAGAATGTCCGACAACAGACGGACAAAAGGAACAACAGAATGGACACCAAGAACTGGTTACCGAAAAGCAGGTAGACCAGTGGTAAGATGGAATGATGAGATAATAAGATGTGGATATTTATGATGGAGAAATGCACAAGATCGGCAAAAATGGAAGAAGCATGGAGAGGCATTCGTCTAGTAGTGGACTGAAGAAAGCTGTTGATATTTTCTACTTCACATTTATGAAATGTTTGTAAAATACTTACACAAATTTAATAATTAAAATAAAACTCACATGGAAGAAATGCAGTAAACGAGTCGTATAACAAAAGTTTATAGTCTGCGTCATTGATAATACTAATAGAGGAATGATTGCCCTTTGGTTTTTCGCTTCCTGTCCAGCCATTTCATTTGTCCCAAAAGGTGGCTTTCAGATATAACAAAAAAAACTAACGAATACCCTTTTTGAGAAATATTTTGTCAGAATTTTACTTTGAGCGATTCATTTTTGTAGTTACAATAGTAAATCTCTTGTATTCAAATGATACTTAAAGAAACTTTTCTAATATTTATTTTTTATAGGATCACTCCAACATTTACGGCGTGCATCCATTCTACTTGGGATTGGAAGACGACGGTAAAGCATACGGAGTTTTTCTACTGAACAGCAATGCTATGCGTAAGTCCTGGCCAGTTCTTTTGAAAGTAAGACTGTTCGTCCACATAACAATAATAATATGTTTGGA
Organism: Typopeltis vanoorti; assembly: GCF_054136105.1. NCBI lineage: Eukaryota > Metazoa > Arthropoda > Arachnida > Uropygi > Thelyphonidae > Typopeltis > Typopeltis vanoorti. The sequence goes on from NC_143568.1 coordinate 91,614,504, forward strand.
GGTTATAATGACTGTAGTCTCTAAACGTTATCGTGAGCGCCTTAAAAATATGATGACCACCTTTAATACCCCGTAAACAGTGTTGTGCTTGCTTGCTTTTCAGGATGGTTGGAATTATGACCAACAGCTAGGGGATAGAGAAATATTAAACATTTCATAACCCCCCCCCCCCGCGTTCTTTTATAATCAAAATCCGCCATTATCCGTGATTGAATGATTTATCCGCTGACTGTAAAATCTTCATAAAACCTCAATTGCAATGTCTTTTATTCTACTGTTATAACTATTAATTATTAGTTTATCTGTTTCCTTATTAGAGGTGGGTCTACAACCACACCCAGCACTTACTTTTCGAACAACCGGAGGAATTCTAGATTTCTATGTGTTTCTCGGTCCATCACCGGAAACTGTGGTGAAGCAATATTTGGAGGTAGGTAGCATAATCGGAAATATAGTTGGAAATTTTGTATTATTCTGATAGTCTGAATTTAACTGAAATATTTTAATAATGTTGAAGCTCAAAAATGACTACGTGATATAGTGGAATATTTTGAAATTATCGAACCAGGAGTCAACAATGTTTCAAAGAAGAAAAAACATTTTTAAAGTTTCTTTCTTTGTCCAAAATATTTTGAGAATCACAGTTTCTGCTAAAACCTAAAGATATTACTGAAAATATGCATTTGGGCCTATTCATATGGGCAAACCAGAAAACGCAATACGATTTCAGGGATTTGGCTTCCAGTGATCAGTTTTTGGTGCTTTCCGTTATACCGATTAAAGTCAATTTAAATTTTTCCCTTGATCAAGATCCACAAATATCGCAGGAAATAGTAACGGGAAAGATTATTTACACGTTACAGCTTCGATTGCACTGAAATATTTCATATAATGTAAGTTGTGTACGGTTCTGTCACTAATTGTTCTTGGTTTTTTACCAGGTTGTTGGCTTTCCCATGATGCCTCCTTACTGGAGTTTGGGATTTCAGCTTTGTCGATGGGGATATCGAAACGTCAGCGAAGTTCGAAATGTCATTGAAAGGACAATCGCAGCCAAGATTCCTTATGTAAGCGTCACTACAACTACTGTATGTTACTTGTTTGGGGAGGAGGTTAAGTCACAATCCGCCTCAAAAATTAGATGGATAACATTGAGAAAAATCCCAGCATGTGCCAATTAATAATACAATTAATGAATATATTTTGGCTTTTGTTGTTCCATTTTATCAAAACCTAAGCCGATTTATTCATTCCAGGACGTTCAAGTATTTGACATCGACTACATGGACCAGAAACGCATTTTCACAGTCGATCCAGTCAACTATGAAACACTTCCAGAATTAGTCGACTATATACACAATAATGGCAGGAGAGTAATTCTTATACTGGTAAGTTAATCATAAGTAAACACATCTATTCTATCTGACCACAGTACCTTGTTATTCATTTTTCTTTTTTTTTTATTTGAGAATTACTGAATATAATTCTGATTTTACAGGACCCTGCTGTAGCATATAACGAAACTTTAATTGGAAAGTACAGCGCACTGGATGATGGTCTCAGTATGGGGATCTTCATTAAGCTTAATAATTCGATTCTGGAAGGAGAGGTAAACATCTCTTGAATTTACTTTACTGATTAGTGCTTTATAATTCGTTTCATGGAAATCTTGAATTTCTTTTTCATTCATTAACTCTGCTATTCTGATCTTTGATAACACAGTCAGCCAGTGTGGTATCCAAGATCGATCAATTACTATTCGTATCATTCACATTTATCTTGAAACACAAGGAAATGTAATATTTTCCTTTCGGACATGAGTATATTCCATTAAAATATATATTAGTTTTCATCAGTTGCTTGAAAACTTTTGGAAACGATAATGGAGAGGACTGGATGCAACTGACAATAATAAGTGGCCCATGGTGTTGGCTAAAAATGCCTCTGTAGCCAATGGAAAGGATCTGTGAGTTTTCTTAAGGAGAAAGCGTGTAGTGCTGATGATTGCAGTAAACTCTTTTAGGGATCTTCTCCTTTTGATGAAGTGCAACTGCCAAATATAATATATTCAGCGTAAAGGAGCTTCTCGGTGTTAACTTTCGATAGACGTTATGACAAATCGAACTCAACATTACTATCCACGATATTGACATTTGCACTAACTCTGCATTTATTTTTGTGGAATATTTTATCTGGATTTTTTTGTATAAATTTCCAGACCCAACTAACGTTATGTGTCTGTTCATTCTTTTTGTTGTTTTTTGTTATATTATTTATTTCATCATAACATACTATAGTGAAATGTAATGGTGTTTGTTCTGTAGGCAGTTAAATGATCAACATTTTTAAACAAGTTTAACTTTCAGAAAACCAACTGATAAAAATATTCTTGTAACTGCATTGGTATACATACAAATTATAGGGACAATAGTAATTCACTGCTTGTCCAATGATCTGTAACTTTAATGACAAAAACATTTTTGGCTTTCTTTTATTTCAGGTTTGGCCTGGTAACACTTACTACCCAGATTTCTCCCACTCCAGCGCTCTGGAATATTGGTCCACACAATGCGAATCCCTTCACAATAAAGTCCAATACGACGCCCTTTGGATAGTAAGTAAGACAGTTTCATAAAATGAATGATGCTAAGTGTGTATATACAATATATGTGTGTAAGTGTGATATAAACAAAAAAAAAAAAAGTATAGCGATATAATTTGCTTTTCTCGTAAACTACGCTGTACGGTAGCATGCCTGGACTAGGGCTCAAGGGGAAGGGAAGAAGCTGGCACAAATTCCCGGAGTCCGGCGGCCTGGTTATACTGCATTTTTTTCAGGTCTTTCTCGGGAAAATTTTTTTCTCGGTGTAACTCCCTCGTCGGCCCTGGACTGGAAAAAATATCCTCATATGTATACAAGATCACATCTTATTTGATTGCTCAAGTCTGTGTTGCTATCGCATATAGGTCATGTTATCTAAGGATCTGCTAAGACAGACTTTGAATCCTGGCTAATGAAATCGTAAATTACAACCAACCAGCCACTTCTTATAGGCTAAAGTTCAGCACGACTGTCAATACAGCTTCACCAGCCTAATGTAATGACTGAATCAGAGGTTAACTTCCCAATAATCTTTATTATATCGATCGTTTCGAATTGCTAAAGTACCTACTGTATTCAGTTGCTTTCAGTTCCATCAGGAATCCTGACGCCTTCCTATTTGAGAAGTAAATCAAATGTTTGTGATTTAAAACTACTATAAGATGAAAGGTAGCTTATTCAAAAATTCTCTCTAAATTTTATTCATATTACTTGCGATTCCCACTCGTGCATATGATCCATGTTTCTGTTCCTCTCACAGCCAAAAGGTGTGCCATTGAAGACAATGATGTGACAGAAATGAATGAGATGGTTAGGCGATGTTCTAAGGTTACGTAATGTGAAGGAGAGCGGGAAATCTTAGTAAGTTGAATCATTTTAGCGAAATGAATCAGGTGAATCAACTCACCTCAAGGGGTCATCACTGTTGGCCAAGCATTATGACACCAAAAACTGTAAGCTGTTTCTTTCCTATTTTTGTATTTATAGAATTAAGTCGGCCACTTCCAATCACAGGACATTTAATGACTGATCTTTATGCCTGTGAACAATTATTGATGAAGTAAACTGTCATACTAATTGCATGACAGTTACTAATTGTAGCCTAGGAAAAGCATTGACGAATTATATTCTGGTTTACGATAGTGTAAGCAAGCAAACGTTTCTACCTGAAGTGTCTTCATGTCTAGCTACTTGCATAATGAGATGGGTCACTTCACTCCAAGTGTCCATAATGCAAAGCACAACTCGTAGGATATGTATATTGGCTTACATTAAGAAAAACATTACTCTAACGGTCTCAATAAAGATAAAAAATTAGTGGAAACAGATCTGTAGGCAGCGAAATATTGAAACCAACTGCATGGTGGGTGGGGGCGGATATGGGAGTGTATAGAGAGCGAGAGAGTATGAAAAACAGTACCTTGAAGGTACTGGAAGGCTGTGACAGTTTGGAAATGGCGAGAATCAGAGATGGTAAAGGTCATTCAAAAATTGCCAGCTACTTCATTCAGTATTTTTTTTTTTCAAAGTGTGCTTCAAACATCCAATAATATCTTATTATCTTCAGATTTTATATCACCTTTATAGTCTCTGATTCTTTCTTTCTTTGGTATTTTTCCTCCATTTCTGCCTTAGTATAAACTGATTGGTCAAATGAAGAGTCAGCTTTTCAGCCAGCAGGTTTAAATATTCCATGGCGAACAACATAGATGTTTTGTGAATGTCTTTAGCTAGAGGATAGTTTCATAGCTTGGTGTGAGACTATACCGCTTATCGAAGGCATGAAGTGGCTGAAAAGTGCCATTAACCCTCTGGTCCTCTAAAACCCTTTTAACTGGCCCTGAACTGCTGGGTTAATTTTAAATAAATTTTAGCGCGCTCTGCCTTTACTTCTCAATGTTATCCTCTGCTATACAATAACCGATCACACGGAGCGCAAAGATCACTGTTCCAGTTTTGTCTTGTGTTTGTGTTAGATACGACTTGCTTGAGCTAACAACGCTAAATATTTACATCAGAGTTTTGTTAACTAAACGAAGTATTGTAATTTCATCTGTTACGTGGTGTTTTGACAGGAATATGGAATTATAGGAATATGGAATATGGAATTAAACTTTACTCCTCTGCACTTGAACTGTGTCACTTACTCACTTTAAGCTAATGTAACATCGTTCCACCATTTAAAAGGCTGATTTCAGCACAGACAAGTTTAACTATTAGGATGAGCCACTCAGGCAAGTTTTTGATTAACGTCTTGGGTAGAATTCTCTTCAAACTCCTAAACTGTTTCCCTACTCGACACACGTCAATTCGCTCAACACATTATAGAACGAATTCACACTGTTATTTACATTAGCATATTAGAAGCATTATTAATGCAAAGGGTACAATGACTGAAGCAACCAGGACCGTAGTTAGGGTATATGCCACTCCTATATCTGAATTATAAAAACCAAAAAGTTTTTATAATTCAGATGGTTGTCCGCCCTCCAAACTCGCCCCTCCTGTGCATTGTCTTAGTTGCTTGGTTACGACGGCCCTGAAACAATGGTTTTTGTATTATTAATAATCGGTGAAAATATAAACGAGTAGTCGTAATGTGAAGGAAAGATTGTGTAAGAATCACACAAATGGGCCAAAAAAAAAAAACAGGAATTCAATTCGCCCCGAAGACGAGAATTGCAAAAATCATAATAAGTGCTTCTTACAGAAATGGAAATTGTAGTTCTTAGGGAAAACAGTATGAGGAAAAATGTTTCAAAGAACTAAATATTTACAAAGCCAGGGTGGGATCAAAAAAGGATGAAAAGAAGTTGTTCAGTTGACTATCAACTACTTATGTTTTACCAGGCTTAAAGGTAATTGGAGGAATGACGATTTATTTCTAGAGTGATGGTGGAGATATTGCCGTTAATGGGGAAACAGAACACAAAATAGAACTCATCAGACGACGAATATATTTACGTTCTGTTATTTTAATTGCCTACATACTGCCACTGAATTGGAAACTATTATTTAATACCATGTTGGATCTCCTTTAGCCCAAAATGCTACAACACCTTGTGGCATCAATTCCACAAGGTGTTGGATTGCATTTACATCTACAACATACCAGACGTTCACCAGAAAGTGTTTTCATTGGCTTAAATTTGACGGAAGAATAATAATGATTTCTCCATTCTAGATCTGTTATCCTAACATGTCCCACACACAGTGGCATAGCTAGAGTTGTTGCCGCCCGGGGCGGTCCCTGAGTTTGCAGTCCCTCTCAATACACACCAGAAATATTACAAAAAGTCAAAACGACATATAAGGAAATAAATTAAAACGCTATGTTTATTTTTGAAGTAAAACTTTAATTTCAGCATTCTAAAATGTTTCTTGCTTTTCTGTTAGCAAAATCATCGATGGCATTGGCGAAGTCTATTTCATAGTAATGTAGGTAATTCTTAATCAATTTTATTTAGAAAAACTTCTCTCACAACTAGCAATTGTGAGAAAAATTCGCAGTAGTATTACAATATTTGGAACTGAGTTCTCGAGACTGTATTTTAGAATTAACTGCAAAAGTTCAAAAAAGTTCAAAGTGCCGCCCGGGAAGGAACTACCCCCCCCCCCCCCCATAGCTACGCTACTGCCCACACATTCTCAATAAAGTTCATATCCGGACTTTGTGTTGACCAGAGAAGATGGTGAAAGGCGCTGTCATGCTCTCTGAACCAATGCTAAACAATTTTTGCGCGATGGTCAGTAGCGCTGTCGTCCATGAAACAACCATCATCTGCTATGTAAAAAGTCAGTCAGCATTGCAGGATGGACTTGATCGCAACAATACTCACACATTCCTCAGAGAACACGGGACCTTCCAGAAATGTCAAGGAATCCGTTCTTGTATGAACAAAACATTCCCCACGCCGCCTCCAGAACCTTGAGTTGTGTTTACAAAGCAAGCCGGGTTCAATGCTTCATATGGCTCCAGCCAAATTCTCTGCCTACCGTCGGTACAAAGCAAGGTGACTCGTCGGACCACGACTTTTTTCCAGTGTCCAGTCACGGTGTACCTGACACCAATGTACACGAGCATATTAGAACTTTCCGAATCTCCGCAGAAATCAGTGGTTTCCGTATGATCATGCGACTGACAGTATCGATTCCCTTCAATTCCCTGCGTAGAGTTCTGTGAGATGGGTCGGGAACAGCTTTCATTAAATGCTTCGGTCAATTGCTGCACACGGGAAGTCCTGTATGTCCGTACAAGTCTTACGTAAGAGGACGGCGATCTCGTTCCTGACAGATTGTCTTCGGACCACAGTTGCGCCTCTAAGACAAGCAATGTAGGTTATTTTCACACTGATTAAACACCTCGGATATCTCATCTTTTCAGAAATCAGTCAGCGCTGCTGTTTTTCAAAATCGTGGGCCCAGCCAGACGAGTACCCGCAATAAGCCCTTTATCGAACTCCGAAAGAATCTGTTTTTGCCATTGTGATCAACACTTTTACTGTCCAGCAACATTCTTAAATAGTTGACTAGAACACGTGGTGACATTGACCAAGTATTTTGCATATACGCTGAGTAAGTGACATTTACGTACATCTGCATAAAAGTTTCTAATTCAGCGGCGGGTATGTGAATCAATACTCATGCCACCATATTTTAAAATCATAACATTAAATCAAAACCGAATTCTGTTCGCATTCAGTAATTTAAAAAAAAAAAAACGATTTAAGATTTAAAATATGAGTACTGTTTTTATAATCCAAAAAATAAATTCCTTTGATTTCTTCGTGACTTATTCGGGATATACTCGTGAGCCAAAACATTACGGCTAATAGCCGTAATGTTTTGTCGTAATGTCGAACACGCTATTACCTAATAGCGTGTTCGACCTCTTCTGGCCAAGATAATCCCTTGCACACGTCTTGGTATTGGCTCCATTGGACCACGAAGGGTGTCTGAGGTATTCTTGACCAACTAGGCGGAATAACGTCCAGGAGGTAAGCGAGTGAGCGAGGCACTGACATCCATACTGCGTTCCACGTGATCCCACAGATGTTTGATGGGATTCAAATCAGGAAAATTAGGCGACCTAGAGAGCAAACGGGCCTTTATTTGCACAATGTGCTTGCACAATACGAACACTGCAACACTGGGCAGAGTCCTATTGGAAGAATCCAGATCCATAGAGTCACATGGTAACTATGGAGTTGCCCTACATGGTTATCTGACCTGAAACAATTCCCCAGGTAAGAATGCGGGATCAAGTGTATTTAATGGGGATGAGAGAATCCACTGATGTTCATGAGAACAAGTCCTATATCAGGATACTGCTACCACCAGCCTGCTTCTGTTCAGCCGAGTAGTCTGGTTGGCCGTAAAGATCTTCGGAAAATATATGGAAATAAAAAGAATAAAAACGCATTCCCTCCGAAAAGAATCAATCTTAAAAAGGGAAATCCCTTAGCGCCGTAAAGAAAAACAAATATCTCAGCAAGGAATTGAGACGGTGGTAAATGAGAGCTCAAATTCGCCTTCGATTACATATTTCGGGATATACTCATGAGAGATTATTCCTCATATTCTGTTTTAGTTATTCGTATATTTTTCATTATAATTAAAACAAAAACGATAATAAATATCCATTATTCTATAGCCAAGAAATCAAACAATGTTTGCTTTTCGAAACATGAAAAGTTTCAAAGCTATCGACAGTTTACGAAAACTAAAAAAAAAAAAAAAAAAAATGTTGCTTACTTGGAAAATAGAGATATTAAAAGCTCCAACATTATATGTATTTCAAAGCTTCAATGTTTGTAGAAACTATGAAAGTTTCGTAAATTTGACCTAAGAGCTCACGAAAATACGAATACAATGTTGTTTTGCTATTGCATTACTTAAAAAAAAAAAAAAAAAGCAGCAACCAATCAGAAGCACTAATACCAAAGCTTTTATGTTCGCTTACATTAGTATTTGATTTCACAGGACGCTCGAAAGCTAATTTGGATAATGTACCACGTCCAATACTAAGGCAACTCATACCAAAGGTTGATTTTTGTACGGAAAGGGGGGGGGGCAGAAAGTTCTGATAAACACCCAGAAACCAAAAACTGATATTAAGGCAACTGATGTAATCACAAGAAAGAGCATAATAGCAGCAGAGTTATGAAGGAACTTACGTTCTTGTATTCTTATCTCCTCGTATGTTCTTTCTTGTGGTTATATCAGTTGCATTGATATCATTTTTGTTCTAAGTGTTTATCAGAACGTTCCAACCCCCCCCCCCGGTTCGTAATCTGTCACTTTCGAAACTTAAAGTTTCAAAGGCAAACGCTATTTGCCTTCTGGTCTATAAAATAACAATGGATATTTATTATCCTTTTGTTTAATGGTGTTCGATGTGAAATTAAAGAATTTTTGGTACTTGAATATTTTTTTCTAAAATATTAAATTATATATATTTTTTTATAATTTTTAAGACGCTTTTTTTGAAAGACCAATTTGTCCAGATTCCTTCTCTCTTGTTGTTTCGTAAATAAAGGTGTAAAAAAACAGTAATTTTCTTCTTATGAACTACCTGGGCATCTTCATGGAGTCCACACTCACTGTAGGAGGTCCATATTAATCATTATTCACACAATACTTATGATGCCTCTCATTGACCTCATTTATTAGTTACTATTAGTTCAAATAGAAGTGCCCACAACCATCTACGGTCATCGGTTCCACTAGTTCGCCATCTTCCAGACCTTCCTCCCCCCTTTTTCCTTCCGCTTGTGTTATGTATTTGAAAAAAGTGAAATTTTAAAAAAAGTGAACAAAGCCACTGGAAAAAATGAATACCTGTAATTAATTCTTACTCATTTTAATGTATTTTTATGATATTCGTAGGATATGAATGAACCATCCAATTTTGTAGAAGGATCGGTCAATGGATGTGTCCGAAATTCCTGGAATTATCCTCCGTATGCCATGGGTAAGTAGAAAAACTGCAGAAACTCTCAAGTAATGAAGCATTCGCTAATGATTACATGTTTTTGTAAAGTGAAAGATTCTCACCGATTTAATATGCCAACTTTGGAGAAAAAAATCAATCAAACACTACAATGAATGAATACAGACAGCTAACTGCAGACATCACTTCCCAACAAATAATACTGAGGTATAGAGTGGCTGTATCCCCATCCCTTAATGCTAGTCAGTGGGGGCTCGTGGCTTGAAATCGTGGGGGTGCTGCAACTTTCGAAATATACATACACACTGTAAGTACAGTGTATGCGTGTTTGGATAAAATATCAAAATTTTGGTAAAATTTAAAAAAAAAATTAAACATGAAAACATATTTTTTATTATCGATAAATTTAAAGTTTCAAATAATTCAAAATTACTTTAAAATAAAATTCATTCTTTTAATTGTAATAAAGGAATGGATTTACAATTTTTGGACATTACAATTAAATCCTTTAATTGTAATGTCCAAATATTTAAAGAGACGGAGTAAACACGATAAGCACTACGAACACTACTACACGCAAAGTGCATATAAACAACAGTGGAACTGCGCCACGGACAGTGCCGCATTGCGCTAATAGCTCGCATCTCACTATAATGTGCATAAGCTTGCGCGAGTAGCAATGTGACACTGTGATAAACACAGTGCTGCTAGCGTCCTTCGCCCTCCTAAGTGCTACAAGATGGATTTTTATTATTTTTTATATAAAATAAGAGAATTGTATAGGATTGTTGATGATAAAATTAAATATATTTATATATCGAGAAAAATTGGGGGTGCTGCAGTTCTGCAGTGCCTATGCACGAGCCGCCCCTGATGCCAGTTAGTATACTTAAAACACGACTATAATTAATTAAGTAGATGGCGTATGACGATGATACCGTCTAGTTCGGACTACTTTTCACTGTTATACATGTCAAGCTAAGCTTCTAATCAAAGTGTACCCTGCTTGGTAGCGATAAGCACACATCAAATATTCAATGTTTCTTTGCAATAAAGACAGAAGATTCTGTGACTTGTGACTTAAACTGGTGTGCTGGAGATCCAAGCCCTTGGCTTTTACTCCCTTTGTCTGGTATGTGTCTCTTGAGGGAGGGGGGGGGGAGTAGTTATTGAGCAAGTGCTCGCCCTATTCGGGCTGTGTGGTTTATGGTTAGCTTTGGAATAGCAGGATTGTTTTGGGGCGTTTGTGTTTCATTTTATCCTGTTCATTATAATCTGTCGCTGTCCTTATTAGTTGGTTTGGGTGGGTGGCTGCTTGTGTGAAGTAATTTGTGGCTGTTTGTTGGAGGTATTTGAGAATTGTCGGTGTATTTGCTTCTCGATGGAGCTGTGTGTTTCGTATGAACCATGGGGCGTCAAATGACATTCTTAAACATTTGTTTTGTATTGTTTGGAGTTTTTTGATGTTGTAAGGTGCTGTGTGACTCCACGCGGGTGATCCGTATGTTATTATGGGTCTTATGATTGATTTGTAGATGAGTAGTTTGTTGTCTATGCTTAAGCAGCTGCGTCTGTTGGTTAGTGGGTATGTTTGGGCTATGACTGTGTTTGCTTTGGCGCATGTGTGTGCAATGTGGGTATTGAAGTGTAGTTTTTTGTCAAGTTGTATTCCTAGGTATTTCGTTGTTGTTACCCATGGGATTATTTTGTTGAATATGTGTACTGCGTTGTGGGGGGATTTTTTCCTCCTTGTGAACAGTATTGCTGCGCTTTTATCTCCGTTTACGTCGACCCTCCAGTTTTTGAACCAGAGTTCGAGTTCATTTGCTGCGGTTTGTAGTCGTTTTGTTATCAGTTTTGGGCATAGTGATCTGGTTAAAATGGCTGTGTCGTCTGCGTAGTAGGCAGAAATCGTTGTTTTGTTCTGTGGGATATCAGCCATGTAGATGGCAAATAATAGGGGAGAAAGTAGTGAGCCTTGTGGAACTCCCGCTGTGACTTTGCGTTCAGTGGATATTATTCCTTGTATTTTCACTCGGAATTTTCTGTTTTTCAAGTATGAGCTGATCAGGAGGACTAGGTGTATTGGTACTTTTGCTGTTATTAGTTTATGTAGGAGACCGATGTGCCATACTTTGTCGAAAGCTTTGGCTATGTCGAGGAAAATGGCACCGGTTTGTTGTTTCCAATTGAAACCCTTTGTGATGTATTCTGTGATTCTTTGTACCTGTTGTACCGTGTTGTGGTGTGGTCTGAACCCGAATTGTTCGTTTGGGATGATGTTGTTTTTGGTGGCTATTTCTTGTAGTCTGGTCAGGATTACTTTTTCGGATATTTTTCCGAGACAGGAGAGGAGACTGATGGGTCTGTAATTTTGTGGGAATTTCGGGTCTTTTCCTGTTTTGGGGATCAGGATTATGTCTGCAGTCTTCCAACGGTTTGGGAAATAGCTAAGCCTGAGCATCGCGTTTGTGATGGCAACTATGTGCATGAGTGCTTTGTGTGGTAGGTGTTTGATTAATTTGTTCGTGATTTTGTCTGGACCTGGCGCTTTTTTATTTTTAAGGTGTTTAATTATTTCGCGTATTTCTTTTGGGGATGTTGGGCGGATATTCGGTTGCTGGTTGTGGTGCCTTAGTGCATTTCGTGTCTGTCGGTGTATTTTTGTGATAAATGTTAGGTCTACATTCTTGTAGTTGGGGCTGAATTGTAGTTCTAGGCTGTCCGCGAAAGCCTCCGCTTTTTCGTCATTGCGGTAGACCGTCCCGCGTTCCCCATGAATTGGTGGTACGTAGCTTGACGTGTTGCGAAGGCTTTTGAGGAGTTTCCATAGTGCTTGGTCATTTGGTTGTATAGATCGGAGTGTGTTTTCCCAGTGTTGGTTGCGGAAATCTCTGATTGCATAGCGGACTAGTTGAGTAGCTTTGTTGAGTTCTTGCCGGTCTTGTGGCGCTAATGTTTTGTGATATTGTCTGCGTATTTTATTTTTGTGCCGAATGAGTTTTCTGATGTCTTCTGGGAGTTGGTTTGGTTTCTTGTTGGACGTAATCGAGGTTACTGCTGCTAGGCTTAGGGTTATTTGTTTTTCTAGGTTGGAGACTGCAGTTTCGATATCTTGTTTCGTGGAGATGATAGGTATGGGTCCTATGATGTCCTTGATTTTTGTGGGTAGTTGTGTCCAGTTTGTGGTGGTAGGGTTTGTAGTTGTTTCTTCGGGTGTAGCGCCCAGCTGGAGTAGGACTGGGTTATGGTCTGAGCTTAGATCGTTTATTGTTATTAGCTGGTATTGATGGTTCACGTTTCTCATGATAACTATGTCTAGTACGTCTGGTCGCCCTAACGTGCCGTAGTGTGTGGGTTCGATCGGTCCTGCGACTACAATGTTCCTGTTAGCGATGAAATTGTGTAGGATTTTGCCGCTTTTGTTTGCAATCCTGCTATTCCATGCTGGGTGTTTAGCGTTTAAGTCACCAGCCATTATTATGGTTTCATTATTGTCTAGTAGCTGTGACAGGTCTGTGGTAGATATGTGTTTGTTTGGAGAGTTGTATGTGGCATAAATTTTGAGGCTGTTTGTGTTGGCTAGGTGAACTTGTAGTCCTGTGACTTCTAGGGTTGTGAGCTGGGGGGGTTTTATTTCGTTAAATCTAAGTTGTTTCCTGATGAAGATAGCTGTTCCTCCACCTCTGGCTGTTGTTCTGTCGGTTCTGAATAGTTGGTAGTTTATTAGTTTTGGGTTGTCTGATGGGCGTAGGTGAGTTTCGTTTATTAGTATTATGTCTGTGTCTATGCGTTGTATGAATTCTCTTAGTTCGTGCATTTTGTTGAGTATGCCGTTTGCATTCCAATATATTATCTGTAGTGAATTGTTGGTGTTGGTTGTGTTATTCATGAGTGAGGGTAGAGAAGATTACTTGTGCGTTTTTCATGAAGTGTTTTGTTGATTCTTGGGTGGGGTTTGTCTTACTGAATGCCAGTAACATTTCGCCTAGGGCGGCTGTTATTTTGGCTGAGTTGGGTGGTTGGTTGTGGGTGGTGGGTTCTTGGTTTGTTCTTACTATGTCAGCATATGTTGTGTTTACTCGGGTAGTTGTGGGAGTTGCTGGTTTTGATGTGGGTGGCGTGTGTTTGTTTGTGTCTGTTGTGGAACTTGGACCTCTTGTTTTCCGTGTTGTCACTTCATTGGTTGGGTGTTTAGGGCATCCCTTATAGTTTGCAGGGTGCGGGCCGTCGCAGTTTGCACATTTTGCTGGAGTTGTACGGGGTTTAGTACAGGAAGCTGTGGGGTGTTTGGCTCCACACTTCAGGCATTTGAACTCTACCTTGCATCGGCTCTGGGCGTGTCCGTACTTTTGGCATCGGTGGCACTGTCCGGTTGATGCCCTCCTTCGAAGTGGTTCCATTCTGATGATGAGGTCGCACACTGTTCTTATATTGTATATTTCATGTTTGTCTTTATCTATCTCGATTAGTATTAGCGGCATCGGGGTTTTGTCTCCTCTGTGCATTCTCGAGACTTTTATGGGTGCAAAGCCCTGTCTTGTGAGGTCTACTTTTACTTCTTCTGTTGTTATTGATTCGACTACTCCCCTTATTACAACTTTCAAGTTTTTCTCGCTTTTTAATGCGAATGTATGGTAAGGGATCAGTGAGTCGTCTAGTTTTTTAGTGAGGTTTCTGAAATCTGTTACTGTTTCGGGTTGTATTCGTATTCCCTCCGCTGTATTTCTTGCTGTAGAGAACTTGATCTGGCTGTGTTTCATGATATTTGCTGTCTCCGTCCATTTTTCCTTCGATCGGAGGATAACTGGAGGGATGCGTTCTTTTTTTGTGTTGCTTGATGCGTCCATTGGTGTTTCCTGTAATACTGTGTCTGTGACCTTTCGTCGTTTGTTTCTGTTGATTACTTCGAAATCTTCAGTCGTCTCTTCTGAGTTCGGGTAGTGTTCTTGTGGGGAGGGTTCTGGATGTTCAACTTCTAAGTCAGTGGGGCCATGAGGTCCTTCGTCGTTTGGTGCTGATTGTATGAGTGTTACAGTGCCCGGATATCTGGTTTCCAGTTCTGAACCTATCTTCCTGAAGAGTGTTATTAATTGTTCATAGCTAAAGTTTGTTAACGTTAGTTCCTCCATTTGGATCTGCCGGTATGCTATTGTGAGTTGGTAGTGGATGGGTGATAGTAAATAGAAAATTTACTTACGGTGTCCGGGTTCTCTTCCATGCACCTTCTTTAGTTGCTTCGTAAAGACGATCCTAATCCACTTGTAGATGCGAGTTAATTCACACACTCTGTATACTATATATCCTATTTGACTATCGATCATCCAAATTTTTCAATGCTTCAAAACACTTTAAACTTCCGACCTTCTGATCTCAGTACTTCGAAAAAACCCTTAAACTGCTAAACTGCTGCGCGAAGGACACACTCACAGAAGATTCTTTGAATCTTCTGTCGCTTTATACACTGGTATTTATCCTAAAACCAGTTTGTTTGGGGCCTTTAAATTGGCCCTAATTTTTCGGGATCTCAGCTAAAGCCTCGTGCGCCTGTGCAGAAGTACGGTCCTGTCTAAAACTTTGAAAGTAACTTACAGCTAACTTCTTTACAAGAAGGTCTACAACTGTCTACTATCAAAGGATTGTTCTATTAAAATCTCATTTTAATTCTTTCTCAAGTAACAGCAAAATTCGTTAGTCAAGCTACACTTGTCGAAACCAATCATTAATAAATGATCTCCAGTACGTATGCCACCATTCTTTCACAAAGAATTAATATTCTTTGCGATAAAATATTCATTCTTTATTTATAACAAATTTCAGGAACCATATCTGACTGAAGAAGGTCTCATAAGGCTAAAAAATGTTATGGGGACTTCAAAAAGTCTAAATCTTATTTAAGATTTAGACTTTTTGAAGACATTATACATGCACAGCGGTGCTTAGTGTTGACGGCCATTATTTTAATCTTACTGCCGACTTGTTCTTTTCGCAGGTGCTTTGGGTTCGTCAGCAAAAAATGAAAAGCTCTTCCAAAAGACGATCTGTATGGATGCTCAACAGGAGAAAGGGATGCACTACAACGTTCACAACCTGTATGGTTTCTTTCAGGCCAATATCACGTTTCAGTAAGTGCTTTATATTAAAACATTTTATGTCCGCTTCATTTTATGGCCACTTATACATAAAAAAGGAGTTGAATCTTTTGAGAACTTGATTTATTCCAGCATGCAAATAACGAGCTTTGGCAACAAGTCAATACATTTACTGATTAACCCAACACACAACAATACAAAGTCGATAAAAATGATCTCGTGACAGATTTCGCTTTTCTGTAATAGCGCTACACAATAATTTATTAACAAAGTACTTAAAAAACTCATTATACGATTCATAATTTGGTTAATTACTATAATATTTGAAATCGCAGTATTCGATATATAATTTTCCTTCACGCAGTGCCTACAATGCGATATTTGCTCTTTGATCTGAAAGAGGGTTCGAATTCCGTCTGTACAAGAAGCTTTTCAACTGAAAATGGAACATAAAGGGATATTTTCATTCCGGAAACTCTTCTTAGCTTTCCTAAGCAGTTAAGTAAATTAATACAACAATAAAATACTAATCTAATTAAAACTGCAACTTGCACACTGTTACCATACATTACGATTATTTATCACTTTGCTATATTGTTGGATTAACTTATAAATTTGTTGGGTTAACCTATAAATAATTGAGCATTATGCTCAATTATTTAGAGGTCTCCTTCTCATTTCGTGTGTTTTGCTTCTTCGAATATAATAGAAATACTGATTACTACAATCGCTCACTAACGATAACCTGGATTTATTGTTACAGATAACTTAAAATTATGCAACGACCATAAAAGTTAAGCATTGATAAGAAATGTGTCGCTTGAAATCAATCTTTACGATTCATATATAAAGAACAGAAGGTTCTACTGTATTATCGTTATTTTTCTGTGTATTTTTTGCTTGAGGTGTAGCTTTTGTCATTCATCATTCCATTTTGTATAAGTTTATTATTTGGTGATCGGAACTTTCACTTCAATGTCAGATGTTTAACATTCCCTTCGTGTTTTGCAGTGTTGTTGCTGTTGCACAAGAAGTCTTGATGATGAAAATTGCGACAACTACTTTTTATCAATGAAAACGCCTTACTCACACGTCGATAAGCAAAAGTTCAAGAGAAACAATAACGTCCTGAAAGATCACTCGATGATTACAGTTCTTACAACAGTTCTTACCAGCTATTTAGTTTTAGTCACTTTAATTTAGCATAGCCAGGCTTTTAGAACCCTTGGCAAATGTGTAGCTAAAACGTCTTTTACAGTGTGGGAGTTTCGATAACTGGTAAAACGGACTGCTAGAGCACACTTGGCAACTCTCCCAATGACAAAGAATTCCTACGCCACCGGTTTTTAATCCAGCTAAACAGGTAGACGGCTGAAGACAACACAACTAACAAACAGGATAATAATGACCTCATAGCCGCTTTTGCGTAAGAATAACAGAGAAGGTCACTTCAATATTTACTCTTTCCTGTAACTTGATATGTCGGGAAAATGTAATATTGCAATAGACTAATTAGTTATTCAAATGATGATTTTTAAAGTTTAGTGACGAAATTCCTTCTCATTAATATATTCCCAACTTAGTACGCAATCCGATGCACGGAATCAGAGTTTATGCAGAGTCGAATAGAGTAAGATCATCAATAGTCTCTATTCTCTCCCTAACCGACCTGCTGTGTCATGGATGTTTTCAGATGTCTTCAGATGGCGATGAATTTCATTTTCTAATGTGAGAAACCACTCCCAAATTATCTAATCTTTAGCCTACTCATAGCAACGATGCTTGTCATGCCCATAGTGGGGCTCAAACCAGCGGCCTGTTGCTTAAAGAGAGCATGGATGTTTTGTGAATGCCTTTAAGTGGGACATGAAATTCATCGCTTCCATTATCAGAGCCCTAAAGTAGCTTAAAAACGTTCTGTGTTTGCTCCGGCTCATTCTGAACCCTTTCTAGTTTATGTTAAAAAATAACTTCCTGTAACGTGTAATTAAAGTATAGTTAAAAACATATGAAACCTTAGCCCATCGAGCAGTAATCTGCTATAGGTTTATAGTTTTTCATTTTCCATATAAAAACCTCTTGTTGCATAAATCACTGAAATAATACCACTTGCAGTTCTGGTTACTTTATGGTTGGAAATATTACGTATTTGACTATACAACTATTTTAAGCCCATTTCCTTTGTTTTAATTTTACAAATTGTAAACTACTCTTGAGTTTTTACTAAAACAAAGAGCCAAAAGGCTTCATTTCGGCGATGCAAAATTATAAGTCAAGTGGATATTAAATCCAACATTATTTCAAAGCCGAATACAGAAACTATAAACGTTTCGTACGAAATTTGACCAAAGAGCTTACGGGAATACACTCGCCGGCATTTACGAGTTGCCCTAACCGAACCTTATAGGAGAGATAATCGTTTTGCCCAAGCGTCCATATATTCGCCTCCTACTGGTCCATTTTGACAAGGTTTCACTGGCCTGACAGCTGTTTCAAAATGGTTGGTTTTCGGTTAAAGTTTCGGCCTGGTCTCAAAAATGCGACGTCATCGCTGATGAAGCTTGACAATAATGAACAATCAGAATAATGTTAATAGTGTGTGTGTGTGTGTGTGTGTGTGTGTGTGTGTGTGTGTGTGTGTGTGTGTGTGTGTGTGTGTGTGTGTGTGTGTGTGTGTGTGTGTGTGTGTGCGCGCGCGCGCAATTCTGGCATTCACGTTCTTATTATTATAATATAAAAAAATTGGCCGACATTTCATTTTTGTCCTTTTTTTTTTTTATCGTAGTACTCTGTTGAAAATAAAACCTGGCAAACGTCCAATGGTATTGAGTCGTTCTACATATCCTGGCAGTGGTCGCTATACCACCCACTGGCTTGGTGATAACAAAAGTTTATGGAGCCAACTTCGAGATTCTATTCCAGGTATCATGGAGTTCTCACTCTTCGGAATTCCATATGTAAGTGCTGCCACCTTGTGAACAACATTTACACTATCCATTCTCACCATAATTTTGTTTGTTTAAACGATACGTATAACAATAGACTTAAACATAAAAAAAAGCTAACTAAATACTGCATTTATTAATAAAAATATTAATTAAATAATCTTGCATTGTTAATGAGAAAATTTCACTTTACTCAATTGAAATTTCTCTTTTTGTTATATAAAAATCTAATAAATCATAATAAAAATAAAATATTAAATTTGTTCATGTAGTTCGTAGAAATGAACTATTAATGTTGACTGGCATTAGACTTGAACATAAGAGGATATCTAATGCCCGGGACACCAGAATATTTTGGTCTGGTTGCAAGAAAAGTGGAATAAACTTCCACTCTTCTTCTTTCATGAATAATTTTACCTTTTTTGTTGTCAAAATTTGTATGAGCGATTTCCCATAAATCCATGCTCAATATTCTTCTTTACTTCCCACTTCTACTTAACACTACTACTTGTTTAGCTTTCTAACGCTGTGCTTTTTCACTCTTTGACTCAAATATTGTATTAGGGTTTCATTTAATTTGTCTTTGTTGCTTAATAAGCATTTTTTCCCCTCTCTACATAGGTAGGAGCAGACATTTGCGGTTTTATGGGCGATACGACGGAAGAACTCTGTATGCGATGGATGCAACTTGGAGCCTTCTATCCTTTCAGCCGAAATCATAATAATATGAGTAGTAGGGTAGGTTATGTAATCATTATATTTATTTTTTATTTTACACTCTTATCGAAGTTCATATTTATATTAAATGCTCTAGAGAGAGAGAGAGAGAGAGAGAGAGAGAGAACCTGAGATCTCATGTTTTTCCCCATATATAAGTGAATTATTGTAATTTGTAGGATCAAGATCCTGCTGTAATGGGAGAAAAGGTAATTAATGCTTCGCGTCAAGCATTGAATACTCGCTATGAACTTTTGCCTTATTTGTACACGCTGTTTCATTCAGCACACATAGAGGGAGCCACCGTAGTTCGGCCACTATTACATGAGTAAGTAATTAATCTTTATATCCTATTAAATGTATTTGGTTGAAACACTTTTTTCTTACTTATTGAACAAACGTGTGATATATGTTTCCATTTCAATTCAATTACGAGAGGTGCGAAGCGAAAGCATGATTCTTGACCACTAGTCCACGACCAACAGAAAAAAAAAAAAAAGTTATTTAACCAAACATCAAATTGTTACTATATAAAATGTGATGTTACAAATTGAAACAGGAATTCTGTCTTCGATTGTGCAAGGCAGGATGATATACACATATTGTAATCTGTTTTTAAATTGTCATTTCACCTGACTGGCATACAAAATACATCTCATCGTATGCACTTGGCCGGTTAACAAAAAAAAAAAAAAAAAAAAAAAAAAAAGTTCGAGCTATGTTTATCTCCTTGAAAGTACATTTCTCCTGATTATATGCAGCGATTCTTCCATCGTTTAATGCAGGGCTGTCCAACCTTAGGTAATCCGAGGGCCGCATCACAATGCGTATCTAGTAATTTGGTGAGCAGCAGAAACACAACCTCGAAAGCTGAACAAACGAACACCACTAATGGCGCACTAATCCGGCGCTCACGTTCCCTGTGAGCTCCCGGAGCATGCGCGTTGGAACAAAACAATGTAAGAACGCTTCTTTGACACATTGAATATTTGAAAAACACGTGGGTATATAGTGATGTAAAAACACCAAATAAAATAACCAACATCGAGATTATCGATTAGTGGTAGAATTAAAATATCTAACACGCATTCGATTCAAATTGTCATTTTATTTTTTTGGCTCGTGAAAATCAAAACCCACAGGCGGGCTGCATGCGGCCCGCGGGAAATTCTTAGGACAGCCTTGGTTTAATACACTTTTGTAAGTCTTATTGACACTGTCAGCAGCAGTGCTTTTTAGTCTGCAATCATTTTCCCATTGAAGGTTATTTTTTAGCCTGATTTAACGGATAAAGATAGAGAGAAAGCTCGTAGGAAGTTGCAGGGATGACGTGTTTGACTAGGAAGAACCCAGGACAGTATGGTGCGAGGCATAATCATGATGCAGAAAACAGTCTTGCTGGAAGATCATTTCAGAAACTGTTCCGATGACATGGTATCTGGAAGAGCACGAAGGTTCTGAACTAATGATTGGTTCACTGGTTTCAGTGAGATCCATTATCTTGGCTTCAGGAGTGGTTTCTTAGTTTTGGATTTATGGCAGAAGCAACGAAGGATATGAGGCCCAGTGGATTATGTCTGTAAATTGCGATGGTCTTCTGGCAAGTTTTGCTTGTTTTGAGAGATGAAAAGCCTCGAGGATGAACTTTCTGATGCAAAGAACCTCGATAATTAAAGAAAGCGATCAGTTTTGTCTTAAAACTTCACAATCACCTATTGAGACGACTCAAATATCAAATTGGATCAGATCATCAACTACATTCATTCTCCTAGTATTATTATTTAAAATAATCCTAGTAAAATAATTTGACAACACACACACACACACACACACACACACACACACACACACACACACACACACACACACACACACACACACACACACACACACACACACACACACACACACACACACACACACACACACACACACACACACAGCGCGCGTTTCGTAAGTCTTTTTCTTTTGCTTTTTCATCATGTCTATTTCACAAATATGTTTGCACTTGCGATTAGCCTCCTCCCACCCTACACGGCTATGGGCAAGTTAATCACATACCTAAAACAGAAGATGGAAGCCGCATCCCCACATTCTTTTCTAGTATGTAAGGTCAAGAAATGTTGACAAATATCAAATTTTCCCTTAAAAAATTCCCACATATTTTTGATCAACCCTTATATTGCACAACGTTTTGAATGATTTAGAAGTTTATTTCCATTTGGTTAGACCATGATAAATTTAGTTTAATCCTTTATCCAAGTGTAAACAAGCAAAGTTTGCTCCCGAAGTATCTTCAGGACTGAGGCAACTCGTAGTAAAGGTGGGCCAAACTCTCATCACTATTTGTCTTAGTATCTCCCATAATGCAAAACACATCTTGCGGACATGTATAATGCTATGCATTAAGGGAAAGGCCACTACCCAGACCGGGTTCGACCTTTATTGAGGTCTTGTCAGTGGGAGCCAGACCCCAGAGGTGGTGATACTAAGGTGGAAGCAGAGAAGTCATATGTACCAATACGAGTTGCCAAAAGGTGTCTCACCTTATTATTAAATTACTCTGGATTTAGAGAAAGATGTTGGAAGTACTAAGACAAATAGTGATGAGAGCTTGGTCCACCTTTACCACGAGTTGCCTCAGTCCTGAAGATACTTCAGGGGCAAAGTTTGTTTGCTTACACTTGGATAAAGGATTAAACTAAATTTATTTTGAATGATTTAATTAGTCAGAATATTTTACGAACTTAAATATTTAACTACAAAAATATCTTTGCAGTCAGATATCTTGGATGCAAAACATCATCCCCCAATCGTAACCTTTTCATCGTATGCAAATACATATTTTCAAATTTCTACTCCAGTATTTCCACCTCCATATAATTTTCTTTTCTTTCTTTTTCATAGATGAAATTTTAAGATAACTTGATAATTTTTGGTTCAGTATACTAAATTCGAAAACCAATACCATGATAACATTCGAAAGTTAATTCAAAAATTAAAAATTAAGTGAAAAAAAAATATGAATCCAGACGTTAGAAATCAGAAGTAAAATTTTACGATAGTGCTAATTAGAAATCCAGTTAAGTAATTAAAATAGAGAAGCATTCTTTGTGCTTTAAAACTATTTGTTTAATCGTTGAGTATAGTTTATCTACATTTTATTAATAATAATAATAACAATACTAATTTTCACAGGCTAGTGTCGCATACATTTGAAAGTAACTTTCGAAACATTACATTTTAAAAATAAATAAAAGTTAATTCCCTTGTTAGGTTTCCTACAGATCGAAATACCTGGGATATTAATTTCCAATTTATGTGGGGACCTGCACTTTTGATATCTCCGATAGTGTACGAGGTAAGTTAAATGCTTATATTTCGATTAACCATTCTTTAATTGCTTAACAGAAACAATTACGTTAGTTTCATTAGATTTTATAAATTTTTAAAATAATACATTTGTTCAAAAGATCTCTCAAACTAGGCTATGTTTAGCCGGCTTTCTAAGAGTACAATCTGAATTTCACAGCGGAAAAAAATTTCACGATAATAATCAGGGTGTATTCATTTCGATTCTTAGGAGGTCGTGCTTAAAAGTGCTGCAATACTACTAATATTTAAATTTCAGAACAACTTTTGCAGTTTTGGTTGTCAGGTGAGCGTATAATTGTATAACAAATTAAACTATTAAAAATCGTGAAAGAGAAACAATCGAAAAAAAAAAATATCCGGTAAATATTGCATGCTTTGATGATGTAGCCGATTGAATGCGCAGCTAAACATGTATGGATAACAGCAATGGCGCAGTTATTCGATTGAATATTGAAATGAATCCAAACGCAAACTAAAGTTCTCTTCAGGGCCGTTGTAATCTACGAAGCATCTAAGGAAATGCCTAAAAGCAGCAGGTTTGGAGGGCATCAAAAACCAACCATAAAACACGTTTTTTTTTTTTTTTTTCTTGAATTTAGGGGCGGCAAAATAGTGCTTCTGTAGAAAGGCATATACCCTAACAACTGTCCTAATTTTCTTGTAACATTTTGAGAACATTTAGGAAACTACCCTTTCCAAATTGCATGCTAATACTTAATTCAGTTTTTTTTTTTTTCCCTTTGGAACATTAATTCCAAAATTGATTCTCCAAGCATTTAGAGAAATAAAGAATTTTTAATATTCCCAAAGTATTCCCAATTCATTCCTAAATTCTCTTTATTCCAGTAAATACATTCTGTGATTATGATGATCTTATTTCATAAGAATAAACTCCGAATGTTCTTAAGTGTTTTATTTTTTTTTTCGCAGGGAGCAACCGGAACCGATGCTTACTTTCCTGCTGGAAAATGGTACGATTATTATACAGTAAGTATATCTAGAGGACGAATGAGAGAAAATTGATGTGCGTTTTAAGTCAAGTAAATGATGAAAAATTCTCCCTCCTCCCCCCCCGAAACCACACCAATATCCAACTGCAATATTCATTTATGAGTACACTGTGGATATTTTTTATATGCTTCACATGAAATAAAAAACTAAAATAAACACTAAATTACGTACTACGGTCGGGGAACGCGAGTGACTTTCTTGAAGGGGGTGGGGATACCTGAAACTTTTTTTTCCTTTGATGGAGAAACATTTTGAAATCCCTTTGCATACTTGAGGTTGTTTCGTTGTCAAGCAGCTACAAAAAATCTTCACCACTTATATCAAAAACATTGCTTGCGTTATTGAGAAGTCAACATGACCTTGGCGGCTTTATAAAGTAAACGACAATATACTTATAAACATTTGAAATGTGATTTTAAATTTTAATTTGCCGATAATAACATAGAAGAGGCTGAATCTGTACAGCAAAATACTTTATATTTGGCTTTATATTATGAAAAAAGGAGTACTCATAGCTAACTTTCATGTCAAATCAGTTTATTTGCAACTTGAGGTACAAAGTAAAAAAAGAAAATGAATTTTTTATAGAAGCGAAGCTCTGCATTGCTTTACCAGTCATTAATGTATATAGAATAGTGTTTCATCAAAAGAAGCCATTTGTTGGTATTCTTTTGGAGCCAAATCTAGTTCACTTCAGATCAAATTAAAGGTTTACCGCTTATTTACGTTAAACAAAAATTAACCAGGTTCTGAAAATTATGAGGTTGTTTTTAACAGAAATATTTCTTTTCACATTAATCTCTTCACATCAATTAAGCTCTGACAAAAAAATGCATCTTCTGACACTTTTTTAATTTGCCTTTTATTTCCTATCATTCCCGAGATATTTCTGCTGTTTTAATTTTTAGGGTTCAGTGTTCAGTGACGGACCAGGAACCACTATCCATCTAACTGATCAGGGACGTGTCAATCTTCATGTGAAGGGTGGCTCGATTCTTCCATTTCAGACACCTAAAATGACTACGGCTCAAAGGTAAGGTCATTTTCCTTATCAGAAACTTAATTACTTTATATGTTACTAACACCATAGATGTGATATTCAATATTTGTCTTTCATGGCTGATGAAATTCTACTTTAAAGGTATCCAAACTGCCAAACGATACTCTTCAAAACTTTGCAAACCGATAAAAGATGAATAAAAAAAAAAAATGTTGAAATTAACCTGTGAAAATGTTTAATTTTCACAGCTTATTCAACATGCGAACGATTTTATTAGTATCCTGCTTTCAATAAATACGTAATTAAGTATTCACTGAAATGCTTAATTATAAATGATTAATTTTTAATATTTTCATAATTTATTCCGTCTTATATAACACCCACCGTATATCGTATAGGATTTCATCATGTAAAACGAACTGTTTTCAGGGAAAAAATTTAAAATAACTCCAATAAAGTATTTGTTTTCTTTATTTGGTCACATAGTGAACTACTTTTGTATATTTTGAAAAATGTGATTTTGTTTCAGTCGGACCCAACCGATGGGACTCTTCATAGCACCCGATAGTGCAGGACAGGCTGCTGGTTCTTTGTTCTGGGATGATGGGGAATCTTATGGTAAGTGCATCTCTAGTAATTACATGATAAATCTAAAAATATTAAACGCATTAAATTATTCGTTGCGCTGGTAGTTTGAATTAAGTATTAGTATTATTCGTCTGAACTTCATAATCCTAATCTAGAAAGTAAATTAATTGTTCCTGTGAATGACGATCTAGATCCTTCATACCTCGGTTTCAAGAAAGTCGAGCAGGCAAACAGGTCCTATGAAAACAAATCTATAGGCATGTCCGCCATTAGCAGATGCAGCAGAGAATAGCAAGCCGATTGCATTAAATGTCAATCTGTTATCCAAGTGGAAATCACAGCCTTAGGATGAAGGAGAGAGAAGAAGAAGAAAGACAGAATTTCTTTTTCTAACGTTTTTCTTTATTAATTACTACGCAACCATTTTCATAATTCTAGGTGAATTATGAGAATGCATCAATACAACAACGATCTAGTCTTAGCGATAATGATGTGAGGAAATAGCAGATATTTTTGTTTCAAGCGGATAATCAGAATTTTTTCCTGAAAACAGGCAAAAGTTTAAAAGAATTTGAAACAGGCGTCTGCAATCTTTCCAATCAAATGTTTCTTTGGATGGGGAAAGACCTATTTCGAATCCCAGGTCTTATATAGGGTGTCCTAAAATTCACGCAAGATTTAAATTTAGCGCCATTTGTGCGGTAAAGTGTTGCCAACGAGAAAAAAAAAGACAGCGTGACAGCTGACAGTTCAGGGTTATTAAAAATGGAGCGCTACACGAAAGAACAACGCAATTTCATTGTTGAGCAATATTTTAAAAATAATGAAGGTTTGGCAGCTACAGTTCGCAATTTTCGTACAAAATATGGTCGGAATAGTGATTTAACGTCATCAACTGTGAAAAGATTAATTAAAAAATTCAAGGAAACTGGGTCAATTAGTGATCTTATACACTCTGGCCGTCCTTCAACAAGTCGTTCAACAGAAATCATCGAAGCAGTTCGTGAGAGTGTTGCTGAGAGTCCAGGAACATCAATTCGGCACCGTGCTCTTGAATTGGGCATTTCGAGAAGCTCTCTACAGCGTATTCTCACGAAAGATTTGCATCTTTATGCTTACAAAGTTCAATTGACTCAAGAACTGAAGCCTACTGACCACACACAGCGAAGAGAGTTCGTTGAATGGATTATGGAACAACAAGTGGATGCAGGAACAACAAGGAAATTGAGCGCTGTATCAACGAAATTCAGCCACATTTATGCAAAACGGTCATGGAAAATTTCGACAAAAGAGTGCGTATGTGCCAGCAAAGCCGTGGAGGCCATTTACCCGATATGCTATTCCATGCATAACCCTATACTGTATACTTTGTGAATCAATAAGAAATTACAATTTTTAATTAAAAACCTGCGTTTTCTATCAAAATTCCTGTTGTAGCGCCAACTTCAAGCCCTGTAAGCAAGAGTGGTTTCATGGCAAGCAAGTACTGAAAACTACACACTACTAAAATCATGAAACTTCCATGCTACAGCAGGATTCAACCCCACTGTATAAAGCAATGGCAACATCTATTCGACAATCAAGGCCGGCATTTTTGCGAAAGTCGAATATTTTTTTCAATCAATCGATATATTTTTATCGATTATCTGTACTAGATGAGTTCTTACTTAATTGATGCGAGATGATGTTCTTGTTATTACATGAATATAATGAATGTAGCAGCTGCAAAAATTCCAACAGAAAATCCATTCTCATCTCTGCTGTCGAAAGCAATGAATATTTAATAAATGTACAGTATATGCCTCCTAGATTTTCAGAACGTTGAAGAAATCGTGAAGAAATACTCAAGAAATATTAATTTTATGCATGGATATTAATATTTCTTGCATGACGTAGTGATTTTAACTATCTGCTATAAATGTCATTTTTTTTTTCAAGAAAGTGAAATGTTTTTCTAGAATCTGTTTAAAATGTTTCAAGTATTTTATTTGTGTAATTTTTAATTTACAGAAACTAACCAAACTCAGGTCTATCTCCAAGTAAATTTCGCCCTTACGTCGGTAAGTATAATGTTAAATAAAAGACAAAATATAGTGGTTCCCAACCTTTTCTATAAATTGCACCCCTTGTTTTCAAAATAGCTGTTTTTAAATACTAACTCTTTTGTTCAGTGTTTATCTTAATGTAATGCAGTTATACTCAGTCAATAAACTGAACTAATAACGCGTCAATAACGTCTAAAGTGAATAACGCGTACCATCGGTTGGGAAGATAACGGCAGACTTCAAAATAAAGTTATTTTTCTTCGAAAAAAATTTTTATGAATATAAATAAAAATTTTGAGGAGGGGTAGAGTTATCTCTCTCTCTCTCTCTGTGTCAGGTTTTAATTTAATTTGCTACCTTTATCTTAACAGAACAACAACCAAAAGACCATCCACATGACCATAGTCAACAACGGATATTCAGAAGCCGAAAAACTCAGTTTTGGTTTAATCAAAGTTTGTGCTGTGACATCTAGACCAAAGAAAGTCACGGTAGATAGTCGTACAGCTATCGATTGGGACTATGATCAGGATATAAAGGTAGATTATAATAAAATTTGATTATTTTATTCAAATTGCTCATCAAAATGGATTCCATCAAGTAAGCGCTGTGGAACAGCGACCAGTCTAGAATCGATTGTTAAATTTGCCAGTTTTTTTTAGAAATGGTTGTTATATTTTGAAAGAAAATTAGAATTCGTAGTCACAATTCAAAGAGATTCTAATTTTTATAGATAGATTTTAAATTTAAATTTAAAAAATTTAAATAAATACAAACTACAAATGCTTATTATTATGTAGTTCGTATCAAATTCAGTTTTATGCACATTTTGTGAAATACCGATTTCGTTTATATAACAACTTGTATACAGTATGGCGGGGGGGGGAGTATTGAATAACTACAACAATATTATGTTATGGAGTAAACGGGTGTGGAAGTTCAATACTGTTTTTTTTTTTTTTTCCGCCATACCGAATAACGTCAATGAAGTGAAAATTAGATAAAATAGCGAGATAAAGAACGAAACAGTTTGTAACTGGAAACAGAAAAGTAAAAACCTAACTGATAAATAGACTATACATATTGATGCATATAAAAAATAAACACCTAAAAGTAATGTGGAATATACACCCTCTGTCCAAAAAAGAAACCGAACTTTTCCAAAATAGAAGAAACTAGTGACACCATCTGTTGTATATTTTTGTTGTCGAAAGCGGCAACCTCCATTAATGTTGTGTCAACTGTTTATGACATTTGTTTCATTAGAAGCCGAGTTATAGTGCCAAGAGTGACAGTGTGTTTTGACGAACGGTCGGTCGTCACGATATTCATGCCGTACTCGACGAATTCTCGCTATCAATCGCTTCAAAACTTCCAGATAAAACTCACCATTGACCGTTTGTCCTTCGAACGAATTCTTTGTGGATAATGCCCTTGGAATCGTAGAAACAAATCAGCATTGTCGTTACTTTTGACTTCTCCAAGCGACTTTATTTCGGATGCTCCTCTTCTGGTGGTCTCCACTCAGCACTCTGGCGCTTTGTTTCGGGCTCATACTCAAAACACTACGTTTCGTCACCAGTAACGATCGTTTCAAAGAAGTTTGAGCCCTTACGAGCGGTTTTAATGAAGTCCTTGCAGTGTTCAAATCGATACATTTTTTGGTCGTCGGTCAACTTGTGGGGGGTCAATCGTGAATTCAATTTACGAAGGCCCAAACTCTCGGTCAAAATGTTGTGCACAGTTGATTTTGGAATCCCTAATTCATCTTCAATCAATCTAACAGACGATTTCGGGTTTCCTTTGATGAAATCACGCACTTTTTTGGATGTTAACTTCGCTCAGTCCAGTTTTTAGTCCCGGCCCGGCTTTTCGTCGTGCTCAAGCGTCTCACGACCACTTGGAAATCGCTTAAACCATTCGTAAACTTGATTACGGGATAAACATTCATCACCGTATGCTTTTTGAAGCATTTGATGCGTTTCGGTAAAATTTTACCAAGTTTAACACAAAAGTCAATCGCAGCTCTCTGTTTGAAACACATTTTCCGACCGTTCGTCAAAACACACTGTCACCCTTGGCACTATAACTCGGCTTCTAATGAAACAAATGTCATAAACAGTTGACACAACACTAATGAAGGTTGCCGCTTTCGACAACAAAAAGATACAACAGGTAGCGCCACTAGTTTCTTCTATTTTCGAAAAGTTCGGTTTCTTTTAGGACAGAGGGTGTATTACCTCAAAGCAACTAAACATCATCTAATACTTAAAAGCTAACTCGAGAGACTTAGCAGATTGGAGTGGCTGCATTCACTCTTTAGTACGTTAGCGAGTGGCGGCTTGTACATAAGCACTGCAACACTGCAGCACCCCCAAGAAAAAAACGAAAAAAATAAATTTTGTTTGTGTTTATAAATAATAACAATGCTGACAACATTATATAAATGCAACACAACATGTTAAAGGTTACAGTTTATGTTTCGACAGTGACTGAATAGTTAATAATTGGAATTTTTCGATTAACGCTTTAGATTACGAAACAAATGCACTGAGATCTAACGCAGTGTCGTAATTATCACGTTCCGTCAGTTTCGGCTAGACTCGCCGATATTTGTTTGCACTTGTCACTGCACTTAACAAGTGAATCAGACTTGCGCGAGTTATTTCTGTGTACGAAACTTTCAATCGCAGCTCTCTGTTTGAAACTCATTATTGGTGTGTGTTCATAGGTTTCAGAATATATGAGGGTGAAATATTTTTAATAAAGCATTTTTTAATATGTAAATTTATTTATTAATAAATTGGTTACTGATTAGGAAAAAATTCATCATCATCATCATCATAAAATTCCTGCCATGTACCCTCAAGGGGTGTACAGGATATGACAGTACTACATGAAAAAATTACATCATTACTAACTTCCTATCTACAATTTTCCTCCAAATCAGTCTGTTACTTGTCAAGACTCCAACATTATCAGATCTTATATTTCTATCGTCTAAGGCACTTTGTACCGTATCAATCCACCTACATCTTGGTCTTCCTCTGGGTCGTTTTCCTGCCAACCTGGCAGAGAACACTTGTTTTGCTAATCTTTCCTCTCCCATTCTATTTAAGTGACCATACCACCTGAGATTAGCTCTGCTAACGCATTCCTGGATGCTGACAATGTCAAGTTCTATCCTAATATCCTAGTTTTTAATATGATATTGCCATTGATGCCATCTGTTAACGCCTCTAATCTTTCTCAGGACTCTCATATCTGCGGTCTCTAGTCTTTGGTCAAGTGTTTTACTTCTGACCCAGCTCTCAGATCCATAAGTTAAAACTGGTTTGAACACAGTCTTGTATACAGCTAATTTAGTGTTCCAACTAATTTCTTTCTTATTCCATATGAATTTATTCAATTGACTTCCCACGATACCAGCTTTGCTGATTCTGTTGTCTATTTCTATATTTAGTTTACCATCTTCAGTAAAAATTGTGCCTAAGTAGCTGAAATGTTTTACTTGTTCCACAGGTTCTCCATTCACAACACAGTTGACATTTTCAATGATTCTGCCTATTTTCATTGTCTTTGTCTTTTTATTGCTGACCTTCATACCATATCTATTACAACAGTTATTCAATTTAGTCAGAGAATCTTGCAGACTTGTAGCGGATTTATTTAGAAGTATAACATCATCCGCATAAAGCAAAGAGCTGACATTAACATCTCCAATTTTGATATCAGGTTTAATACCACTTTCCTTCATAATGTGATCCATATAGATAATGGATAATGTACATCCTTGTCTCACACCAGATTTAACATTAAACCATCTTCCTGTACTTCCTTCAATTCTAACTGCTGACTTACAACTCAAATAAAGACTAAGTATTGCTTGATATAATGCCCCATTGACACCATATAACTGCAGCGTATTGAATAGCTTCTCTCTTGGCACCTTGTCATATGCCTTTTCCAAATCGACAAAACTTAATTATTTTTATTATTTTGTATATGCAGCACCCCCACTTAAAATTTTCACTGGCCGTCACTGATGGTAGCCTAAACACAGTTTGCAGTACGTGTCTTTTCACAGCGACATTGCAAACCAAAGCAGTAACCTGACGTTGGGAACTGAGCAGTTTTATTGCCTTGTATAATTTAGATCCTACACATATCAGTAAAACCGCTACAGCTTTGAAACCAATAAACGGAGAAAGGTAATTAGCATGTTAGAAAAATTGTGAAAGTTTTAGGAATTACAGAACATGTTCTTAGTTGACTGGTATCAAACTGGAGATAAAAGTGTAACAGTGTACCGTAATTGTATGTGACATGTGAAGTAAGACGCCATGGTGAATGCATTCAGATCGGCCACCCCTTGATTTAAGAAGTCGGTATCATTATCGTGGGCCACTGCATTTATCAAAAGTCTGAGCAGATAGCTTTAGTGGTATAGTCCACACAGTCCAGTCGAGTAGAGGAGAGAGACTAATAGTTGACATACGTGAAATGGATGGTTGGTGACGAGAGAGTTAAGTTCCTTTGTGTATGGAAACCCTAGTGAAAATGCAGACATGAATCCTGCCTCCCATAGCCTGTGTAGCTCAGTGGATGTGGCGTTTGCACACCACGGCGTTTGACCGTACGAAGGAAGACTTCTTGGTTTCGAATCTAGTCGACGACTAGAGGAAATTTTTCTAAGCCTTTTTTCGACCGGTTCCTGAGTTAGTCTATCTCTGGCACGGGCAAGCGGGTTTTTTCTCCCGGAAACTCGGGTTTTTCGTCCCGTAAACTGAAGAAAATCGACCGTAGAACCCACACTATTTCAGACATCAAATCTATTATGTTAGGGTTAGGGACCATGAAATGGCGGCACTTGTTGAGCTGTCTCTCTTCACTGCGTGCCGCTTAATTAGTGATAACCTTGGGCCAGCTATCTCTGATTGGGTACCAGTGGAGATTGAACTGCCCACTCAGTCTCCAAAAAGTTGGATAGGGCTAAAACGGCCTCGCCTACTCCCTATACGGGAATAAAAGGCGTTAGCTGATTTTCTGATAGCTGATCTTGCCTTCCACCAAGATCTAATTAATGTATTTAAATTATGTTATGATCCATAGTCTAATCAGCATACTAGTTTCATTATGCTTGATTTTGTACTAAAACGTCTTAAATTTTGAATAGATTAGAATGGGAAATTATATCAACAAGAAACAGAAAGGAAAAGTCTCGATTTCATACGCTATAATTGAATGATTTGTTTAAATAATACTATTTTCTTTCATTAATGGAAAAGTCATATTTCCATATGCCAGTTGCCAAAAGGTGTCACACCTATTATTTTCACCTTAGTATCACCACCTCTGGGTCTGGCTCCCACTGATGAGACCTCAATAAAGGGCGAAACCGCTCTGGGTAGTGACCCTTCCCTTAATGCATAGCATTATACATGTCCGCAAGGAGATGTGCTTTGAATTATGGGATACTAAGGCAAGTGATGAGAACTTATACCACCTTTGCCACGAGTTGCTCCAGTCCTGAAAATACTTCAGACACAAACTTTGTTTGCTTGCACTTGGATTAAGGATTAAACCAAATATATAATTGGCAGCATACCCAAGTGAAAAAAACTTCCATCGACTATTTTCTTTATTTGTCATTAAGTAATTATTAAATGTAATAATTACAAACTATAATTTCTAATTAGCTGAGGAATTGTCTTCTCAACTAATCGGAAATTTTAAAGCAATGTATTTCTCTCTCTCTCTCTCTCTCTCTCTCCAGGTTCTACGACTGAAGTCGCTAAATCTCCCAATCACCGAAAGCCACGAGATCTCCGTTGAAGAATAATTATTCACGAAACGAAATTCTTTGTGATTAAAATAAACTCGACTTCACTGAAATTCATATCAGGGAGTGATACTGTAATATCCTGTAATTTAATAAATTATAAACAATCTCAGAAAATTGCATTTAAAAGTAATACATAAAATGATCATCTCTGACATTTTCTAATCAGTTGTATTTGCTCTCTCTCTCTCTCTCTCTCCCTCTTTTTTTTTTTTTTTTCTCTCTCCTTACCGATCCAGTCTCTGTTGGCAAGTTTTCAGGACGTTATGGATGCAAAACTGCAGGTACCACTTAGCAAACATTAACATACCAAAATGCATGTCCACCTGTCCCAGTTCCAGAAGTTGGCATTGCAAAGACAAGGGAGTACAAACACATGGAAAGATGGTTATAAATTGCACCGTGTTGCTAATAAAAGTCAGCTCATAATAAAAGCTAATAAAAGCTTAGTTCATTGTCTAATAAAGCTAGCGAATGACGTTTTCGTAGAAGAAAAAATATGCTACACTATTTCTAAATAACGAATGTTCTATGTGGGGTTCTGATATTTCAACACAATTGTGACATGCAATTCTTCCTATATTTGTTGCATTTATTAATTAATATAAAAGTAGTATACTGTTCGTCAGAAGCCTCCGTGGCTTATATTTCCGATGCCTTTTGTTTGAAAAGACTCGAGTTTGATTCATGTCTAGGATTCCTATAAGGGCTTTTCAACTAAAGGTGAGTTACCAGCCTCATGCAGTGTTTTTTTTACTGGAAAATTGGGTTTTCATCCACAAAACAGGCAAACCAGCAAGAACATGCCTTCATCCTAAAAAATAAGATTACGAAATCCAAGGACACTTGGCACGTTGTGGGCCTATAATTACCATTGATGATGATCCTGTTCGTTAAGCTTAACAGTTATATTTTTCAATTTCTGGTTTATCAATTGGCATACATTGATAATGGGTCGTTATTGATCACAGAGTGTAACTATAATATAAAATCCATGCATGCAGCTGAAGCTAGTTAGTACAGGATAATACTTCATATAGACATTATTCCCGTTTTACCCAGCTAAGTGGCTTCGCTTATGTCATATTTTAATCCGGTGTTCAAATAGGAATCGCATAAAAATCTAAAAATGCAATGTTTCGAGAAAAAATCAGCACAATGAACAAAAACATGGGAAAGCTTCCTACTGCTTTAGGAAACAAATTCACATAAAACGGAGGAGCGACACATGGAAAAACTATCGAACTTATGGTTAATTTACCACTGGCTAACCTATCAAGAAAACCTGCAGCTGTATATCGATAACATTCTATAACACTGCGTACAAAAAAGTCAACTCCTTTTATGTACGAGTAGAAATAACCCACTTTTCTCCTTAAATTTAAAATAACTTCATCCTAAAACTCCGCACTTTACGCTTTCTTGCACTAAATAAAAAACCAAGCCATTGCACCTCAGAATTTCCACCACACTAGGTAAGTGCTATTTTTATACCATTATCTTTACTTAAAAAAAAAAAATAATAATTTATATGCTGGCCATTATAAGATAAGATGGCATCGCTTTACCAAATCGGAATCAAACTATATATATATATATACAGGGTGTTCGGGATAAATTTGACATATTTATAATTAATTATATTTTTCCGTAAGTTACATGTATTAACACACACTTCTCTTCATTTAAAAGTTTGGACCCTTCTTCATTCATATACAAGATGTCAGAAAGGATGGATAGCTGGAACCCACCTGAATCATGGAAGAGAATAACTTGTATCATGATGATTCGTGCCCGCCATCAAAATAAGGATATTACGACTGCTGCCCAATGCTCCCTGAATACAGTAAAAACAATCAGGCATGAACTAGAGACTTGCAATGGTGACTACGAGGATGTAGCAAGAAGAAAGATCCCTAGCAGACGATCTGATTGCGTTCGTACAGCAGAATTCCTCGCAAATCTGCAGGAACAGGTGTTGAAGAACCCTGGCATTGGAATTCGGGCTTTGTTCGTGGAGTTGCTAACTGTAGTCAAGCCCTGGATAACAAGGGTAGCCAATGGTAGGCCGTATGTATGGCAGCAGGATTCGGCCCCTTGCCACACCTCTGGGAAAAGTCAAAAATGGTTGTCTGAAAATTTCTACGACTTCACCAGTCCAAATGTTTGGCCTCCAAACTCCCCAGACCTTAACCCCATGGATTATTTTGTATGGGGCGCAGTTGAAAAAGACACCAATCGCACTTCCAGTAATACAAAAGCCCAGTTAATGGATAAAATTAAAACAGTTTTTGCGGCCCTTCCCAGGGAGACTGTAGCATCAGCTTGTTCGAGGTTCCGAAGCAGAATTGAAGCTGTGATCGATGCTAATGGTGGTTATTTTGAGTAAATCTTGTTGATAGTATTGTAATTAACTCTGCCTGTAATGTTTTTTTGTCAATTCATTAAATTTAATAGATACAAAGAAGATTTTCTTTTTCCTTACGAAACTGTCAAATTTATCCCGAACACCCTGTATATATAACTTATTTTCGGCATTTATTAAAGTATTGATGTTGCAGGAATGAGAGGACATTCCTGTTCTTTCCATAAAGAATTTTTACCTTAAATTAGCAACTAGGAACGTTCAGAGCGAGTAGTCCAAACTCGAATTCTGAATTAATTTTTAAAAAGAAAGAATAACAAGTTTGACAGATAACATTTGCTATCTCGAGATAAAACATCTGTATCAGAAACATTTATAGAAAGTGTTTTACCATGAGTGCAGATAGTTTGATATAATTACTGATATACATTCTTACTCAAAAAGTAAAAATGGGTCTTTAGGAAGGTTATAGAACTAGTAGGAATATAGAATGGGGCGTTTTGATGAAAAGCGACGAAAATTAAAAGAAACTAGTTATGGGATACTATATTCAGTTGTGTGTTTCACGGAAGGTTGATCTGCTTTTCAGGAGGGGAAGGGGAAAAAACAAGTTACGACCACACCGCTAACTCACTTTTATTTGAAAAGGTATAAATGCTCCTCACTTCTTAGATGGAATTTGAACTTGGAACTTTCCAAACAGGTGAGAGTACGAAGAGAGTACTTAAAACAGTGCAATAGGGCGATAACGCTACGCGGCCAATGTATCATGTCTTATTAGGTCTCTTCAACTAGAATTTTGCACATATTCCCTACAAAATGTTTGTTCCTGCAGAATAGAACTATCAGCTTCTTCAGTTTTGAAAAGTATGTTTTTTTATTTATTATTTATTTATATTTATATTTGTGCCATAAGCAGAGAATTCACTTTTCTTTCTAGTTTAAAGTAGACTGTAGTAACGCGAATATTCCGAGACACAAAAGTAGAACTCCAAGTGGAGCCCAATGTACATGCATCGCAGTCTTCCTGGAGTGCGAATATATGACTTCGCTGTCATGGAATAAGGTGGTTAGTGCAATGAGGTGTTTAATACGATTTTAGTAATCGGAATTAAGGACGATATTAAGCATGAGTTGTTTGTTTTTTATGGGAATACTCGTAGTAAGCTTTGATTACCAAATCTATTTTTTTTTAATATAAAATTGAAATATTCGGACCAGCCTCTCTGGAAACATCGAGTTTAAGAGTAATACCCTCAAAGCAAATGAACCCACCATACCCGCAATACATAATAAACTTACGCACTTCATTTAACTAAAAACTCAAAAACTAAAATTCCTCCCCTTCAAAATTTCACATGCAACAATTTGGTGTTTCAGATTAGATCCGGCGCGGAAAAAATACTCGACCCTTACCTCACCCTGTCTATTTAGAGAACGACGGCGCTACATTTTTACAGTAACGAATCGATTTATTGGTCGATCCTTCTTTTCCTATTCTAAAACTTAATGGAAATGGTTGGTGATTGATCGATCCTATTCGCTCAGTAATGCACATTTTATTTTCCGAGATTCTCAGCTCAGAGACACTTGGAAGTGCGATACCGTCTGGAAATTGTGTTACAGTTCTTAGATACACGCCTATGACAGCTCCACTTTTCGGTTCTCCTTTCGACTAAGGCGTCAGCAGCTTTGTAGATCGATAGCAAAAAGAAGCAGGAGTGCGTATGTACAAGGGGTGGTTTGATGAATGACTCTCTTACACAAAAGGTCTCTGAGGGGGTATGGAGGAGACAGATTTTATAATGAGAAGCGAGGAACACGGCCTGTTAGAGCGCCACTGCCGGTCCTATGTGCTGTACGCTTGGAGTAAAAATAGATTTGGGGCACGAGCGTGTACCTCTCTCCACTGAAAGAGAAAAATTTATAGTGAAAGTTGGGTGTAAAGTTTATGTGCGTGGGTGATTGATTAGTGTATGTTTGCATAGGTTTTAAAGAGGGAGAGAGAGATGTAGAAGTCTTTAAGCCGTCCTATCCTGTAACTAGAGGGAATATTAAGTAAGAATCACACGTGACTGACACTTGATGGCGCTGTGGTTGCTTGTCAAATGTTAGACAAAGGTGGGGACAGTGAAAGTGGACATTTGTTCGGCGTGGAAGTGCTGGGGACCGATGAACGATGAAGTTCAGCTGTTATCGAAAACTACAGTTACATGACGAACGGACGTAGCATGGCCAGAGCATCGTACCACAGTAGCAGACGATGCCGTACATTCTACACGTAGTGCTTGCTACGGTAGCCGCAAGTATTGGAATCGTATGCAACGGATGCATTCTCTTCGTACTAGTTTGGCACCGGCGGCTGCAGAACGCCAACCATGTGCTTCTGCTTCACTTAGCGTTCGTAGACACCCTCATTTGTCTCGTGGTTCTTACCTATAACACTGCCTTGGGAGCCTTAGACACTTCTCGGGCATTTGACGGAGCCTACCCAACTCTGTCACCTTCGTCTGCGGTGTGCGGAGCTCACGGGATGCTGTGGACTTTACTTCCTGCTATTATGATGTGGACGGTGTGCGGTTTGGGATGTGATCGGTACGTGGCGATCGCTCGTCCCTTAGATTATTCCCGTTTGGTGAACAGGAGAAGAGCGATCGGGTTTTTGGTGGCTTTATGGATATTTGGGATAACGTTCGCTGTCCCTCCCCTCTTCGAAGTGTGTCCGTACACGTTTATGGATCTCAGATGGGCCTGTGGGGTCAGCTGTTCTTCGACTCCGTCCGATCTCACGTATCTGTTTGCGTACATCGCCACCGTTGTTTTGTTTCCCATAGCGACTCTGCTGGTGTGCAACGTTCACATGTTTCTGATCGCCCGTTATCACCGACATCGAATCATCTCGGTCATCTGCGAGGTCACAGTTCAAGCACAAGCGGCAGTCACTCATCAGCGCAATCCCTGCGAACTGAACCGATACCGGGGTCGAAACGCTTTCTTCACCATCACCCAACACTTGGGATCTCTGGTGCTGTTTATTATTCCGTACTTCGCCCTCTTTGTGTGGGAAGGTGTCAGCGGACACAGTCTGAGCAGGGCGTTCATATCGGCAACGACCGTTCTTCTTACCTGCGCACCCACCATGAACGCTTATATTTATGGGCTCAAAAGCCGCGTGCTAAGGCAAACGCTGAAGCGACTTCTTCGAAGACATCTGTACAAGCAGGAGGCAGTCAGAGAAGTGGAACGCAGGTTGTCGATTATATCCACCAAAAATCAGAGATCGTCATTGTACCGTCGAATGTCGCTACCCTTTTCGAGTCTTACTTCTTCGGAGAGATCTTCGTGGTTCGACTGCCGCCAATCCAGGCGACAATCGGAAGTGGCTGGAATGGAAAGAAAGACAGAAAGTCCTTGTGGTGAGGAAACGGTCGGTCACTTGGATGCCTCAGCTTCATCTGCTCATGACAGCAATGTAATTACGAAGGAAAATATATCTGAAAAATCAGCAACATCCCAGCACGGGAACGATGAGAGATGACAATAAGTGAATCTAAAACATCAGGTAACCATTCCTTAGAGTGCATGGACCTTCATTTCGAATAGTTTTAGGTTTCTTGGTATTCCCCGTGTTTTCATAATGTTGGTCAATGATGGAATTCCTTGCTAGAGTATTCATGTAATCCTGGAAATCCTAGGTGTTTTTCACATGACGCTGAAGTTCATTTGTTCGTGTGGTGTATGTATGCTGAATATTTGCAATTGCGCACAATGTAGATAAAAGAATATTAACTTGGACAATAAAATGTTTTTTCTCTATAATAAAATGAAAAATTAATTTTTCTCCCCCATAATGACATCAATCCTTTAAAACAACTACAGTTCTAACAACTTTTTTTTACCCCAATACAATATAATATAATAATTAAGCCTAAAAGCATGAATTATAGCTGTAGTCTTCCATAAAATGAAAGAAAAAAATCGGAAATTCGAAATTTACATAACGGAAGCGATGTAAATTTCCTCTCGCTAATAAGAGGTTTATGTTTTAGCTACAATCTATTAAGCAACATTTTACACAATTTAAAATATCACGATATTACAACTAAGATATATTATGCCTCGCTCTTTTTCCAAAGTGCAAAGTACCGAAAAAAGTTTGAAACCAGTACGCGAGAAAAAAACTTGTCAAGTTTATTTTTCTCTTTGATGATCAGCATGGATTTACCAGAGAAAGATCGTGTTTCAGTAATCTGCTTATTATAACATGGCGACCAATGCATTGGATAAAGGTAATGCATAACGAATGGTATATTTAGATTCTGCAAAGGCCTCTGATGGATTATCACACGATGATTTTTCCAGTTTAATCACCATTAACCTAGTGGCTTTGCGCTTCGCAACCGTATGACTGGGGAAAGAGTGTCCCAAGTTCGATTCCCGTTGTAGACGTGAGGAATTTGAGGATCTTCCTCAGGCATAGCCAAGTTAGCCGGTCTTGGGCGCGGTCAGTAGGGTTTTTTCCGCCAGTTTATCTGGCGTTTTTCATCCCGCAAACAGGCAAACCGGCCCCGTGAACATACACCTCTACAGTCAAAAATATATCCCCCCCAGCGGCAGACCAGGCGACGGGTCGGTTGGGAGTAGTACTAACAAGTAGTCGCATCTAAGTAACACGCGGACCCTGCATAGGAAGCGGGAATAACGCGAAGAAGAAGAAGAAAAATCACCATTAGCTGGTGATTAAACTGGAAAGCATGGGGTTCGATAACAGGTCAGTACGTTGGATAAGGAATTAACCGTCTGATAGATATCAGCAAGTTGTGTGTGGGGAAGCGATATCCCAGAAGAGGAAAGTTACTAGTGGTGTGCCCCCAAGGGTATGTTTTGGAGATATTGCTATTCAACTTGTACGTTAATGATACCGAGAACGATCTGATGATATTCAGTTGTTTGCAGATTATGCAAAGTTGGGGAGAACAATCAGAAATGAAGCCGATGTCGTGGATTTGCAAGAGGAATTGAATGCGCTGGCTAAATGGGCAAAGTGATTGAGATTACCTGTTCAATGTTGCAAAGCGTAAAGTTTTAAAAATTTGGGAAGCAAAGATGGGATGCAGAATACATAATTGGTGGTAATATCTTGGAGGAAGTTGGAAATGAAGGAGGTGATTGCAGATAATGATCTAAAAATTCGGGGACACATTGCTAGAATCGTGAAGACGGATTATGACAATGAAGAGGAGGACACTAACGTGTAGAAGTCAGAATGTTGTGGTTCCACTATATAAGGATTTGATTAGGCCACATATCTCGAGGATAATTATGAAACTCAACATTTATCTTGTAAACAGACATCGCTGCAGTAGAACATTATTATAAATGCATAAAAGATGAAATTCCAATAATTTCTGCAGTAATGCTGTTAATTGATTAAAAGTAAAAATTCTAGTACAGTAAACCCTCGATTTAATGGACGTCGGATTTAACGAACAAAATTTCCGGTCCGGATGTCACGTAAAAATTAACACCCTGTTAATTTTAAAATGCTTTTAACGAAGATTTGCTTATAATTAAATTAATAATAGGCCATCATATGTTGGAAAAACACTGTAGTAATTTAACCGACATAAATGAGTCACCGCTCATAAAACATGTTCGGCGAATGATTAGGACGTGATCACACCAATCGCACTGTAATTGGTTCTTTTGTCGCGTGACGTGACTTTCTGCGACAGTTTTATTACACACATTTTCATAATTTTAGGGAGTTAATTATAAAAAAAAAAAAAAAAAACAGCAGAATTCAAAAGTTCAGAGAAAACTTGATAGTTTTTTCAAAGCAGGATTACCTAAACTTAACATCGAACATTAACTTATCTAAAAGTGTGAAAATTGTGTGTAAACAACTTTTTTGTTATTACAGTGCTAATATTGATAAAATTGCACTATAATACAAATATTTTTATCTTAAAAAATTCGCGATTTAACGGAGAAGACCCCTTAGTCCCTATTAGTCTGTTAAATCGAGGGTTTACTGTAATTGCTATTTATTCTCAAACACGAAAAAAATAGTAATAAAACTGATTCTTTTTATGTGTACTTTCACTAAACTCTCTTGTTAGCATTTTGTCCACGGTAAATACTGTCGTTATAATAATTTTATTTAAAACAAGAACATCCATTATGTTTCGTTGCTATTTATATAGCATCTTCAGGGTAAACATGTACAATAACTGAAAGTTGATATGCAGTTCACTGTGCCATATTTTTCGTGGGTTATTGGTCCATTAAAGGTTCCCAAATGTCATGCAAAATGAGATTAGGTTACTGTTCAAACTGCCATAAGAGCAAAAAAAAAAAAACAGCT
This sequence comes from Typopeltis vanoorti, assembly GCF_054136105.1. Lineage (NCBI taxonomy): Eukaryota > Metazoa > Arthropoda > Arachnida > Uropygi > Thelyphonidae > Typopeltis > Typopeltis vanoorti. Next base: position 91,656,405 of record NC_143568.1, read on the forward strand.
AGACTGCTTGGAGAAACGAAATAGATTTTTTTTTCGAAATAAGGCTTCAAAACAGAGGATCGACCCATTTCACTATTTCTTTAAATACACAAACAGTAAGATCTGACAAACCGAATTCCCTAACTTTTCCCAGTCCGACCTTGTAAACCTTCCCATAGGAGCAGTAGATTTTATAGATTCCAGAATATTTCTGGAAAGGAATAATGTCTTTTCGAGATAATAATAAAAGGCTATGAAGTGTCCAAAATGGCTTACAAGATTTTGGTGACAACATCTTGTCCTTCAGAAAACACTCGAGTCCCTGTGGCTGAAGGCAAGTGACATTTTTTCTTGTATATAAGTTTATTATAATTAATTCTTCTAAGATAAACGTTAAGAAAGAGAAGCTCAATTTTTTTGTCTTCTAAGATACGGATATGTTTTTTTTTCGGGGTGGTAACAATGGAAAATGAATTGGCACGAAAATATCTATCTGCATCAGTGGACTTTCTATAAGCATTCAATGATACGTTCTTGTGACTTTTAATAATTAACATCTCCAGAACAGGGAAGTTGGTTGTTCCTTAATTTCGATAATGTACATTATTTTCTGATGGAAACCATTAAGAAAATTCACTACATATCGTCCAACATCATCATTTGTATGGATTAAATTCCGAAATAATGTCGATTTTTTCTTTCAAATTTCTCCATGTACAAATTTGCAGTTGATGGCCAATAGCAAACCCAAACTAGCCTTCAGTCCTCCTCCACCTATAAATCTTGCTTTGTCCTTTGCAGGTTGAGACGCAGTGCTTAAAAACGTTTTACCGTATCGGATGAAAAACAGTCTTCTATATGAGAAATGGCTTCTTTTAAACAATAACGATCCTTCTATACTAGCTCAAATGTAAGAATGAATTACCTCAATTTCCGAGAGTTTTTCAAATGAATGGGAAAATTTTCATGAAACTATGGTTATGGTATGTGAGTCTTCAAATGTTTAAGTACTTTTGAAGAGGAACTAATTAGGAGAATTGGTCATCTACTACTGGCCAGAGGAGCACTGTCGGCTTATTGAACTGTTTTAGTAAATCACACGACCAGAAACAAGATGGTGGCGAGCTTTTTTTTTAAAAATAATCAGACCAGCTGAATATGCTGATGAGTTCAGTTATTTACCTAGTGATCCAAGTAGGGTCACTATTCATATTTGCCTATAGTATTAGTGACTGCTAATGCATTCCCTTTATCTGCTCTCTGCGGATAGCTTATGTTTGTATTGCATCATAGTTTTAAGGGCTTATCATTCCATATGACTTTTTGGGACAGCGCCGTTCAAAAGGATGGCTGCTGTTTTGAGTGTAACGTCATTTTTGATCAGTAAGAAACACACTTGTGGTACGCTGTGTTCACTTTTGAAGTGAACGTTTGAATATTCTACGTAGAAAGTTACTTCCAAATAGCAAAACGTCAAGATTTATAATCCAAACCAATTAATAAATATCAGCAATACTAGAAAAATTATCCCGTTGAAATGTGTTGGGGTATTAAAATTGGATAAAATAATTCCATATTAAGGTTATAAACAAGATAATGTGATTTACAAAGGGATTACAATTAGAAGTCACCAGAGTTGTTCAAAATGTTAATATACGAAGGTGTGCTGAAAAATTGTGATAATCACCATGAAAGAATTGAGGTAGCTTATACATTATTCTACATATTCCCCACGAAGTGTTATACACTTGTTATAACACTTGTTATATACACTGCTGAATCATTTGAAATCCTCTGAGAGAAGTCTTTCGCTCGTTGCCAGTCTTCAGCTGCAAATATGACTTCATCATCATCTACGGTAAATTTTGTTCCTTTCAAGTGTTTCTTTAAATTGGGGAATAGAAAATAGTTAGATGGGACATGACATGAGATAACTAGAAGGCTTTTGGCTTTTGAAGTATAAATCATTATACTTCTTCCATACTTAAACTGTTAATGACAATCCATTCAATGTGTTGCAAAAGATAGAATTCTGGACTTGATGAATATCGTATAGTGCCTTCTATCCCTCCCATGGTTGTACAACGGCGTCCACTTCCAATGGAAAAATGCCACATATACACTGCTAGGAAAGAAGCCAACGGATACGCCCATGGATAACGTGCATCGTGCCATGTGACAAGTCACGTGTTTGTAGCTGGTGTAAATTGGAGTAATATGATGCTCCCCAAGTTAGTGCAACTGTGTCCGGGTGAAATGACTGCAAGAAGGGAACTGACGAAGTTTAAAAGAGAGCTGTTGAGATACGATGCCACGTTGCAGGCCCATCTGGCAAATTATTAACAAACTGGGCCATCCCTGATCAACAATCAATGATATCAGACCGAGATGGAAGATCACAGGGAGTCGCCTGCAAGTGTTACTTGCAGTGAACGACCCACCACGCACAATGAAGGTGACCTCAGGGTGCTAGAAGGATAATATGTAAAAACCGCCATTTGTTGGCCAACATGTTGAATGCGGAGTTCCGGCATCGACTGGAACATGAATCTGCACAAAAACATCCAGAACCGAGGCCCACGCGGTGAGTTTCCATGGTAGGACCGCAATGTGCAAGCCCCACATTATTCAAACCAACATGCAGCGCTGTCTTCAGTAGTGCAAACAGTGGTACGTTCTCTCGAAAGACATTCGTCTTTCGAGAGAACGTACCCCGTCTATGAAACTCGGAGGTGGCGGTGTGATGGTATGGTCCTGTTTTTTCTGGTTTCGTCTCGGACCTCTGATTGTGGTGTCACAAACACTGAACTCCGAAAGGTATCTAGACATTCTGGACAATCGAATGCTTCCTATTTTGTGGAGTTTCTACGGAACTGACCATCTCTTTCAGCAAATCCCTTGATGTTTTTTGGCCTGATTAGTAATTGGCTACTGCATGAGAAATCAACTGTTCGTATCTCCTAGTCAACAGTATCTAATGGTGTAAGAAGATGAAGGATTAAGTTAGATAAATGTGTAAGACGTGGTCTGTTAGGCCAAGAAAATTGATGGATATTATTCTCTTAAAGAGGGTAGTTATACCGTTTTCGAAGTTTGCATTTTTTTACTTGATCGCAGCTGCAGATCAGCAGGTTTACACACTATTTGGAAAGAAGTCAACGAACACTATAGTGTGAGGAAACAAACAGCCATGGCGCCCACCTTATAGGATCACCTTTCGCTGCAATGACTGCTGCAGTCCTACAGGTCATACTTTTCAACAATTCTACGATAGTAATCAATGGGAATTTTGGACCATTCTTCCTGTAGGCATGTAATAATATCCTGGACTGTTGTCGGGCAGATGTCCCTTGACCTCACCTTTTAGGTGAGGTCAAGAGACATCCGGTCAAGGGACGTCAAGGGATTTGCTGAAAGAGATGGTATGGTTCAGTAGAAACTCCACAAAATAGGAAGCATTCTATTGTCCGGAATGTCTAGATACTTTTCGGAGTTCTGGACAATGCAGTTATAACAGACAATATACTGAATTCTCAGCCTTGGTTGTTTCCGGTGTATTTCCAACCAACCCAAATCCATTTGCTTCTCGAGATAAAACTTCAGCCTAAAGGATGACGTTTCGTGGATCCAGATTGAATTGTGCAGGTAGTGCGAAATACGAGACGAAAGGAAAGCAAACCAATGCTTTTCACAGTAGTAGTGAAAACTGCGCAAGAAACGATTACGATCTATAAGTAAAGTCCACACTTTGTTTTAAAGTCTACACTCGCCTTACGGTCCTAGTTTCCTTATTGACATATGCTGTATTAAAAAAAAAAAAAAAATTAGACTACATCAGCTGTTATCGGAACTCGTATCAATTGTCTGTTATAACTGCAGTGTGCAGTACATTTTGTTGCTTCTTATTTCTGTGTATAATTCCAGTTTAAAACACTTTACACTTTCACTACGAATACATTGAATAAGTTGATTAATCTTTCATGAATTAAGTTTAAGATTTAAAAAATTACAATTTCATTGCAGTCTATGAGTTAGCCGCTATGTTTAGTACCTTTCTTTTCTCCATAACTACTGCAATTCATCTGATTGTAAGCCACTGTTTTTACGCATTTTTAAGCAATTAACGGAGGCCAGAGGAAGTTCGAGTCATATCTGAGGATATCATTGTAAATGAGGTGTTGAATTTTTTTCCATGATAATGGACAAAAGGAAATCAAAACAGATGTTTTGATTACCTTTTGGTAACAATTATAAACAGTTTTTTTTTTTGAAGTGTCAACAAAATCTGTTCATTTATTGTTTCATATTGACGGACAGACAAACACACGACTTTGAATAAAGTACATATTTCCCATTTTTTAATACTTTTCAATCTTTAATGAAAGCTCCGTCTGGTTCATATCGGGCCATTAAGCAGTCTTCCCCCCCTCTTTCATGGTGGGTTTGCGCAGCAAGGTAGTACCGCAACTTAGATGGAAGCAGCGGCGTTTCAGTTAACGTCATTGGAGTTGACGTCTGTGAGATTTTCTAGTCCAGATTTAGCTCTTCTAAGTAAGGTCATCAAATATGTTTGTCCCTTTCTTATTGCCAAGGAACGTCATGTCTGGCCGATGTAGATATCACAGCATGTCGCCAGATTTTTTTTTTTTTTTTCAGCACATCCGGTATTGAGTAGGATATTTTTAGCGAACACATAAACGTCACTCGTGTGGCAGGCAATGTAAAGGCAATTTGCATTTCACAATCACTTAGAAACTTCAGTCCGATATTAAAACTATTAATTTCATATTTCAAGTGGACACAAAAACGTTTTCCATAGCTGACTTGGTCCGACAATGTTTAAAAAAGGATATATCGTTTACAATTTTGATGTCTGTTTGGAAAACTCAGACATCAACTACATGTTCTCTATGCTAAGAAAATATATCACTCTGGTGATGTATTTTTTTTTTAGTTAGCTAAAACTGTGAGTTAAATTCAATGTGTAAGTAAATAATAATTACGACGGTGGTCTGAAAAGTTCTCGGCCTAATAATGAAAAAACGAATTTATAATTTCAAAATTATTTTTATTTTTCAACATAATCTCCCTTAACACTAATACATTTATTCCAGCGATGCTCCAGCGCCATTATCCTGTCCCTGTAGTGATTCTCAGTAAGATCTGTAAAATACTCCTCTACAGCTGCAATCACCTCTTCCAATTGCGAGGAAGAGTTTTAGCTTTGGGAAGAGACAAAAGTCAGAGGGAGCCATATTGGGGGAATAGGGTGGATGTTCCAACAATTCATAGTGCAGATCCCTTAATTTTCCCATTGCCAAAACACTTTTGTGGGCAAGTGCATTGTCCTGATGAAAGATGATTTTTTTCTTCTGCAAACCGGGTCTTTTCTCACGAATTTTTTCGATTAGTCTGGTTAAAAGATCGGAATAATACTCGTATATTATTTTCAGAAGAAAGACTTTTTTTTTTTAATATGACGTTTTTTCGTTATGTACAAAATGAAAATCATCAGCTGAATTACGTGAAAATCATCTTATTCCTCTGAAATACATTTTTTTATAATTATCAGTGATTTAACTGTGTCAATATGTACTTATTTTTCTCCTTGCTCCATAATAAATTCACTAAAATGAAGCTCTTTCTGGTGAAGCAGTAGAATCAGGCAGTGTTAACTGACATGGATTTATTCTCAAAGGAATGTTTTCATTTTGGCGAGAAAGAAAATAAAACTAACCTTTTGATAAACAAAAAAATCTCTCTCTCTCTCTCTCTCTCTCTCTCTCTCTCTCTCTCTCTCTCTCTCTCTCTCTATATATATATATATATATATATATATATATATATATATATATATATATATATATATACAGGGTGTTCGGGATAAATTTGACATATTTATAATTAATTATATTTTTCCGTAAGTTACATGTATTAACACACACTTCTCTTCATTTAAAAGTTTGGACCCTTCTTCATTCATATACAAGATGTCAGAAAGGATGGATAGCTGGAACCCACCTGAATCATGGAAGAGAATAACTTGTATCATGATGATTCGTGCCCGCCATCAAAATAAGGATATTACGACTGCTGCCCAATGCTCCCTGAATACAGTAAAAACAATCAGGCATGAACTAGAGACTTGCAATGGTGACTACGAGGATGTAGCAAGAAGAAAGATCCCTAGCAGACGATCTGATTGCGTTCGTACAGCAGAATTCCTCGCAAATCTGCAGGAACAGGTGTTGAAGAACCCTGGCATTGGAATTCGGGCTTTGTTCGTGGAGTTGCTAACTGTAGTCAAGCCCTGGATAACAAGGGTAGCCAATGGTAGGCCGTATGTATGGCAGCAGGATTCGGCCCCTTGCCACACCTCTGGGAAAAGTCAAAAATGGTTGTCTGAAAATTTCTACGACTTCACCAGTCCAAATGTTTGGCCTCCAAACTCCCCAGACCTTAACCCCATGGATTATTTTGTATGGGGCGCAGTTGAAAAAGACACCAATCGCACTTCCAGTAATACAAAAGCCCAGTTAATGGATAAAATTAAAACAGTTTTTGCGGCCCTTCCCAGGGAGACTGTAGCATCAGCTTGTTCGAGGTTCCGAAGCAGAATTGAAGCTGTGATCGATGCTAATGGTGGTTATTTTGAGTAAATCTTGTTGATAGTATTGTAATTAACTCTGCCTGTAATGTTTTTTTGTCAATTCTTTAAATTTAATAGATACAAAGAAGATTTTCTTTTTCCTTAAGAAACTGTCAAATTTATCCCGAACACCCTGTATATATATATATATATATATATATATGATTCCAAGTTATCGAAATATAAAAAAATAATACTTTTTATTTCTGCAAGAGGTGTTTTTATTATTATTATTATTATTATTTTTTTTTTTTTATGTTGGGCCCATATACGAGAGGGTTGGTTGGTCAACCTCTCGTATAGTACCGTATATAGGTAGTGAGATGGGAAAGGAGAAACTTGTTGACATTCGATTTGAAAGCCTGAATATTGTATTCCTTGAGAAATACATCAGAAGGAAGACTGTTCCACAGTACAGCAGTAATAGGGATGAAGGAGGAGGAAAAGAAACTTGTTCTGTGGGTTTCAAGGTGTACTGTGAAAGGATGTTAGGTGGCAGCTGTCTGTGTTTCAATGGGCTTAGTACAGAGTGGAAGAATTATTGATGCTGTTTCAGATGAGCATTTTCCATGAAAATATTTGTAGAATATACAAATTGCAGAGACTAAACGTCTATGTGAAAGTGGGGGGAGTGAGTTTGTAAGAGATGGATTATTTATCAGTCTAATTGCTCTTCTCTCTATTGAGTCAAGCATTTTGAGGGAGCTTTTGGGAGCCCCACTTCAAATGTGAGAACAGAATTCGATAGCTGGGCGGATTTGCGATTTGTATAACGTTAACAGTTGTTTTGAAGTGAAGTAATTCAAGCTGAGGATGTAATGGTTGTGATGTGTTTATACCAGGAGAGGCCTGATGTCATGGTAATTCCGAGAAGAGAAATCTCATCTTGTCTGGGAATTTGAGTGTTATCAAAAATAATACTGGGGGGGGGGGGGGGAGAATGGTTCTTTTTTGTGGAAAATAAGACAGAACTGGGTTTTACTGGCGTTGAAGCTGACGAGGTTATCTGAGCCCCATCAGAGGTGGAGGTCCGAATTAAGGGAAGTTGTGGTTGATGCTCTGTGGGTTGAAGTGAGTTGTGTAGGGTAAGGTTTATCAAATGAAAGGGAGGAGCGCAATGTGCTGTCATCTGCGAAACTGTGTATTGGGTTGGAGGTAAGCTGAAGTAGGTCATTGATGTACAGAAAGAAGAGGGTCGGTGAGAGAACTGAACCTTATGGGACCACAGCATTAGTTGGATGGTGGGAGGATAGGGAGCCGTCTTCCATTACTCATAGTGTATGTCCAGACAGGAAGCTGGAAATCCATCTGCAGAACTCCTGAGACAGTCCAAATGATGGAAGTTTGCTTAGTAAGCCTTTGTGCCAGACCCGGTCAAAGGCTTCAGAGATATCAAGTGCAACTATTTGGGATTCGCCAAATTTTTCCATGACATATGTCCAGAAATGGGTGAATATGAGAGCACGTCACCTGTTGATCGGCACCGAGGGAATCCGTACTGATGGTCGCTTAATAGCTGGGTACCTTCAAGGTAGAGTAGGAGTTGGGAATTGGTTTTCTCCATCACTTGAGATAGGGTTGAGGTGAGTGAGATAGGGCGGAGTTAGATGGCAGCGATTTGTCACCCTTTTTGGGAATGGGTTGAATATAGGCCAATTTCCAGGCTTTGGAATATACCAGTGGAGTAAGAGAATGTGTACAGATAGCATAGGACAGGAGTCAGTTCTACTGCACAGACCTTCAGGACAAATGGGGAAATGCCATCAGGGCCAGGAGCTTTTTTTGTGTCTAATTTTGACAACAGGTTTATGATCTCTTTTTGGCAAAAGGATACAGGGGACATTGTATGTTGGGCAGTTAGAATGATTGGAGAGCATTTGCCATTGTCAGTTATGCATGCATTGGAGGCAAAGTGTGAAGCCAGGAGATAAGCATTTTCTGTGGGTGCTGTTGCAATTGAGCCATCTGGGTATGATAGAGGTGGGAGTAGTGTAGGGAAAAAGTTGCGACCAATTGCTTTGGCAAGAGACCAAAAAGCATAACTGCTGCTAGGACAGGCTGCAAGTTTCCTGCTTTTTGCCCGTTCAAATTCTGTTTTGGAATCATTGATAATTTTTTTTTGCATCTGTTTCAGGCTTCAGTATAGGCACAGAAGGAGGATGGGGGTTCTTAATTTGAGCCAGCTGTAGTATGCCTGATTTTTCGTTTGTACAGCCTTGGCACATCTTTTGGAGAACCAGGGTTTGGATAGGGGATGGCAGTTCAGAGAAGTGTGGGGAATGTATGTTATCATGCCAGTGAGGATTACTTTGGCGATATGTTCGGCGCATGTTTGGATTGGAAGACTGTAAACAACACTCCAACCATGGGAATGAAGCATAGTAGTCTTTGAGGCTGTCCCATTTGGCACTGTTATAATGCCAAACCACTCTTCTGCAGGTGTGACTGAATAAGCGTTGTTGCATGGGGCAGGAGATGAGCACTAGGTTGTGGTCAGAATTACCCAAGGGGCTCGCTACATTCACTGTATATTTGGGTCATTGGTAAGGAAGAGGTCTAGGGTATTTGGTGAGTGATTTGGGTTATCTGGTATTCTGGTCGGCTTGTGGACAATTTATATAAGGTTAATGGCCAATATTTCAGCATCTTTGCCTGCAGGATCTGTACAATTGGAAGAGGAAAGCCAGTTGGTGTTATGGACATTAAAATCACCTAGGAGGATGATTTCATTATTAGGAGAATGGGACTGGAGGAAAGTAAAGAGCTTGGAGTGGTTGGTGGTATTAGGAGAGCGATAGAGACAGCAGATGTATTTGACTGAATGGGGGAGGGATATTTTTAGTCAAAGAAGGTCCAAGTTGGACGATTCAAGGTTAGGTGCTCTCTGTCAGGGTATGTCAGAGTGTATATATGTGCACACACCACCCTTGGGTCAAAAGGGGTTAAATAGTGTATAGTTTGGATGGTTGAGATGGATAGTGCTGGGAAACTTGAGTTTCTGTTAAGAAGAGTAGGTGGGGTTTGGTTGACTGCAGATGATAGTGGACACTATTAAGGTTGGAGTTGAGACCACAGATGTTGGTGTAGTGGATATGTAAGGGGTTTGTGGGGCATGGCTTTGACCACAAGAGTCTTGCACGTTCCTTATGCAGTGCCTGCATACTGGTCTCCTTGGTGGCTACTAGTGGCGTCACTTGGTTTTTGCACTAGTTTGGTTTGTTTGTAGTATATGGTTCAGCTGTTGTCTCCAATTTGGCTTTTTTCTTCTGTCTTCGGAGTTGGCGTCTTTGTTCCCTTTGTGCTAAGGTTAAGTCAAGTCGAGCACGTACATGCGATTGGGGGCAATTGTCCTTTAGCTTGTTATTTATCACCGTTATTAATTGGGATGTGTTTGTCGGTGTATCACAGATCACTTTCACGAGACGTGGAAAGTTCGTTCCGTCCTTTCTTTTGTTCATGGGTCCGAAACGAAGACATTTGATGATATTCCTGGGATCGAAGTTGCATTCACCTGTTAGTTTGCTAACGTCTTCTTTTAAAGATTTACCGTTTTCTTCCAGAAAGTTCAGAATAATGGCGTTGAGTCTCTTGTTTTCGGCCTCGAGCGACGCGTGTACCGTTGATGCGATTAAATCGCGAAGTTCGTTAGCGGGTACAGATGCACTTGCGATCAGCCGCTGGTCGTCGAGTATCTTAAGTTTTGTTTCCAACTTTCGGATTTTGGACGAGAACGTATCGATCGTGTTATTAAGGTGTTGTTCGAGATTTTCGACTCGTTTGCCTAAGTTCATCAGCTGTTTAACAGAAGGAATGCACGTTGAACACAAAAAAGACTAGTTCAGTTCGATAAAAAGCTTGATAAAATAAAAAGCTTGAGCGCTGATTCATCTATTTTTTTCGCAGGAAGTATGTAGCAGTTGCAACAGAAATCGCACGACATACCTTTTTTCCTTTCGGTAACTTCGTTTTCGCAACTGCGGCACTTCATATTGTCTTTCGGTTTGTTGGCTATCGGCTACGCTACGCTGTCGGGACTCGAAGTAATCTTTCGTTGTTGGCCTTTGTTGCCGCCATCTTTGCTTCTCACGGTAGGCATAGCGAGCGCTTTCACGTGGCTGTTTTTTTTTTTTTTTTTTCAGTGGTAATCAACTGTGTGGATCAACTATGGGTACTTACGCGTTGTGTAGAAGTAGTTGGCTCCTTAGTACCCACTTTATTGGTTATTTTGCACACAAAAAAACAGATCCTTGCAATTACAATAAAATTCGGGAGAACAAGTTTAACGAAACTTATTCACAGGCGCCGCTACGAATATTGCATAAAAACATTTGATCTAGGAAATCGAATACTGAAAAACGGGATATAGTGGACCCAAAAAGCATATCTGGGAACACTTGGACAGTTTTTGTGAAAATGCGACTGACTGCCTCGTTCCAAATGGGACGGATGGATATCCCGGTCTATGTTC